>NC_138661.1:37253661-37643625 GCF_964273445.1 Streptopelia decaocto | reverse complement strand
CTTAGAAGAAGATGCATTGCTTGAGAAGAAAATCACAGCTCATTTTGTAATAGGAACTTTTACTAATGATGCTGTGGGATCCTTCATTTTTCTGCTGGTTTGAATTCTGACCACGTATGCTATAAGTTATAGGATTTTTCTGACTGACAGTGTTGTATTCCCAGCCGCTGATCTGTCAAGCTGTACAGTTACTTGTAATCTGTAGATTAAGACCCTATTGCTGTGTACACCTTTTCCTCTTCTTCTGTCACATGGAAATAATTTCCCAGAAGTCAATCAAATGTTCTGAACTGACAACCTTAGGTCTGTGAAAACTTAAATTTGGGGTGCTGCTGTGACATGTTGGTAAGGTGATGTTCACGGCAGGCTTTTCTCTTGCTCAGCCCTTCCATTTTGCTAGGCTACTGACCAGATAACTATTTTTCTGTGCTTATAGGAAAGCCCGGGCCCATGTGACATATCAGCAGGCAGCACCACCTGCCACAAACATTTTGAAGCCATGAGCTGAGCCCCTCTGAATCATGAGAGCTTAAAAAAACTCATGGATTTTTACAGTTTGCCTGTTGATGTTTGGAGTCCTTACTACTCAGGATTTAAAGGGCTTTTTAGAAACAGGGACCTACCTCTACCTCAGGATGACAGTGCAGTCCCAGCGCCATAGACCTGGAGAGGCAAAAACCGTGAGAGTTGTCAGCAATGAGGATATGCCAGTCAGAGGGTGGCCCTGGCTTCACGAGCCACCCCCGCAGCTTCTGGAACTGATGTCAGAGATCGGCCTCTGGACCACAAGCAGGTCACACATCTGTTCTGCCCAACTGATGCCAAGACCTGGCTTTTTGTGAGCATCCAGGCTCAGCCCCCATACCTTGCTCAGTCAGAGGCCATCTAAAGGACCCCATGAAAGGGCTTGCATCTTAGCTTGCTAAGCATATTTCAGGGAATGGGCTTATGTGCTCTCCCTGAGTCAATGCTCAGAGCTTGCCAACAGGCAGACAAGCCTCAGAGATAGCCTACAGAATTCAGCAAGCTGTTGGATCTAATTCAGCTCCAGCAAGATGCAGGAGACTGGCTCTGAGTGAAGGAATATGCCATTTGCATGTGGCCATTTTTCTAACCAGAAGCTTGTAGGAGGTAATATGAAACAGCCAGGTTTTATCTGATGCCAGAAGATTTGCTGTAACCCAGTATTGCTGCTGTGTGAAGTGGAGGAAGGATGCAGAGTCTGCAGCTCTACCACCAGCCATTTTCAGGGACCTGATGCCACAATCCATCCAGCACATGACTTTCCCCTGAGGCTGTTCCAGGCCATACTAAGCTGCTTTCTTTGGGCTGCTTTCTTCACAAAATGAGAATAACACTGCCAGGCAGGCTGGCTGAAAACCACCCATTGTTGGTTAAGAAAGTGAAAATCCTTGTGTTCCCAACTGTAAATCCCCCAGCTGTCTTTGCTAAGCAAAAGCAGAGAAACACTTAGTCCATCTGTTTCATTCTGGGTAATCTGAATAAGTGCTTTTTTTTCCTAGCAGCCATGAAAATAGTTTTTAATTGTAGTGTCACATGATCAGCAACATTTTCTGTCTAGAACAAGAATTTAAGGTGCTGTTGCAGGAGAAACACAGAAACACATCTCAGTTTGAGCCACTGCTGAAGCAGAGGAACTGACAAGCAAAAATATCGCCCCACCAAACTGGAAGAGCAGCCTGCTTTATGGACAACTTTGGCAAAAGGGCTGGAATCATGAAAATCAAACTCCCTTATCAGCCTTGGAAAAAAGCTCTCATTTTCTTTGTTTCAGGTCTCAGATTAACTCTGTCCCCAAAACACATATTGAAGGTGGGTGGCCACTTCCAGCTAATATAGGTCTTAAAATTATGACCCAATGCATGTTGTCCCTGGCCCAGCCACTCCGATGCTGCTGTCATGTGTTGAAAAGCACAGTAAGGCAAAGCAGCTGGTCTGTCTCTTGTTTCACCATATGGAAAACAATACAAAGGCAAAAGAAAGGAATCAGCATTTAAAGGTCCAGCAGACAGCCACTGCCTGAGGTCTCCTCCTTGTGTCCTCAGGAAGATCTTGGTCTCACTCATCCTCCCTCTGTCTCCAGGTTCAGAACTATGGTAGGGTTTGGTCACCCAGATGCCCAAGTCCTACTTGGCACAAGTCCTGCTTGTGTCATGGCTGAGAATGCTTGCTACCAGCTCTATATTTTCTTTTTCCTACTATATTCTATTTCTCTATTTACTCTTTCTGTTTTGTTTCACTCCTTCTTGTGTCTCCCAGTCCAAAAACCGCTCTTCCACCCTGGAGTAAGGGCTTCTGCCAGGCCCTTCAGACTTTTAGCTATGGGTATCTGTGTCTCTTTTGCCTCCGTTCCTTTTCCCGCCTAAGCTCTTCTTTGAGATACTCTCATTCTTCTTTCTCACACAAACAGGATCCCGGGCTGTGAACTCAATCTGCTTGCATTGATCTGTGGGGAGATTTTTCACTCAGGTTGGTTTCCACGTTTAACGAAGTTCCCACTTCCCTTCCTTCTCTCCCACCATGGGGAGTGCGTGTAAGCACTTATGTTCACTGCAGATTCACAGCCAGATGAAAGCCTGTAGAACTGGAAACTCATAAAAGCAGCAACAGGTAACCAAATAGTTGTCCTGCTCTCATTCCAAAAGAGTGAAGGAATCAGTAAAAAGGTGTCAGGACTAGTTGAGCTACAGCAGGTTCTGCTGTGGGATGGAATGGACAGCAGGACAGGGTCTGGTCCAGCTCTGTTTCACACATTTCTGCCCTCAGGCCTGTACCCCTCGTGTACCCACACACACACTCACACATGCATAGGCTGAGAAATGCCTCTGTAAATGCTGCAAACAAAGCTGCTGGTTGAGATGATTTAATAGTAAATCTAGCTTCTGTTACTAGTAGCCAGGTCTTTTTCCTTTCATTTCAAAGTGATTTTTTTTTTCTTGTCAGAGTTCTTTACATAAAACTCTTCTGTCATTTTCAGTGCTCATATTTTGCATTTTGGATGTCAGTATTTCACTGTAGTTAACACCAAACCTTTACAGTTCTGAGGTAAGCTGGGGTCTGATACAGAAAATGTGCAGTTTCGCATGAATCAGAGTTTTGATTTGTAGCTTTGACAATAGACAAGAGAACATAGGCTCATATGCTTCTATGAGCTCTCAGGAGAAAACAGTATAATGAATAGAGTACACTGGTGATTCACCCTTCCTCTGAGCTGATCTCCCACCTCTTCTGCAGGCTGTAGTGGGCAACAGGGAGCTCTGGTGAGTGCCATGTATTACAGGTGTCTGAACATGTGTAATCACTGCAGATCTAGTGGCACTATTTGTATGAGGATCTGCGTTGGCTTCAAAGCCCCAGCCAAATTCCTTTTCTTATTCCTTAATTCCCTTGGCAGTTTCACCTGGCTACATTATAGGCTATTTCCTCATCAGTGATGGGGAGTTGCCAGAGGTAGCTACGAGCTGGCACAGGTTCACACTCTCCAGCAGGCAAAACTGAGTGAAGGGGAGCCCTCTAGAAGGAAACAAAAGTTGTGGAAGTTAGTTGTTGCAAAGCTGCTGCTATTTCTAAAACTTGGGTGGCGATAAGGTGAAAGGCTGTGGGTAGGGCCTGGGAAGTCAGCCTCTCTTGGAAAGCAGCTTCATTCATTGCTGCTGTGGTTGAATGGTGCTGTACATGTCCCCTTATCTATCCCTGTAACACTACAGAAGCTTTCCACAGGATAAGGACTGAGCATGAAACTAGGGTAACAAGGTAATTTCCTGGGCACTACACAGTCTCTTTATTTCCTGATTCCCCACCACAGCCACTACTGGAAACAGTTGCTGTAGGCACAGCTCTCCGGGCTGAGCAGAGTTGGAACTTGCCTCTTGCTGTGACACAGGCAGTATCTGTCTCAAGGAAGCAAAAGAGAGTTCCCTCCCCTCCCTAGGTCTGTGGGACCACTTACATGCTCTTCCGCCCCACAGGCTGCTAAAGTCACGTATCGCCACAAGTTTCTTCTCATCTTCTTATCCAGTATCTATGAATTTAACTTCTCTAAACTGTAGCTTTGACAGCAATCAGGAGGGTTCACCTTCGCTGAGGTAGTATCCAGGCTGCTGGTGGTGCAGTAGCATAGCCTGCAGCATCTAGTAACCAAGGAACTCCTAAGATCAACTCAAAACAATCTCTGGAAACCATCTCACGCCAGCTGCAGTGATATAAAGTCCTACTAACTGGTTATGTGAACCCTTGGATGGTATTAAGGAATTTGATAATTCACTGCGCCCTCCCAAGCATCCCATCTGGGTGGCACATTGACCCACCACTCTTACTCCTTGTTTAAGTAGCCCCTGTCTAAGATTCTACCCAACTACTGTGTGGAGCCAGGGAGCCAGGGGGTTTGCAGTAGAAACTGGGAAGAACATGAGTGTGCTTCAGGGTGCTGCAGAAGGAAACATGAATATATGAGCAGAGATGAGGGGTAGTCAGCAGGTCCTGTGTGAATATGGTTTGATTTCCCCTTTGGCCAGTGCATCATTCCACGCCACTTCCCACCCTTCACTTCTCCTGCCCCTTGGGAAAGGGGCACATACTTGGAAAAATTCTGCAGCTGGCACATATTTGTCTTCTCCTCACACTTTCAAAAATGATTGTGCTGGAGGAAGGAAACCTCCCCCTCTTTTGCCCCCTCCAGCTGGAAAATCACCTCAAATCTTACTGCCCTTTTTCCTGCTGTGCATCCTGCCAATTAAAACTGGGTCTTGTTATGAACTACAAATAATGTGGCTAAGCCTCTGGCCAGGTTTTTTCTAGTTCAATTCTCATTCTGCCTGTGCATCTGGGTTTGGCTTGTATTTTGTATTCCATGATCAGTTCACCCCTCTCTCATTTCAACTTCAGTTCTTGCTTGCTGTCAGCTTTCCTACTGTTCTTCCTGCATCTACCATGCCATTTTGTTCCTGCTGTTTTCACATGTGGTGGACAAATGGGCTCACTCCCCATTGCACTAGAGATGTTTTAGCCCTGCTTGGTACCTGGAGGGGCCTGTGTTCATTCCCCTATGTACCGATGGCGACGACATATGCATATACCACCTGACTAAGCTAAAGCCTTGTTTGCTTGTTTTGGCTTGCAGGATGTGTATTCTTATGTTTCCATTTGACTGCTCCACAGAAAAATACCATCGACTTGCACTGGACATGACCACCATCAACAGAGGGTCCTTTTCTGTCTCTACAACTCCCTACAGCAATGACTGAGTAACTTGAGTGGGACTGGGTGGCTTCTGCCCACACCTCCACATCTGGCTGTCACAGCCAGCAACCCTAGCTGTACATACAGACTGGGGAACGAGAAGCTGGAAAGCAGTCCCATGGAGAGGGATATGGGGCTTTTGGTCAATGGCAAGTTGAACATGAGCAACAGTATGTCCTGGAAGCCAAGAGGGCCAACCGTGTCCTGGGGTGCATCAAGCACAGCATTGCCAGCCGAGCGAGGGAGGTGATTGTCCCGCTCTGCTCTGCACTGGTGCGGTCGCACCTGGAGCACTGTGTGCAGTTCTGGGCAACACAGGATAAAAAAGATATTAAGCTATTGGAGAGTGTCCAGAGGAGGGCTACGAAGTTGGTGAAGGGTTTGGAGGGGAACCCGTATGAGGAGTGGCTAAAGTCATTTGGTTTGTTCAGCCTGGAGCAGGCTAAGGGGAGATCTTGTGCTGGTCTGCAGCTTCCTCACAGAGGAGGAGGAGGGCCAGGCACTGATCTCTTCTCTCTGATGATCAATGACAGAAGCCAAGGGAATGTCAGAAAGACGTGCCAGGGGAGGTTTAGGTTGGACATTAGGAAAAGGTTCTTCACCCAGCAGGTGGTGGAGCACCCGGGAAGGTGTCACGGCCCCAAGCCTGACAGTGTTCAAGAAGAGACTGGACAACATCCTCAGACACATGGTGTGAACTATAGGGTTGTCATATGCAGGGACAGGAATTGGACTTGATGATCCTTGTGGGTCCCTTCCAACTCAGTACATTCTATGATTCTGTGATAAGGACCACTCTCTGGAAAGGTGTGTAACTCTGCTTAACTGTGGACTCTGAAGGGTCTGGTGGTATACATAAACCTTTTTCTTCGGAGCTTGATACTGGGTTCTCTCCTTTAAGGCCAATCTTTATTTCACTCTTTTGTTTCCTGTTAAGGCAGTTATTGGAAAAAAACCACAAGATTTTCCCTTAGATATTCTTAAATTCAGCAGTGGCCAGGAGATAAACTTGTCCTTGGTCTTTTAGGGCCTTGCTCCTCCAGAGCTGAAGAGCCCCTTGATGTGCTGGATGTCAAATACACCTTGTCTTTCTTTCTGAAGAAGACAAAGCCTTTTAGGAAGTTTCAAAGGCTCTTCTCTCTCTCTTCTATCTCTCTTACTCTCTCTGACACATGCAGTAGAAGTGGTGATGTGTCTGCACATCTTTCCAGCTAGGCTGCAGACTCTACTGGGATGTTTGATACTGCCAGGCAGTGCTGGCTACTACAGAGAGTGCAGTCCACAGGAGCTCTGTTTGCTTTAGTGGCATTACTGCTGTCTCTCTCCCTGACATGTGGAGGGCCCCCACGTAGACTTTTGTCTGTGTTCCACTCAAGCTCTGTCTCACTGTGGAAACACACAGATGCTACACAGCTGCAAAACAGTCCCTGACTCTGTTTTCTCTTTGGTGACTCCTTCTTCCAGCCACTGCTGTGAGTGTGCATTGCTTGCAGCTACCCTGAGGGTCAAGCTGCGTAAGGACAACCATTTTCTGCAAAAAGCAGGTTGTTGTGCACTACCTGGAGGCTCTCGGAGATCTTTTTCATACGCACATTCACAAATTTCTCACTTTCCTCCACACTTTGCAGTGCTCCTGGAGGGAAAGAAGTTGAGAACTGAGGAGATTGCATTTTGCAGTCTGCTGTGCCCTTTTCATACTAATGTATACACGGGACTGATGCCGTGACAGTATGTCAGTAAAGCCATTGTGAGGGCTAAAATCGTTTCCAGACAAAGTGGCAGTCCATGGATCTACATGTCCAGTGACTGGAAAATGCCCTTTCTCTTACATTAATACTGTGAGTAACAAGCCTGCCTCTGCTTGCCTGAGCTTACCTGGGGCAGAGACTGTTTGTGTAGGTGGTGTCCTCTCCTCTTGCATGGCCTGCAGGATGAATCCTCATTTCAATCATAGTGAAGGGACACATGCAGCTGTGGGATGAACTGTCATGAGCAATATGAAGTATGGGGGTGTCACCTTTATTTGAACTTGCTGTGTGCTGTGATACATTTATGATATGGAGGACTGCATGAGCCTGAGAACCAGAATTGTATTAGCTTTTTGTATAAAGCACCAGGTACATCTTACATGCATCCATGCACAGCTATGCCTAACCTTTTTTTCTGATCTATTTAATAATGATCTACAGAATTTCCCTCATTTGCCATCTGTATCTTAATTTTTGTTCTAGTAGCAGCTGTAGCCTCGTTTATTGCTCCAATATGCATAATGGTGAGCAGAGGTGATTGCTATTTCTGGCACAGATGTATGAACCATGGGCCATCTGAAGATAGCCAGTTTTTTTCAGAGACAACAAAAGAGGTTTGCCTTTTCTCTTGATGTTCCTCTATCAACTCTTTCAAATTTTGGCTAGAGAAAAATGCTACAAGATACCACAGCTGGGATGTGGGATGCTATAGCCAGCGGTCTGCAGACACCACGTCCAATGGGGCCAAAGCATGCAGCACTTAGCTGAACTTTGTTCATCTCTCTGTGTTTCAGTGTTCATGTTTCAGCTGAGGGACGAGCAAAGTAGCTCTGGGTACACTCACTTCACACTGACCACCATGGGACGAGATCACTCATGTACATCCTGCAACTGGGAACAGGTCCCTGTGGGCCACTGATGGGGCAGTCACACTGGAAATGTGTTTGTGCCATTACTGGCACAAAGAGAAAAGGACCCTTGAGCCAAGGAGCCTGAGCTCTTAGAAGCAATCAGAGTGCTGGAGGAGGTCTAAACAGGCCCTACAGGCTGCTGAAATAGGCTCCAAAGCTGTTGATCCTGCTCTGTTTGTCAGCACCATGTTCTCCTATTAAAGAAAAAACTGGACACAGGAAGCATCAACACAAGGTGGGAGAATCAAGACCTCAGTCCAATGTACTAATAATACTTAGCACTGTACATCACTGTACTGTTACTTACAAACATTAACTAATACATCCTCACAACACCCCTGCGAGGTAGGGAAGTAGTATTATCCCCAGTGTACAGATGGGGAAAACGAGGCACAGAGAGGCTAAGTGGCTTGCCCAAGATCACACAGCAAGGCATTGGCAGAGCCAAGATAAGAATGGAGACGTCCCTTTTTTCCCACCCCATGCTGCCGCCCACTAGACAGTGTTGCACGTCTGGACATGGGAAACCCAAGAGGTCCCTTCGAAAAGCAATGCCTGGACTTGTTGCCTATTAATAATTTTTATTTGCCTTTAATGAATTATTTCACAGTTTTTCCCTCACACTGTACACCACACTTTCACAGTCCATTCAGCATTCTGTGGTAGCCCACAGCCTTCTCCTCGGGCACTGGGACAGCTCTGCGGGGGGTTATTAGGGTGCTCTGTGCTTTCATTAAGAGGATGTTTAGAAACAGTTTTCACTGGCATTAGACTGGGAGCATGTGAGTTCTTACTGGAGACCGGTAACACACACTGGAGACGCAGGCAGAGGGAACTGATGGTAAAAGGGCATTCGCTATTCCCTGTGAAATGATCAGCAGCTCTCTTGGTTTCTTTAGCTCTTCCAGGCTCCAGTGAACATTGGGAAACTGTTTGTCTCCAACTTGCCTGGTCGGGAAGTCGTTGTTCCAGGGTTGCTTCCCAAAGGGTAATAGGCAGTCAGCTCAGGACCAGAAATGAACCCCAGCATTGCCTACTCCAGATGTGTGACACCGTCTTAAAAAGGTTGGCTGTAGCCATTGTGCTCTCCTGCCACGGGGAAGGGGTATTACCACGACTGGCAAGAAGCCATATCCAGTGTCTAAGTCTCTTTTTTTCAAAACTGGGATTCAATGAAGAGCAAGAGAGAGTGGATGGATGAGGAGATGAGGATGAGGCAGAGCAAACAGGAAAATCCACCAAATGGGCTTCTAGGAAGGAAACGTTCCCCCTTTGGGCACTTCAGCTGAAGCGGCTTCATTTTCACATGGCTTCTTTCTCTCTCTGGGAACATCTGCTGAGCTTCATCTCTGTCAGCTGGATATATCGTATGACATTGGTATCTGCAGGCAAAGAGCACACATACATGTACAGTGGTTATAACTCCCTGTAGAAGACAGAGACACTTTACCTTCATTCTTAGTGCATCACCTGGGAAGCAACACAGCTTCAGTGCTGCCTGCAGGAACAGCATCAGTTGGAAGGGGCTCTGAACCAAACCCTGCAGCTTTGGTTTTGAAAAGCCTGGTCTGATTTGTGCTCACTATCCCTGTTGCTCACAAGCTTACCTCAGCTACTTTTTACCTTCTCACTGGTTACTCTTGGTCAGCACAGTTGAATTTGCACAGTGGAAACTATCCAGGTCATCCCTGCCTGTTCTTGTGGAACAGCACCACCATTGGCTTCCATTCCCTCAGTGCCTGCACACAAGCCCCTAAAGGCATTTTGTGTGCAGTTATGCTCTGTCTTTTCACCCTCCTATTCCTTTTACAGCCTATTTCACCTTTCTCACATTTTTTTTCCATTATGAGTTGAATTGGGAAGAGCATGCTTTACATTCTCTTTGTACCCTTTCTTTCCATAAATTTCATATTTGGAGGTTCTTCCAGCATGACACTATCTGCATTTTTGTCATATGCTGTATGCTGCACACTGCCCTGTCTGTCCTGTCTAATGAAGTTCCTAGGGGCAGGGAACCACTGATTCATCCCTGTAGAGAGCTGTGAGGTCCCAGCACTGTGCAGGTAATAAGCTGAGCCCTATTTTTCCTTCCAGTATTTCAGTGCATCAACACAGCACGCCGAGCATGTAAGTTTTGTTTTACCTCCTGGCCCCAGCAATGAGGGAAACTCTTCACCCTGAAGCACGGGCTGATCGAAATGAGTATGCTTCTCCAGACAGAACAGACCCCATGATTCTGCAGTCACAGTTAATCCTTTCTCAAATCATGTCGATTTACTATCATGAGGATGACTTCCCACACACGTCACCCACACAGTGGCAAAAGCCACATAATATCAGATGCAAGCAAGCAAAAAAATAGCCACTTTCACTTATGTACAGATTGAAAAATGGTTCTTCACTCACAAGCCTTACTAAGGCTCACAGCCTTACTCAGGCAGCCAATCAGGGCCAGATTAGTCCATTTAAGTTATTAGATCCTCAAAAACCAATCTGAAGCGCACTGCAGTCTACAGTCAGAGGGCAATATTGTCTCCTCCTCTTCCAAACAGCTATGTGCCCCACACCAGCTAAGGAAATGAGAAGTGCTTGAACTTTCAAAGAGATGAACAAATTACTGGTAACACATCCAGCACTAGCAACTGTGGGTATCACACCCACCAAATCAATTATGGGTGCAAAGTTTCCTTTAAACACAAGAAGGGGACATCTCTACTTCACCCTCAGCCAGAGCTGGAACAGTGGGAGACGGACTGGCTTCCCTTTCACACAGACCTCTCCACAAATGTGCCATAGGGTAGCAGTGGGCTGTGGCAGTGCTCTTGCAACTTCTCAAGCTGTCTCTGGTGAAGTGGGTCTCCCTACTGAGTCTCTGTAGGTTCAACTACATTATCCTAGTGAGTCCAGAGGGTGGAATTCAGTGATTAAGCTACTTGCCCCGTTTAGGGCATTCTGAAAGATCAAAGAAGTTCTGCTGTTGCTTATGTTAGACAAAGGTGCACCAGCATCCTGGGCTGTTCATGCATTAGCATTTCAAACCAACCCAGCAAATTCTAAAGCAGCTTTTCTTTTTTAAAAAAAAGGATTGGTTTTAGTTGCACAGCCTCCTGGAGCAAAGAAAGTCAGTTGAGGGGGTAGTGCTGAATTTTAGGCCTAAAATACAATCAGGGCACGTGGCAGGCAGGTGACTAACAAGCTGCCAGCAGTGCAAAGGCAGAGCTCATGGCTCACGGCAAGTTCAGAGTCCTGCTGCGCTGCCTGCTCGTCACTGCAGTGTCTCTGCTCTGTGCCCTTCCAGGCTTTGATAGGCTGCAGCCTGGGTAAACATCACTGCTGCAGAGGTTCACACCATTATCGTCTGCCCAGGGCAGGTGACAAGTGACAACTGCGCAGGTATGTTAGGAAATCACACCTGAGTGGGCCTGCAAGGACTCCATGCCTGGCTGAGGGGGCAGAGGTGGTTTTCAGTGGATAACTGGGCAATGAAAGGTTGCCAGCTCCTTCTGGCTTCCAGGTAAGGTAGCTGCTGATGGCACAACTTCACTTACCTGGCAGATTTCCACATACCTGGGAAGCTGGGGCAAAATCAGGTGTAGCCTGATAAGAGGGTGGGAGATACTCCCACTGTGAGCTAGTTATAAATCTCCCAGGCAGGTCTCGGTATGTTTTGCTTGCTTTTTGAGGGCTGCTATTTTGCCAAAGAGAAATGATGAGGGCAGCACTGTTTACAGAAGAGTTAGAGTTTTGTGAGGTGTTTTCCATCAAATAGTATTCTGCCTGCAGAAGTATTTCAAAGCTAAATGTTAATGAAGACTCTCAGCTCTCAGTGAGGAAAAAGTGATCCCCTTCTGCTGATGTGGGAATAACAGGTGAGGACAACTCAGATGAGGGGTCAGACCCATGCAAAGAGATGCTGGTAGAGCTGCAATTGTCTCTGGGGTCTTAGGACCATGCCTGTGCCCTTGTGCAGAGTGACCTCCTGACATTTTGAAGGTCATTTCGAAGGTCATTTCTGCTCCTCCCAATAACTTCAGAGCCCAGTTGCTTATCTGCTGTGCAGACACTGTGATTTGGGTTTTACTCTGAGGACTTCTGAGTTGGAGGTGTTGAGGAAGGCAGCTCCTGAGCTCAGCTGTGATCCTGCTCCATGCAGGATGGGAAATCGGGCATGTATGTGCAGTCTGTGTGATGTCCAGACATGAGCTTTCAGTGCAGGGCCAGCAGAAACTAACCACGTGTGTTTTGATATTACCAGGCCAACTGATGATCTGGTCTAAATCCCAGTCAGGATCTACCTTGATGATGTGGCCCTGTAAATGGGAAAGAGCTGAATAAGGCTTGAAGGTAGGTGAGGTGTACGTTTGGCTGCCCTTCCTGCACCAGCCTCTGGACACAGAGCTCATGGAAGGTTGCATGTATGCTTTGCACAACCTATCAGTGGCTTCACTCTCCCTTAGTAAGGGGGAAAGGTTACACAATTATCTTCTGTTATTTCCATCTGCTTTTGTGATTTTCATTTGGAGGTGGCATAAGAAATCAGGCTAAACCCAACCTTCACCCTTGTCAGACAGTAAATAGCCATAAGGGATTTGCTCTGCTGACAGCCCTTTAGAACAGTAAAATCCTTTGCTAGCTAATTCCTCTTTACTATTTAAAATCTCCCCCACCAAAGAGAAAACTGCTAATGATTTGTGCCAAAAACATTCCTTGTTAGGAAAAAAACCCAAACAAACAACCAAATAAACCCCAAAACACCACACAGAACACAACTGTAATAATAACCAAGTGTGTTTACCAGTGAGCCTAGTGAAACCCCAGGTAAAGAGAAACAATTGTATTTTGCAGATGGAGACACTGACTTATTCCAGGTCACATAAATATTCTTGATAGCGTTACCTCATTACTACTGCTGTGTTTTAACAGCTGCATCCTTTCTTACTGTATGCATTCAGTTCTTTCCCCCTGAATACCCTTCACGTTTTCCATAATCATAAATAAAACAGTGGAACAGTGGCCTTGAATGGTCTAACAATAGCAGGGAAGAGTCTCTGATGCAGAGCTGAAGGCCAGAACTGGTTTTTTTGTATACATTAAGGGCCTTTGGGGATACTTTCTGGTATGTTTTTGCAGCAAGCTGTGGTATTTTAAACTGTTGCTGTTGAATAAATTAGTATTTATTTCAAGAAGCAATGAGAAATACCAAATAAACAGTATAGAGGGGTGGGGGGAAGCACAGAAATACATATTTTTAAAAAGGAAGCAAAGTGGTTCAGCTAAAAGGACTTTTTCACATCTGAGCCTAGTCAGAAACTCAAGGTTAGGATAATGTCTTGTTTTCCACTGACTATTTTTTCTCTTGCATAGGCTTCTCCATTTCCTGGTTCTGGCAAAGGCTGAGAGCAGAAGGGCACGCTGTAAACTAAAATAGGCTAAACTGAGCTTTTAAGCACATTTGCTCAGGGGGTGTGGGGTGCACAGCTGTGCTGTCGGATTGCCCGGAGCCCATGGCCAAGTGCCGCAGATGGGACCAGGCAGCCTTATGGGGCTGGAAGAGCAACAAGACCCCACAGACCTTCCCTGGTGCTCCTCCAGGACACAGCCACCGCAGGAGCCTTGCAGAGCCGGCGCCTGTAGGACGCAGAGCATCTCCCTTGCCACCTCTTGTTCCATGAACATCAGCTCCACTGTTCTCTGCCAGGGCCCAGGTTCACTCCTGTTTCATGCTCAGTTCTCTCTTCCCTCTCCGGTTCAGGCAGAAGAGCTGCTCTGTGGGATTTTCCTTGCACATATCTTCCATTTTGCTTTCTTACAATCCTCTAATTTTTCTTTGAGTATTATTTAATATTTCTTTGAGAACTGAGAAATTACTTTCTTTTCACATAAATGGTTTACACAATAGTGGGGTTTTACATCTCTGTTAGGCGGTTCTCTGAAAAATAAAAGCACCATTGTGGCCTTCTGCATGCCTTCTGAGGTTGGGTAGGTCAGCACAAAGGTGGCAAGGCTAAGTTGTTCACATATATAACTTCTTGGCTGTCCCAAAACGAATTGTTGGGTTTTGACAAGTGGATGACAGATACTTGGCTGATTTCATAGTAAAAGTTGAACCATCCTTATGAATACTTTGTGAGTAAATGTCTGTGTCTCTGGTCAAATTACAACACTAACCCTTTACTGGGATGCTGGAAGGCATGGCTATTGGGAATTACAAATAGTCTCCTGACTTTGCTAAGGGGAAAAAGCTTATTCTCAAAGAGTCAGAAAATGTAATGGTCAGGACACACTCTTCACCACCCTGCTTTCTTCTTCAAAAATAAACTAGGGAGAGAAAGAGAGGCAGGATCCCCCCCGCACAGGCGGCATTCCACCAATGCTGTCATCTTCCAGGTTGTGCTGCAGCCTCTGCAGCGGTTAATGTTTGGTCACTGCAGCCTTGCTGCAATACCAGAGTGCTTGAAGGGGAGTATGGCTAAAGATACAGTGAGTCATTCTCACCCCTGCGGAAATCAAAGCAACCAAGTCAGGGACAGACTGAGTGTCATGAAAAGAAATGCAGAAGCCCTCAATGTAAAGCCACATCCCTGCTCCCCCCGCATCCCCCATACCTGTTGGCTGGCGGGATCTTGCCTCTTTCAGGTAGTAGAGGGCCTTGTTGTAGTCACCCAAGTGGTAAAATGCCACTCCCGATCGATAGAGCGCCTTGAAGTTCTCACCTTCTTTCTGGAGCACTTTGAGGCAGTACTCCTTGACTCGCTCGTAATTCACCAGCTCGGCCTGGAGCAGGCAGGCTGCAAGGGATGGGGGAGACAGACAGACAGACAGACAGACAAACGTTATTGCCGTTATTTCTCCCTGCTCCTGCAATTCGTATGGGGGAAGAGAGCAGCTTAGGTGAGGGAAATGACTCAGACCCGTGATTCAGCAAGGGTGCAGTCATACGAATTGTTTGTCAAACCCGATTGTTCACAATTTAAATACCAATGTTTCTATAATTGGCATTGTAAAGTGAAGGTATTGTGTTTGCTCCAGGGGCCACTGGGAAGAGATTGAGAACATAAACATCCCTCTGCAGAGTAGGAACAGTGTATGGTCTCGTGACAGCGACTGGCTTAGTTTGTAGTAAAATTGCTTCTCAGGCTGAGGGCTGGAGCTCAGGAAACTATAAAAAGGCAGACAAACAGTCATCTGACAAATAAAAAAAAAAGATACTAAATTGGATCAAATTTTGAATTTGTCTTAATTTGTCCAAGGCTGTTAGATTTACAAATAATATGTAATTGCCTTTTATCCAGGAGGTTCTGTATGGAGTTTTGCTATAGGAAACAGCAAGAGGCTCTGCTCTGTTGAAATGGGCTGCTAACAAACCAGAGGCACCTGGAGTTGTAGTACAAGGAACAAATGTGCTCGGCTGTGTGCTTTCTGCAAAGTACTGCAATGCAAGTTCATCCTGAGAGGTCGGTTCTGCTCACTTCCTAAAGGAAAAGGTAATCATGGAGGAGAAACCACGTGCTGAGGGCTCTGTGTGCTGAAGGACAATTGTTGCATGAATGTCAAGGAGCTGAAGAAAATCCCTGCTGTGAGTTTCCCACAACTAGGAGCGAAATAAAGAGGAAAGGGCAAGATCCTTGAGACATGCTTTACAGCTCCATTTGTGGCTGACTGTAGTGCTTACTCAGTGGGCTAAACTTCATTAGGTGTAAGAATGGTTTGAGAAATGCTGACAACAATAGGACATGGTGCAGTCACGGTCTTTGGGAAAATGAAGAAAGTTGTGCTGTTCATAAGCCTACCTGGTGCTGTAACCCAAGGTAACTTTGGGAATGACAGGATTTGGGGAAGGGGGAAGGTGGGCAGGATGCTGCTGCAAGGATTAGTTCAGAGGCTGGCAATGTCAAGTGCCAGGGCATGGAGAGACATTTCCCATGGCAGGTGGTGTTACTCAGTGTGTCTCTGGCAAGGAGACTTGCTGCTCCTGGAAATCCAAGTCGTCACAGTTCAGGTATCACCAATGAACAGCCAGACTTTATTTTTTGCATAGTAACTGCAGCTAAGAGGATATGATGCTGGGTCAGGAATATGCTAGAGTTCTTGATCCCCTTCCCCTGCATCCCTAAAGTAAGCCCTGTACCCCCTCTGTACCTCACTTTACATGTCATGAGCAGGAGGTTGGCCAGGTGACCTCCAGAGATTCTTTCTGACCTATGTTAGTCCATGTCTATGATCAGTTAACGTGGACAGAATACATTCCTTACCAAAGTACACGTTTAAAGCTTAAATAGCTAACCAGGACAAACATAAACAGGCTTTTACCAGTAGAGAACTGATGGTACGGATGTGTTGAGCAAGGACTGCAGAACTATCTCCACTGCTGGTATGGTTGGCTGACTGACGCAGTAATTACAAACGAGAGCTTTGTCCCATTTGCTTTAATGATGGACTATCAATACATTTTAACAGCTCCTGCCATTAAAGTGCACAGGTATTTCAAAGGCAACTGGTTGCTCACTATTTGACTGCCAGTTAAGAAACATATATGTTTCTAAAAGCTGCATTTCCTTATCTAGAATTTGTTCCTTCCTATTTGTCAAACACTGATTTTTCTCACTCAGTTTCTAGTGGACCTTGAAATGACTGTGCCTCGTTGTCTTTTATTTTTCAAAGCTATTAAAAAGATGGCTGTGTAAATTTACTGCTGGCTTCACAGCTCTGGAAATGGGATTGCATTGTTTATCTGCTGACCAGTAGCATGCACAGCAGTGGCAGTAGCTTTCTGAACGTTGCCAATCTGATGCAGCCTTTCAGGTTCTGTGAAACTGCCTTTCAGAGCAACTGAGGGGGGTGTATTTTGGTCTCTCTGTTCATTTACTTCTTGGTATTTCCAGTCAGAGTCATAGAAATGGCTTTGTGAAAAATGACAGGCAGTCTATTCATGTATATTAACTCAGTAATTCCATATTGGACTTATTTCACGGTTTGGTTCAAAAGAAAATGAAACGTCTCCCACATCCTGCTAATCCATAAACCTAAATGGGCTTCCAGATACCCAGCTGGGTTCTTTCTGTGACTCACAGTCACAGTAAAGATTCTGCAGGGCATCCCCACTACCCGTGCAGGCAGCAGAGAGGAGTCAGTACCACACGGCCAGCAGGAGAGATGCATGTTTATCCGAACGAAGCGAGCAGATGGGTGTGCAGGAAACAGTTCTGCTGGAAGAGCTGGCCATTTGGAGAGCCAGCATTGGAAGCAGTTCTAGGAGATTAACCTGGAGGGAGTATCTCCCTTAGAAGTATTTAGAGGTGCATGCTTTCAGTTCTTGGTGGACTGAAATGATTTTAATGGACTGTGATTCAATGCAAATATTGAGGCTGTTAGTAACGCAGCTTCCAGAAATGGAAGAGACATGGAATCCTTGTACTTCCTACGTAATTCAGTCAAGGGGAAAATTGTTTTGAAAATGTGTTGTTTTCCTAAGCAGACATGCACCTCTGTCTGAGAGTGTTTATTTACCACATCAAACACCTCATCATCCTCCTTTTTGGTTCATAACAGGCCCCCAGTGAATCTTCTGAGGAACTGATCTCACTCAAAGAGACCAAATCAAGAGGTTTATCCAGCTTCTCCTCCTGCTTTCTTGAAACGGAATGGGCTTGATACCGCACAACACCATGTCTAGTAGCTTTTCAGTGATTAGAAGCGTGTCCTTTACTTGCAGGTGCAAGCCTACAGTCACCTATTCCTTGCAGGTCTCGTTGTCACTGTAATACAGCATCCAGTGGGCACATCTCTCCAGCCCAGAATATTTGGTGTCCTGCTTCCCTGCAGTGTGTGATGATTATCCATCACACTTGCTTATCATTCTCTATTTGGCAGCTGATTTATTGTGTCATCTTAAGCAATAAGTAACAATCAGTTTTTAAACCATATATGTCACATGGTGATAAAGAGTCCCTATCTCTGTAAAATATGCCATTTTGAAACTACTGGGTGAAATGTACTATGATGCGGGGGAGAAGGTTAATGCTATTAGCTCCAACGGAGGGACCCTGTCCATCTTGCTTCCCACATGACTGTTGATGTTTATGCAAGGAGACAGAAATTTGTCTCTTTTTCTTCGTAAGAGGAGTGTTAAGTCCATATTTCTAAGTTTATTTTTCTCAATCTATGCCAGCCAGTTCCATGAGTTGCATGAATTTGAGAGGCACTGTATAGATGTGGTACCAGTAGACAACTGTACTGTCAGAGCTAATTTGTGTGGCCCCGCTCAGCACTAGGTTAGGCAAAAGATTAAAGTACCTGTAGAACCAAAACACATCTACACCTTTAATGTTTCCCAGCAGCCATGGTTAGCAATGGCATGTAGTTGCTACTAAAATCCTGTCAGCTGAGGGGTTTGGATTCTACATTATTGCACCCTGAGTTGATTTTGAATTCCAGAGTACCTTTCAGGAAGATATCTAGGCTTGATGGATGCCAGCAAGAAAGGATACTTGACAGCCCTTTTCTCTCAAAAGTTAATTACTTTGTTTAAGAAATGTCACTACATTTCTCTATTGATTTGTTTGTTTGTTTACTTGCAATTACTAGCCACACTTTTGCTACCCTGAAAAGCTTCTGTTTGCTTGTTTTATCGGTACTCTGAGACTCTGATCAAGTCACTCCTTCATCTTCTCTTTATAACCTGCATAAAGAAATGCCTGAAGTCTCTTTCTAAAAAACCCCATATTTTTTCAGCTTTCCTCACTTACATGGCTGTTCTCTGAGCCCTCAAAATGATGTTCATATGAAAGGACTGTTAATTAGCATTTTATCAGAGAGACACCTTCCAAGTGAATACCTCTGCTGGTTATGCAAATAGCTCAGTTTGGCCCAAGCTTTTGGCTTCTGCTTTTGGCAGAGATAGTCCAAAAGTCTGGAAGTAGGATGTATGGGTTTTAACATGGAGATTTTGAACAACAATATCAAGAGCCTTGCCTACCTGGCAATTTTCACCAAAGGGTAAATCTGCCTGCCAGAACAATCCTCCAGACACGGTTTACACCAGCAGCAAGACTCCCGCGGAGCCAAGGCTCAGGACCTACCCATGTTGCAGAATACTTAGGAGAGTGAGCCAAGTTACTGTGCAAACAACGCTGGCATATCCCTACCCTGTGGCATGTTCCTTGGGTTCAGCACATTGTGTTAGTCATAACAGGAACTCCATTTGCTGCTGTTCGGGGCGATGAAAATGCCCCTACCCTACAGGAATATCTGGGGTTACAAGTTCGTATTTCACAAACTCCTGCCTTGTTTGCAGTTCGCTGACACTCAGGCAAGCTGGTAGCACTGCTTATTTTTCATAGAATCGTAGAATACTTTGGGTTGGTTCAAAGATCACGTAGTCCGACCCCCCTGCAATGAGCAGGGACATCTTCAACTAGAGTGGGTTGCTCAGAGCCCCGTCCAGCCTGGCCTTGAATGTTTCCAGATTTTAAGGTTTCTTGTGCCTTCCACTGCAGGAGAGAGTGAATTGCTTGTAACTTTGTTGGTCTTTTAAGTTTTTGGTCTAAAATATTCCATGGACAATGTCTGCCTTTGATGTCTGCTTTCGGAAAATGTCAGCCAAGACTGTTCAGGTATTTTTGAAAAACAGACTAGGGAAACATATCTTATTTTTCCCTTGTTAAAGATCTCTGGTGTCTGTCTCTTCAGATTTGTCTCATGCCCTCTCATTGTTTGGCTTTGCAAACTGAAATCCGGCAGATACCATTTGTGTCAGGCAGGTGCCTTCTGTTTTCCCCAGGGTAATCTATAGCTGGCCAACTGATAACCTTCTGAAAATAAAACCAGTATAGTACTGCATATTGTATTTCATAGAGATGACTTAGATTTTGATACCCAAATCCATGGAATATTTTGTTCATCCTGGGCACAATCCATTCTACAAAAAACTGAGGATTTGTAAACTTAGAGAGCATGAAAATTCTCTTACCGGGTCACTGGTTATAGGAATAAAGAAGTTCAAAAATGAAAATCAAGCTGAGAGGGGTTATCTTAGTTATGACAGACTGGCAGACATGCTTGCAAAGGGTGGAGGCTGGGGCTGAGAGCCACGTGGGGACACAGGCACAGAACTGTTGGGGTGGTGAAAGGGGAGAATGAGCAGGGAGTTGAGGTCTATTGAGGAGGCAAATTCTGGGGGGAGAAGGGGAGTTAAGAGTTTGTGACAAGGTGCTAAGGACGTAGAGACACAGTGAAGATAGCCTGAGGACCAAGAGGAACATTTACAATGGTGAAATCCAAGCACAGAAAACTCTTCTCCCTAGAAGCGTGTGAGAGCACAGCTCCTCTAGCAGAATCTAACCACAAGCACACTCCTGTTCCACACTGGCTTTTTCTCTGCCGAGTATAATCACCAGTAACTTGCAATGCCAAAAGGTAGCATTTGCTACATTGCATGGAGACTGGAGCAGGTGTCCTACGCAAGAGTTAATAGTATGTCACCACTCTTGTGTACCCATGCAAAAGGCTCTGAATTCAAACCACCTTTGTTTTCCTCCTCTTATACTCAGGGGGGAAAAAAAAAAAAAAAAAAAAGGTACCTGTATTGATTTGTTTGGTTGCAAAGCAGAGAGAAGTAGCTAAACCCATTATTGCTTAGACCTGAAGTAGATATTGTCTTTACCGCATTTATTCTTGACTTCACCACTGGAGTTTAACAGCCTATGTAGATTATTATTCCTTAGCAAGTGCTAGGTACTTAAACCACTACAAACTCAATGTCTGTTTCACAAACCGACAGTGTCATTCCCCGAAATAAACTCTGCAAAATACTTCGCTTTCTGATGTGATCTCACCCTAAGTAGCCAGCAGCTCACTTAAGATCTGTTTAAATTGCAGGAGACAGTGCACATTCTTGCTCTGTTTCCATTTTGGAAAACAGATGACTGATGCTTTGATATAACTGCTTCAGGGCTTTATTCAGACATTTGATTAAGACCTTTATATATCATTGAACAGGCTTTGTTCTCCTATCTCTTTAAGACTTGAAATAATAGGGTAGACTAGGAGAGTCTCATACTTCTGTTATTTCAGAAGGCTTGGCATCCTCTATGGCAATGCTCCTCCTCAAAAAAGAGAAAACACAATGCTAAGTTCTGGTTTAAGTGTTTGGGAAGAAAAACTATTGGAATATAACAAAACAAAAGAAACAAACAAAAATAAATGGGAGAGGGGGAAGGGAGAAGGAAAAATGCTTGTCCTGGAATAGTCAGCAATCTTCTAACCACACCACTAATGGATGTATCATTAATATCTGTGTGCTGCAGTCTGTGTAAATGGTGTTTACAAAAAGCACATGGAGCTTAGTGTCCACGGGAAGAATTAAAAGGGATACCATTACTACATGAGATTGAAATCTTCACCTGTGTGTTAATAATTTAAAATGTAATTCTAAAATAAATCAGGTATGTGTCTCATAAGATGATGCTGAAAATGTAAAGGGTTATCTTAGATTTAAAGTCATGCTGGACTTAAAACACTGTAATTTTAATGTACAGCATAAAAAGATCTGGACTACTGGGATGCTTATCCAAATTCCTCTGAAGTTGAAGTTAATGATCCTGAGTGTGCAGACTGCACAGGCTACATGTGGATGGCACAGACCGATTTTTAACCTGTGTTAAATTTTCAATCCAAACTGGCACTGAAAGGAGATGTGTGACATGCGGGGATGTAAGAAGCCTACACCAAGGGCACAGAGCAGAGGTAGCAAAGCATCCATATCTGCACAGAGCTCCATGTGTGCTGTGCTTTTCAGGAATGCAACCCAGTATTCCTCAAAATAGGATGTTTAAAGCATCATTTTTTGTTTTGGTGTGGTGGGTTTTTGTTGTTGTTGCTATTGTTGTTGTTTTTTTCAGAGAACTGTTGCAGGCAGTTTCACTCCAAGGCTGAGACACTAATTAGGATCTGCAGTTTTCAAACAATCTCTTCCATGATATATTTCTCTTCTTTCTCTACAGTCCAAGCTTGCAAACAAAGAGGATTTTCTGGCTTCTCATCAACAGAAAGCTAATTATAGACAGCTTGATAATGTCCTGCAATAATCTGATCAGCTGACTCCTAGTTCCTGGACAACCTTAATGGGATGAAAAGGGAATATCAGAATGACAGTACAACTTTCCAGCCAGTGGCTCTCATTATTCCCCTCCAGGTACCAAAAAGGCCTAAACATGCCCGTATGTTTCTGCTTGCAGGGAAAAGTGTGGAAAATTAAAATGCAAACTGTACGACAGGTTGTCTCTCTCCGTAGGGAGGGATTAATGCTAAATGAGGTGTGGATCCACAAATGTTTGGAGAGCCCAAAGAGAGCCACCTCTTCCAAGTTGCTTTCCCCTTCTTTTCAGACTGGCTCTCAATTTGTAGACAAATACCCTACTGTTCCTCCTCATCCTGCCTTCTTGGCCATGCTTTCCTTTCAATATGTAGCCTGGTCTTCTTCAGTTCTCCTTTGCTCCCAAGGCCTTCATACCTCTTCCAGAAGAAAGACCCTGACTTCAACATTTCAATTAGCTTTTCTAGGAGAGAGAGAGAGACAGCAGTAGTGACAGAAGCATGCCAATGCTTCCACCATCCTGCATGTTAGGAGGCATCCAGCAGTTCTCAAAGGAGCTGCCGGGTCCGTGTGTCAGGCTTTTTGTGGCTGGCAGCCCACCCCAAGACTCTGCCTATTGCCAACCCTTGGAGTGCATAGGGCTGATAACAAGATAAGTAACGGCTAATGTGAGCTGTCAGAACAAATCAGTTTAACTTTAGTCTGCAATAGGGTGATCAATCTTGAAGATAAAGGAGAAAGAGTAGATGTTACATATCTTGTCTTTTACACTCGTCAGATGACAAATTTTAGTGACATTTTCTTAAGCAAATTGAAGGAGAAGACTCTAAATGAATAGACTTAATTCTGTTAAAGTGAAAGACAATATTGAGTAGAGTTCTACACTGATCTGTCCTAGGCCCCATGGTATTCATTATTGCCAATAAAGACCTAAATGACAGACTGCAGAGTGCCTTGCCAATTTGCAGATAACCCCAAGATGTGAGGAGCTGGTGTATGACAGAAGACAGAGCTAGAATTCCACAGGATCCCCACAAACTGTCAGTGTCCTGATAAAGATAGGATACAATTCAACAGGGGCAAGTGAAAGGTCCTACAATCAGGCAGAAAAAACCCCGCACTGGATAAGTATAGCAGGGGAACTGTTGGTTGGAGATTAATTCTTCTGAAAAGGATCTGGGGAGTGAAGTGGATCACCAGCTGAAGTCAACAAGGCTACCCCATTAACGAAGAAAAATGCACACCAAAATGCATGAAACAAAGCAGTTTCCAAGGTGTGAAAGTACCGTGTCTCATTTTTTATACCAATCTTGAAAGAACATGTGGATAGATTCCACAGGAGTACCCTGACAATAACAGGTTGTCCACAGAAGACACAATATAAGCCCTCAAGAAGACACAGAGGGAACACTGGCTAACAGTGTTCATATATGTAAAAAGAAAAAAACAAAAACCCAAACCAACACCACCACCACAACCAAAAAAACAAGCAAAACCAACCAAACAAACAAAACAAGCCCACAAAAAAAACTGTGATGCAGAGAAGGGTTTAACCAGGATACGATCTGTTCATCTTGCACGTGGGAAGTAAGAAGAAGGCTCGCATTTCAGCTGGGAAGAACCTTCTAGCAGTGAAGAGAGTGAAGCATTAAAAGAGACTGCTTGACAAAGTTGTGAAGGATCTGAGCTTTGCAAGTGCTTAAGGACAGTTTAAGAAAATGTTACCTGGGATATGTTTTATTTATACCCTTGTACCACCCATGGGTATGGATAGAAGACTCTTGAATTGCGTTCAGTTCTGCCATGCTGTTATTGATTGGGCTGTAACACTCAGAGCATGAACAGTCCTCAGTTCTCCCATTTAGTGTAAATTCCTATCAGAAGGTCTTGCTGGAGATGTCAGAGCAACATCCTAGCCAGACACGTGAATATGTAAGCACTTAAGTGACAGCACGCGTGAATGATTTCTGCCTTTGCTGTGTGTTTATGCTCCCATATTTCAGACTTTTCTAATTTTCAAGAGTCCAATTCTTCAGAAGTGTTCGTTATTTCTAAATTATTCTTAAGCTACTTTAAGACAAGTGGTGATTTATGCTTCTTTTTTTTTTTTTTTTCCTCACAAATCCAGTGATACAGTACTGCAGTTTCAAAGGGCCAAAGCTTTCAGAAGAAAGGAATTTCAGCAAACTTTTCACCTGATCCTTAAAGCTTCTGTTTTGAAAGAGTATTTTGACCTACCAGTTCCTGCAGTTACTGATCCTTCAAAGTAAAACCAGAGGCTTACTGAAAATTCTTAGCTATGGTAATATTAAGGAAGTAGTTAAAACCTAGATGTTAAACAAAAAATAACTGTTTTCTGAAACCAAAATCTGCACCCAGCTGTGTACCAGCAAATCTTTATTCTACCAAAATGAAGAGCTTAAGGTGGAGATGATCTTCATATTACATCTTCTAATATCCATGCTCTTGGTTTTCCCAGCCAGGAGAGGTAGGAGCAAAGTCCTAGCAAAGCACGAGTAGAGTAAGAGCTTCAGTCAGCTTTTAACTACTAGACAATTTTGATCCTATGATATCCATAAATACTAGCTCCTCCTGCAGCCACATTAGAAGAGATGGAAGTACCTTCTATTTGTTTTTGCCAAGGCCGTTATTGTTGATCTGCCAGGTGAAATGCCCTAGAGGTTTCCTCCTCTCTGACTTTATATTTATCTAGTAATCTTTGATCTGTCTTTTAAAATCAGTACTCACCTAGTCCAGTCAATATGACTTTAGAAATGTTTGGCCTTCAGAGCTACTGTTCCAGTTGATATTTATTCTGCTGCCTCTTCCTTGCTGTTTGCTTTTGTTCACCTTGTGTTGCTCTATCCTCTCACTGTGCCACCTTTTCTACATCATACACTTTCTGCCTCTGCCTTCCTGCTGCTGTTGACACCCACTGGAAGCATCTGGTCTCTTGTTTTCACAAGGGAAAAGTACACAGAATTTTATCATAAATCAGCAACATCAGATGGCGACAACCATCTGGTAAGTGCCTGGAGTTCAACAGCAGTCCAACTCTAACAAGTGCTTTCAAATATTTTATGATTCTTACCAGAGTACATTACACAGTGAAATTAAGGTCTGAATGGAATGATTTTTTTTTTTTTTTTAAACCCATGTGAGACAACAAGGGGGTTTCTGTAAGTACCTTTGGACGCTTTGGAGGAACTCATGGATTTCAAGTTGCCTTCTCTACTGAACAGTAAAGCATCCTTTGCTCATAGTGGTTCAAACACTGACAGCAGTACTGTGAAATGCAGCTGGAACAGCTTGAGGGCTCTCAGATGAAGTCACTGACAGTGGTGCATGCCACAACTGTCTCAGGCTTGGCTTATTGCAGCACGTTCAATTTGGGATGAAGGCTAGCACTTCATCCTGTACCACAAACAGGGCAGGATGACATGGCTGCATAACACCTGTGTGCTGTGCCCTGTGGTGGCTCACAGTTCACCTCCCAGGACATGTGAAAGAGCTGACAATTGCAGAGTCCACTGAGGGGTGAAGAACCGTCTGTCTCTGAGGTCACCTCCTTATGTACTCATACCATGTATAACTGATAGGGACTGAAATGCTTTTGTTTTTCCCTTGAATTCTCCCTAGCTGAAAAAAAAACTCATCTGGGAAGATGGAGGGGTCAAATGGTGAGGAACATTTCTTTCATGGTCACAACAACCCCATGCAACACTACAGGCTCAGGGAAGAGTGGCTGGGAAGAGCTGCCTGGACAAAAAGGATCTGGGGGAGTTTGATGACAGACAGCTCAATATGAGCCAGCAGTGTGCCCAGGTGGCCAAAAAGGCCACCAGCATCCTGGCTTGTATCAGGAATAGTGTGGCTAGCAGAACTAGAGAAGTGATCATCCTCATGTGCTCAGCACTGGTGAGGCCTCACCTCGAATACCCTTACTACAGGAAAGACATTGAGGTGCTGGAGAGAGTACAGAGAAGGGCAATGAAGCTGGTGAATGGTTTAGAGAACAAGTGTTACAAGGAGTGGCTGAGGGAACCGGGGCTGTTTGGCCTGGAGAAAAGGAGGCTGAGGGGAGACCTTATCGCTGTCTACAACTACCTGAAAGGAGGTTGTAGCATGGAGGGGGTTGGTCTCTTCTCCCAAGTAGCAAGTGATAGGACAAGATGAAATGGCTTCAAGTTGCCCCAGGGAAGGTTTAGATTGGATATTGGGAGTAATTTCTTCACAGAAAGGGTTGTCAAGCATTGGAACAGGCTGGCCAGGGAAATGGTTGAGTCACCGTCCCTGAAGGCGCTTAAAAGACCTATAGATGAAGTTCTTACGGACATGGTTTTGTGCCGGAGTTAGGTTAATAGTTGGAATTGATGATCTTGAGGGTCTCTTCCAACCAAAATGATTCTGTAATTAATTAAAATAATAACCCGTTCACATGTTTTATCCATGTCCAGTGTAGTCCAAAACCTTTCTATTTTAATGATGTTTTGAAACAGAGAGAAACCTTTATGGCCACTGTGGAAGGGATAGAGAGGAGAACAACTGACAGAATCAAAGATCCAGAGGATGCCTGAGTCAACTGTTTTCTAACTAATTGAAGAGAAAGATGTGTAAAACAAAGCTCTCAACTTTATTTTCCTTAAAAATGCACTAACAAACATACACAGCAGAGTGGTTTGTCAGCAGCAGAGCCAACTAACCTTGTCTGTGTCAGGCTGTGTCACCTGGCTGAGCTTTGATAGACAATGTAAAGTGAGCTTAAGTGTCACCCCTTAGTACAGTTGGGCTTCTAGCATCCTTGCCTCTTCCCTGCCCTCCATTTATACAATATAAACTTGGTACCATTGAGACATCTGTCTCCATCAAATCTAGCTGGTCAATAGGTTTAAAAGTTATTGAGATCAGGCTGACAGGCACACTACTGAAAACATACTTACTTATGACTTTTTTCATTTGGAAATCAGGCTGAAAACAAATAAACCAAAGACCAGAGGGATGATTTCAGTACATGATTTGCTTAAAAAAGTCAGGGTTTGAACTGTGCAGGAACATAAGCCAGTTCTCTAATAAGATGTCTTCTCTTCAATATGAGCCACAGCAAAGTGTTTCAGGTAAAATTCCCACATTGCTCCTAAACCCTTCATTACTCACATCTGTGCAATGCATTGCTGGCAGTGGAAGAATGAGGTAGGAGTGTGTGTCTGATTAAACAGAGATCACTAGTAGAATACCTCAAGAATTAATTTCAGAATTGAGCTTGTTTAGTGTTTTGGTTGTGGGTTTGGGTTTGTTTGTTTTGTTGGGTTTTTTTTAATGTCCCTGATCTAAAAGTAGGAGTGCCCTACTGACAGTTGGAAGATACTGTCAAAGGGGATGACAATGTCATGTAAAAAGAACTACAAGACCTGGCGGACAGCAATAAAGTTATTTGGAATGGAAGTTGATAATACAAAATTCAAGACCATGCTCTTTGGGACTAATAGGAATTTCTTGTAGAATTTGTGAGCTCATGAGCTGGAAACAACCAAAGAGGAAAAGGATGCAGATATGCTAGCTGATCACAGGATGACTGAGTCATTTATGTGACATGTCTATGGAGAGGGAAATTAAAACCTTGGAGAAGTTTATTCATAAATCCTAACCAGTTAGCAGTGGTTCTCAAGCATGAAAATGTAATATTTGCTTTACAGTTTTTATCCTATCTAATGCAGCAGTGAATGTTCTGATTAGTTATATGTCTAAGCCTTCTTTTCTAACCTTATTAGGTTCTTTAGCTTCATGATACCTTCTGGCACTGTACTTCAAGTTAATCAGCCCTGGGTTTGAAAAATTATTTTGTATTCATTTATTAATTTACACTCCCCCACCATGAGAAAAGCTCCTGAGCTGCCTCAGTTCAAGCTCCATCACAGTAGTTAGAAAATCTATAAAGACAAATGAATAAATTTTCTTTGAACTTCGAGTATAGGTGAGGATCTTATGCTGCTCTGCTCTCCTTGCAACATGAATGCACTACTGTGTCTTAAGCAATTAATCACTGCAAAGCATTTAAGAGGATCATAATCCAGGATTTGAATTATGCTAGTATTAAAAAAATATGGTGGCTAAAGAAGTTGAGGCTTAACTCTGCACCACATTGTTTGAGACAATCATTGCTACAGACATGGGGCAGAGATTCTGATTTGATTCCTTTTGAAGCACTAGACAAAAGGTGCCTTTGCAGAACACTGGCTAGTGCTGACTTATGACAGTCCTCCAGAGCATCACGACAGAGTTCTTCCCTTGTGGTTCTGCTTCTGCAAGGTCAAGTTGGTGGGGGGACAATCTGTTCAAGCTCCTGTTCAGGACAATCTGTTCAAGCTCCTGTTCAGGAGAGGCTATGGCCATGGGCCCCATTTATTCTCTGAAAGACTGGACGAAACATAAATCTTTCTGCCCTCTTTCTCTCTGGCAGGCAAAGTGGGGCAGAGGAATGCAAATTCTCCCAGCTTCTTCCCTGCACTTGGTTGAAAGATTTTTCTTTGTATCATAAAGAAGCTTTTCACGTCAGGGTGAATTTGTGGATTAGATGGGGACTCTAAGGACAGCACAGCACACCAGGGGTAGAAGTTTGTTAGTCACATCAGCCCAGGAATAGCCAAAGGAAGTACTAAGTGTCTGATATAAATTTTCAAGCTCCAGACACTTCCTCTGCTTTTAATTTGCTTCTAAGAGTAAATTTCCTCTTCCACAGACTACACTGGGGAATGTGCAGCGCAAAGATACCCCGTTGCTTTTTCTGTATTCTCCTCTCCATCTGCTGCAGGTAGCAGTAAACAGCTCTGCTGCCTGGAGTCAAGCGCTAAGTCTTTCAAGTTGGAAAAGACCTAAGATAAACAGCATCCAGCTGGGCTGATCTGAAATCAGCCTTTGCATGTTAGGCTAAGCCTTACAGATACATCAGACAGGTAGCAAATTTCCACCACTGCCTGATTAGATTCTACCAAGAGGGCCATGAACCCTCTTGCTTTACAGAATAAGGTGACTTACAGCAAGATAGATACCTCACTTGAGTTTCCTCAAGTAGGAAACGAGCCGTGTAGATGTCCCGGATGTGGCCAGGCCAGAGCAACACCAGAGGCATGAAAACTGACATGTGTAATCAGGACATTGCAGGAGCTTTGTCATCAAAAATTGAGGAACACTAGTTTGGTGGCTCTTTGCAGGCTGACCCAGCTGTTCCTTTCCAGCAGCTCCCAGGCAAGTAGATCGACGGCTAGTTTAGCAGAGTTTTGCTGCCTGCCACTCCGATATGAAAGGAGTTGCTGTTGCCATCGATGCAGAACAATCTAGGTGACAGCCCCCTAAACTGGCAGCAAGTAAAGGCAATGGGCAGTGCTCCTACTAAAGAAAGAAAGGGAATACTGAGCAGTGGCTGGAAAAGTATTCGCTTTAGTAGGGCAGAGATTTGACCTGTCAAACACAGGTGTGTCAGAGAAGGAAAAATGCTGTAGCCTTGCAACCAGCGATCAGTGGCCTGCATCCTGAAAGGCTTATGCAGTAGTGTAAGGATGGTTGTTCTCTCCACCTAGGGACAGGTAGAGAGTTGCAGTTCCTGCCTTCTTGATGGTACGTATGAGTGAATAGGACTGAGATATCATGATAAAGTCAGGAGCATGGGACACAGGACTTGCCAGGCAGTTCTTTGGCAAACAGTTCTCTGGGTTCTTTGGCAAACAGTTCTCTGGGTTCTTTGGCAAACAGATCCATAACTGCCTGAGGTGCAAACAGCACGAACTGCTCTTTTTTTTTCCCCTGATGCCTGCTGGGAGGCTGTTACAGAACCATTCTGAGGTAGCGATTTACACAGCCTAAGGCTTTCAAGATGAGTATGTACTGCTAGGAGGGGCAAAGTTGTAATCATGGCTATGCAGGACATGCATGTGTTAAAATTCATGTCCCGATTGACGACTTAGCAATTTTATCAAGGTGAATGGCAAAGGGTGTGAAGATATGGCATACAGTCACATGCTTGGACATGTAGACATTGGTGCAGTGAGGTTCTCCTCCTTGTTATATGTAAATTGGTAACCGGCACCAACTGACTGGCTTCCTATAGGTTTCACAACAGAGACAGGCCTTGCAGAGAGCCAGGAAGGGAGAGAAGGTCCAACCTGAACTAATATACCACGGGCAAAATCAGCTCAAAGGAACCAGGTGCAACATGCTGCTGCAGAGCAGTGTATGAGAGCAAAGGGGAGAGAGGGCCTCGCTGGCAGAAGCCTGGAAAGGGACAAAACTTTGGGAGGTCAAAAAGTCTAATAGAGCTACGGAGAGCTGGGAGAGCCAGCAGAGGAATTCAAAGGCAAAAGGCATGGACTGCGTAAGCAGCTCCGACTCCTGTGCTCAGAAACGTGATGGGAGAACTGGGTACACGGGATGAAGCCAAGGAGAAGCAGATGGTGCTATCCAGCCTATGATCCTCCGGGCGATGGCATGTCAAGAATTTTGGACAGTGCAGAGAACGGGGTGAATTCTGAAATTAAGATTGTGACGTTAGCTATTGCCTATGAATAGTAACAGATGAGCTCTGGCATGTCAAGCTATGACAGCTAAAGATCATTGCTCCCAGCTGTCCCTTCTGCCATGGGTTACCATGGAGAGAAAACGTGACTGTGCCTAATTCATTCCCATGAATTGTCTTAGTACTGTTTCTAGCAGTGTCTGAAACTCTGAATGGCTACACTGAGACAGACTTTCTACTCCAGCCCTGCTTCAATGGCCGCCAATACCTAGGCAAGTGTGTAAGAACAGGGCAAGCTACACTGTCCTACCACCACCTCCCAACCTCATGCTAGTGAGTGTGCTGCAGCTGAAGCTGCCTCCAGCAATTCCAGCAAAGCTTCCAGAAACTGCACTGACTCTACAACCTTTGTTAAAGAGAACAGAATAGTAATGCTCCATGCCACCACAAGAAGATTTACCTGCATTCATCGATCAATGTCCTAAGCGTACTGTTTCCCATCCAAGATGCAGTGCAGGAACGAACAAAAGGAGACAGATTCCTGAGCAGTCATTAGTAACAACTTTCTGGTTAATGATAGCTAATACTGACTCTCTTCCAAAGCATTTTTAACCCTTAGTATTACTCACTGGTATGCTTGCCTGAATAAGCTGAAAACAAGATTAATAAACAGTTGTCTTCCTTCTGTATCAGTTTCCAACCCATGAAGTAAGAGAACAAAGAAGAAAATAAATAACCAGTAAATTTCTCAAAACTTCGTCATGTATTTTCTCCCTTTCTTCATTTTGTTTCCTCAGTTTCATAGTCCTTTGTTTATTATTTCCTATGAGACAGCACAATGTCAAGAAGAAACTGGGACCTGGCAATATTTAGATCTCCGCTTTTATTTTTACTGTTCCTTTCCTCACAGCAGCTCCTTTAGCAGGTCTGCATTAGATCTCATCCTTAAATCCTAATTTGAAAACTTCCGATGACCCTCCATTCTTGCAGCATCAGTTGCATTGCTCAGAGGATACTGATAAGGAATTGGGGATGTGCTACTGAACTGACAAGCAGTTCTGGGAGAAAGGCTGGAGAAACAGGTCTGGAGTTGGGTTAGAAATTTCTGGGTCTGAGCCCAAGTGAACACGAGGAAGAGAAGGACCCTCCACCTGCTGAACCATGCAGGGGTGGCCCAGCTCCCAGAAAAGGAGGTAACCATGGAGCTCATGGGTGTATTTAGCAATAGACTGGGAACCAGCTTTGATTTTGACACTAGTTTTCATTGAACCAGCTGAACCATCTTCAGCACAGCACTGGTGGAAACCTGTGGAGGTATAAGAGGCTGTTACTCATTGTGGGACTTTTGCTGGAGGAAACTTCAGGACAGCATTTCAGAAGAGGACAGAGTAAAGGTGGCAGGATGTGCTACTTAGGTTTTTACTTCGGTAAACACATTAACCACTGCTCTGTTCTTAAGGAAGCTTTTTGATTTTTGACATATCTTGCTTCAGCTCCCATGGTGAGCTGTAGCTAGACTTGGACAGATCTCAGCTCACCAAGACTGCAGCTCCTCGGGGCAGTCTGGCAAGGGGCTCTATACCATCCTGATACATTCTGTTTCAGGCAAATGGTGACAAGGTCAGCTGGGACAGGTTTCTTCTCAGGCAAAGGGAATTAAACATGTGGTAAAAGTGGCTGCAAAAAAACTCCCCCAGAGCCTGAAGTTTTGAAAAGGCTTGGGAAGAACAGTGACATATACAGAGGAAAACGCAACTCCTGCCTCAGCAAGGGAGATGCTGTCAGACGTGTATCACTTAAACCAAGTTTGGAGGCAGCTTGCTGTCCTTTCTCTCCCTCCCTCCCACCCCCTGGCATCTGGATGTATTTCCATACCATCCTCTCAATGCACAAAAAACTCTTCCCTGAACAGGGAGAATTTCGTCCTCAAAAATGCAAGGGAATAAGTAAATTCAGAGTATTTCGAAAGAGTAATTCATGACAATGGCTTCAAATCCCACTTCTTTCTTAAATACACGCCAGAGTTTGAGCCTATCACTAAAAACCCACGCAGTCACCTGTGTTTATTGTCTGCTGCAATTGCACCTACCTCGAGCAGTAATTGCATCAGGCCTGTAAAACAAGATATTCCCATGCGTGCGCTCTGGCTGGCCAGACGGATCTAAACCAAGAGCGTCGGTAAACTCTTTCCTCAGTCAGTGAAAGCACAGACCACATCCTGCTCTGCTTGCTGCTGCCTCTCTTTCCCACTGCACGACATCCTTACAGAGGGTGTTTTTTGTTGATGCAGCACATAAAAAATAACTTCACATCAAGCAACAATCCAAGACAGCTTTAACACCCACAGCACCATGTGTCCTGGTAGAGTCTGTACTTGTTAACAGCTATATACTGGGATGGGATTTTAGCAGAGACTCTTTGTGAGGAGTCCTAGTGGGTGGTCAGTGGAGGCAAGTTTTACCAGCTTTCCTAATGTTTAGTTACATTTTTACTTGGATTAAGTATTATAAGTATTTTTACTTGTGTTTCTCAGTGGGACTGCTCACCAATGTCTGTGCAACTGGTGATGTTTGGGAGTAGTACCTCTACGCTGGTCTAGAGCCTGAGGGTGCCAGGAGGCTCCTACACTGCTGGAAGGGCCATGTTTTGTGGGACTGTCACTATGACCTTTGCATAGTCATGAATGGTACCAGTGCACATTTCTGCCAGTGCAGGAGGTCAATCATCATTATCCAGGCTGACACATATCTTGGATGGCTACATTTTGTAATACTCTGTGCAGTATGTGTGCCCTCCTGCCAAGACTCCCATACTAAAGTAAACATACCTGAATGGGGATATAAGCATGTTACATTAAATTTTCATTAAGGTAATTAACAAAGCCCTACAGTACTCCTAAGAGGTCATAAATGCAGACAGATAAACTAAGGTTCAAAGAAAAAAGATTTGGGGAAGATAATACAACTGGTTGGCACAGAGAGGAAGGATTAGAAACCCAGATCCCCCAGCACCGCTCCTCGTCCCCAGCTCTCTCTCTGGTTCCGTTTCTCCTGCCAGGATTAGCTCCGGCATTTCTGTGTGCTTAGGAAAACCAACAAAGGTTTGCTTATCATGCTGCAGCATTCCCTCATGAGAAAGGCTTAAAACTATGCTTACTCTTAGCATTTTGCTGCTTTGGAATGACTAGGACTTGTTTCTCTCTGCAGAGCAGACATAGTCCTTTTGATCCTGCAAACTTTTAGGCAGTAATACTGGAATAAAATGACCATTGTGTTTAATGAGAGTAATGGTTGCATATGTAGGAGGTAAATGATCTCTTCCTGCATGCGATTCATAAAGCATTTAAGTTTCTTCTAGATCAAAGATTCTGTAGGAGTGGAAAGGAGGAGACTAAGACTTGAGGGATATTTGGCCAGTTTGCTTTTTCCGCAGGCATTCTTCATACATTCATCTTTTTTCAAAAGAGCACAAACCACTGACTTGGGGGAAACTCAGCTGAATGTACCATCAGGATGAGACTGTGGTCCCTGTTCTTTATTTTTCCATAGGGCTGAGAGAGGCAAAAAGAGGTCAAGTGACTTCTTCAAGGTCAGAGACTTATGGTGAGTCATAAAGGATGGACTGTTTGCCTTACAGCCCTGCATTCATTCCGCGAGGTTCTACGCTGCTGGTAGGCTTTTTCTTTGCCTACTCTAGCATTTCCTTGGAGCCTCGACTCTGCTGCTGCTCTTGCATCTGGTGACATTTGTCAAAGAGGCTTGTGGTAAAATGGAGGGGTATTGGCAGGCCCGTGTGAGAATGCGGCAGCGCTGGATTTTGCAGATGTGAGGGGGAGTCCCTTTAAGGCAAAACTCTTTGAGCTTAAACTGAAACCCACCTAATAGCTTGTAGAAAGAAATGCAAGCAGCATTGCCAATGGCAAGTTGTGAAAATCCTAGGCCAATTTAAAATACAGGCAAAAAAAAACCCAAACAAAAACTGAAATCACCGGCAGATTTGGGATTCTTTGAAACAGGCTAAATCGTTTAGGTTGTGGAGGTGCCACACAGCTCTAAAACAGGGGACTTCAAAAAACACACCAAATAGTGTGGGGCTCTAGTCAAACACAAGAGTTGGCCACCCCACCTCACAGTACAAGAATTGCCTGTTGAAGGTGCTCTACAACAGAGGCAGAGCTTAACATGAATCTGTGTGCACGTTTGTGCCTAAATTTACATTCTGCAAGGCAATACATACACTGACTACAGTTTAGTATTTGCCCACATATTCTTACTCATGTAATCAGTCAGATTAAAAACAAACAAGCACCAAAAAAACTAAAAACAACAACAAAAAAAAAACCCCAACAAACAGCCCAACCAACCCCAGCCTTTACCTATGAGATTGCCCCAAATTCCCTTTGGATGTATACTTCTCACCTGCTTACTGGGCTAAGTGCATATTTACCCATAGTTGATGGTCTCCTCTGACCGGTATGCTGTATCTAAACCAGCAACTCTGTGTGTGTATGTGTGTGTGTGCGCATCTACGTGATGCAAAACATCTCTGACAGGTGGATTTGTGGTGGCCACATGAAAAATGACAGTGCAAAAGCAAGGTGGGTTTCTTAAATGCTACGCTTAGAGAGTAAGCGGAGGTGCTAAAAGAACTTGATAATAAGGACACTCAGATGACAGCTGCTAATGCTACTGGGTATACATCAGAGCCAAGCAAAAAAACTGCCTGCTCTAGAATTATCATGTCCTGCTGCTATGCTCTCTGCACTATTTATCTTAAAAACAGCTCTAGGCACCCATTCAGTGCTCAGAAACAAAACTCCCTGCATCTCCCTCTCCTCCCCATATCAAATAACACTGATTTCAGCTCAAACAGTGTGTGCTCATGCCTCTACCAAAGCCCACTGTGTAAAGAAACCAGTGGCTTCTGCTGGACCACACTTAGAGAATAAAATCCCACTACTGCACTTCTTGAAGTTGCTATTAGAAAGGTATAATAATGATTATGCCAGGGGAAAGTCCCTCCCCCTTCTTCCCTTCAGACATGAATTCATAGATCCTCCTGCTAGAATGGGAGCTCTGGGACTGGGCTAGGAGTATCAACACTGCAATTCCAGTTTGACTGCACTCTCCTCTCTCCAATATGCAGGGCATTTCTTTAACATTGTGTGTAGACAGCTCAGCAGACACGCGTTAAGCTATGCATTTCTGAGACAAATCCTGCTTCCTCCTCTGTGCGTGCCATCTACTGAAAACCTGTGACAACTGGCTGTGCAAAATAACACCTTGACCTGCTGTGAGGTTATCCCAGGAAAAGCACTGCTTGCCGCTTGAGGGTTAATTAGAATCACCTCCTCTTAGGTTCACACTGGTTAAAATTAGGAAAAAATCTGTTCAAATCTAGGTTAAAGATGGAGCATGTTTCTCACACTGATTGCTACTGCTGACAAGAACAAATACAACCAACAGTGAAAATAATTCCCCACACAAACCCAAAACAGTAAATAAATTTGCTGGACAACAACCATTACATAGCACAACTCTGTCAGCAGGAGCAGACACACTTCTAGCAAGTGGAACTGTGCACTCAGCAAAGAATGCCACAGAAGCAAATCCCATCCCTTCCTCCCACTTCATTTACCTACTACCTACCACATCTCATTTGTATCTAACAGAGATATTTCCTGTGAGTAGTTTTTCAAAACCAGAAACTCACCAAGCTATCTTGTTCAGAGTATTATGGGCTCTTTGTATAACCCTGCCAATTTAAATGATACTTGCCAAACACAATGGATTTTAATAAACCCGTGAACAGAAATTTGGAGACACAAAATTACAGCTATGCAATTATGGTATCGCTCTGGAATCTCACCTGCCTCTCCCTCTATGCAATCTCAACAGGCTTTTGAAGGAAGAGTATTTGAAAACATGATGAAAGGAGGCTAAATTGTGCCTACCATTACATCCCAAAAGACATATCACATGTAACAGTTTGACATGGACTAAGACAAGATAAAATTCTGACTTGGTGTTCCAAACTGTTTGCTTTATTCTGCATCTTTTTTACCACTAGATGACAAGAAACAAAGCTAACCAACTCTGTCTAGAGAGCCAAAAGACAAGTGATCATGAGAGCTGACACACTGATTTTCACCATTTCCACCCCCAAGGATATGAAGATTACTGAGTGACCCCCCATCCTTTCGGAAAACAGCACGGCTTTATTAATGTTGTCATTTTGTCCACCTTGTTCAGGGTATGAACATCCTCACCACGTACACACCTAGGCACAAGTTTTTGCTTTAGAGATGCCTTCAGACTTGGAAAGAAAATATCCATGTGCTGCTAGGGACCAAAAAATAACCTCTGATCCTGCAGTTCTTGCATGGGTAAAGCTCCCTGAAGTCCACAGGAGTTCTGCCTCTCCAAGGACTTCACAATCGGCCCACATTATACAGGGTGTTTCAAATAGATGGACCCAATTTCAAAAGGTAGTGATTTTGTATTGGGTCCATCTTGTTGAAACACCCTGTAGTTCAACTCCTCACCCCTCCCTTCCATCTTCCTGCAGCACTTCTTCTAAACAGATGGCAGGGAGCAAAGGGAGTGATGATCAAATGTCTACTGACCACAGTGGTGACTGGTGGCCAGTTGAGAAGCCAGCACTGTATTTGCTTTCAACTTTCATTGTTAAGAGGCCAAAAAATTCTTTTTATATCTAGTACTATTCCGAGCTATTGCAGCAGTGGCCAAAGCCTTCCCCTTCCTTACATCGACTGTGGGAGAAAGAGTCTCTCTCTGTAATACTGTTAATTACAGGCACCAGAATTGGAGCTGTGGTGAAGGGACTGCAGGACATCGCGGGCTGGAGGGAAAAACACAGCATGTAATCTCGGCCAGTTCACGCGCCACAATTCCCCCAAGTCTGAGCATCATCCCACGTACGCACCGCTGCCCCACCGCCCGGCTCCCGAGGGAAGGGGACACGGGGATCAATCGGCGGCGGCTGGAGCAGCCCCGGGGAAGGGCTGTGGGGCCGCGGGGCTGCAGATGAGCCCCCGCGCGAGGAGCGGCCTGGCCGTGCGCCCCCTCCCCAGCGCTACCCAAGGCAGCGCTTGTGTGTCAAACGTGGGAACAGAAATAAAAATGGAAGGCAACGGAAGGCAAGGAGACGAAATCAACAGAGAAGAGAGGCAGCGCTCTTTAGCGGAGGGGAAGGGAAGGGCGCGCGGCGCAGGTGAGGTGGGGGGACCCCGCCGCCCCACGCCCCGCGGCCCCGCTGACCTGCCAGGCTGTTGTAGCAGTCAACCTCGATGGCCTCCACCGCCTGCCGCTGCTCCTCGCTGAGCCCGGCGGCAGCGGCGGCGGCGGTAGGGCGCTGCCCGGCCGGCTCCTGGCTCAGCAGCAGCAGCAGCGCCTTGAGCTCCAGCAGGGCGCGGTGGTACTTGCCGATGGCCTCCCGGAATTTCTTGTCCTTGTAGCACTGCGCCCCTTCGCTCTTGAAATCCAGCGCCCGCCCGATGAGCTCGCCCGGCTCCGCGCTGCCCGCCGCCGCCCGCGGCTGGGCTCCCCCCGCGGGGCCGTGCCCATCGCCCGCCCCGCGGCCGCCGGCGTTCAGCTTCCCCGCCGCCGGGCTCGCCCTCTCCATGGCCGCGGCGCCGCCCGGCTCCCGCGCCGCCCTACGCGGGCGATGCCGCGGCGCCCGCCGCCGCGCTCCCGGCCTTGCCCCCGCGCCGCTCCCCGGCTCCGCCGCTCGCTCCCATCCTCCGGCGGCCGCCGCTCCTCCTCCCCCGCCCCGCAACCCGCGGGGCGCCCGCCTCCGCCCGCCCCCGCCACCAGCCGCCCGCCGCGGGCACCGCCGCCCCCCACACCGCCGCGACCCCCGCCCAGGGCAGCGCGGAGCGGCGGGGGCGAGGCCGAGGTGCGGGTGCAGCGGCTCCGCTCTCCGCTCTCCGCGCTGGCCGGGCGAGGGGCGAGTGCATGGCCGCCCCCTCTGCTGCCCAAACTGGCCGTCCCCACAAACCCCCCGCCAGCCCTCCTCCTCTCCCTCAGACTGAGGTCCCCGCAGCCCCGGGTAGCCGAGTCCCTTCCCCTCCTTGTGCCTCACCCTCCTGCACCTTAGGGTCTCATGTCCTCTTTTACCCTCCTCACCACTATTTCCTTTCTCCCTCACCTCTCCCAGATCCCACCAGGCACTATCCCACCAGGGACCATGCACCCCCACACCAGCTCAAGGTGTGCCTCAACGCGTTTTGGTGCATATACTCCATATTACTGGGCAAACAAGCGCTGGTCAAACAAATGCCAGGGAAACAAGCCTGCTGCGTCCACTGCATCAGGGCAGCAAAGGCAAAGGCAAAGGCCTGGCAACTGCCCTGGCATCAGTCACTCACGGACTTTGATTTTCCTGAAACAGGTTTTCCCACGTGCTGCTGAAAAATGGGTCGATGCTCAATACCTGGAACATTGCGTGGTTTGGGGGTATTGGGGAATGGCTCTCCTCTTGCAGACAAATGGTGGAAGAACTGCTGTGAGCACCACGCTTTGCTTTATTAGGCCAAACACCATGTCTGCATTGTGTATTAGAGCAGTTTGATGCATTTTGGGTGCATTGTTGTGCCAAAATATTTTGTAGTTTGTACCTCATGCGTAAAAATAAGAGGGTGGATGAAAAAAACATAGTGAGATTTTTTTTCTCGATAATATATTGGGAGGCGTCTTTTCATTACCCTTGTAACTTTTACATGGTAAAGCTGCAGCTGTGGTACAATGTGTTCAAGGTTCCCTCTGCAACCAGGAGGGCATTTTAAAATGGATACTTGAGTTTCTCTTTGAGATATGTCCAGCCTAATGTGATAGCATGTGGTGGTGCTGTGCTGGACAAACTGGGATAGCTGTACAGCACAGCTCCATGTAGGGGTATTAATGCAGGTCTGGAACTGGTGCCTGGATAATTCCTTGTTAGCAGGGCTAAGAAGTTTGGGTTTATGCATTGGTAATATCAGTCTGCTGCTAGGTTTCTGGACCTTGCTGAGGTTGTCATCACAGTGTGGTACAGACATGCATCTATTACACTTACTTGAATCCAAGAGCCAGAGCCTCAAGGAGAAGCAAATAGCATCATACTTGTGATAAAAGTATAATTTTGAAAATACTTGCATGAGAGAAATTAAAGCTAAGATGTTCAGCAATGATTACATGATTTCGAGTGCTTTGATTTCCAGGTGCTCTGCTAGATACATCTTCACAAAATCTTACTTTATGTAAATGGATGCTCAGCATTTCAGGTTTCTCAAGCCAAGAATAAGTTACTTAAAAATCTTGCTCAAAGTATGTGTGGTCTAGAATTAGGATATCTCGGGGGCCGGGTGTGGTGTTAGGTATTAGTCACAGTAGCTAGAGTGGAACCTAAAAATTAAGGAAGGAAAATTCCTGCTGGGTCATTTTTTAATCTGTCTGCTGGTCATATTGTACAAAGTAGGTTTAAGTAATTTCAGAAGTTTCATTGTACCATTATTGATTGCTATTCAGGAGACTTCACAAGGACAATGTATGTCTCTTGTGTTGGAAAACTGACTTTGCCAGAGGAAGGAAGATTGCCACAGTTTTAGTTCCTCAGATCTGAGCAGCTGCAGAAACAACTGAAGAAGGCACTCATTTCTTGGACAGTGGTGTGGCAAAGTGACATTGGGAGTTGATGTTGCTTTCCTCTTTCAGAATTTGCCTGAGCCCACGGACATACGTGATATAGGGGGCACTGAGACATAGGTGACTTTTCCTTCTTTCTCCCTATGTGTTAGCTGTAAGGAAGTCTTTGAGATTTCTTCCTTTGGTAACTGGTCATCAATGGATGACTGAAACAAGCTATGCAAAGCTGAAGTTTTCTTACAGAGGAGCCTGGCAGTGGTCACTGCCAATATGGGTGCAAATCTGGTCAGAAAAGGTCACAAAATATTGACAAAACTGGGTGCTCCTCACATTATGAATTATACTGAAGTGTGGCTTAGTCCCAAATATTGCTTACGCACCCAAATGAGTTTCCCATCTTGTAGTTCTTCCAGAAATGTCCAGGCTCTCTTCCTGACAGATTGCTGGTGAATATGAAGACGAATGTCACAACTGTGTAAATCCCAAAATAGATGATAGCAGAAGTGCTGGAATGATTGCTGTTTGTTGGCCAACTTAGACTCTATGTTGATATCAAACAGTATCCCTCAGCTGAGAGCTGGATGTCTCAGACAGAGAATTTAAAGCTGCCATAAGATTTGTGCAGGATAATTGGCAAAGGTCAGTTTAGCCCACCAGCTCCTTCCTCCTAGAGAGGAGCAAAGTAATGTGCTGGCTGCACTAAAATATTTAGGAAACATCACAATCTGTCATAGAGCCACCACATTGACCATTCTTGTAAGGGATGACTTTTGTTTGTTTCTTTTTTAAGGGGAATCTGGTGTTTGAGGGAAAACATGAGAAGCTATTGCCCTTCCAAGACAGATAAGATTTGCACCTGAGACATACCTCACATTTCATTTAACATATGACATGATGTCCAGATCTAGATTTCAGCTCTCTGGGGCCCACTACACTCCTTGTACAGCCTTGCAGATGGTCAACACCTGACAGGAACCTGAAAACATCAGAAAGAGGAGGTTTATATACTATATAGCTACACTGGACTGTGAAATAAGGCATACATTCAGATAAAACAAAGCCAGTTTGCAGTCATTATCTGTATGCCATGAGATGAGGTCATGGTACTGGTCAGTATTAGCTGTCGTGCCTGTCTTTTGTCCAACACTGAAGTTTTTGTCCATAGAAGCAGAACATGCTTATCTGTCTCATTCTGTACCAGATGGGGTGTGCCTGTCTGTCTGGATGCCCCTAGGTGCCGTGAGTGTCTAAAACTGCCTGGGTGTGCCTGTCTTTCCTCCTCCACACTGAGATTTCCTTAGCACGTTCCAAAAGCATACACTTGCATTGCTCAGTTATTACTACTATTACTATTATGCAGTGGTCACATGCTTCATAGTGATATTTTAGGATCTGTGACTCATCAAACCATAATTTCCTGCTCACAGCTTACCTGAGGAAAATTGTGAAGTCCTGTTCACAGTGGGGAGGTATGTTCTTGGGTGAAACTGTAAATATTGGGAAAGATATTGGACACTTACCTGTAAGATCTTCAGGCCTTCCTTTAGCTGTGATTGTTTGCATCTGCCCAATGGGATGATTAATTTGCAGATGTAGGACAGATTCCTCTCATTTCAGGACAGTTCTGTAAGGAAACTGGAAAGGCTTCTGAGGAGAGCTAAGGAGGTTGGCTACCTGGGCTCTGGGAATGCATTTTTCTAGCTGGATGTGAATTTGCTGCAGCATTTTTGCTGTTGGGTGAGATTTTTTACAAATTGAAACTTTAAGGACTGCCATGAGGACTCAAGTCTATATGCATTCAAAATCAGATATGATTTTGGAAAGTACTATAGGCTGCAACACCTCAGTCCAGCTCTCCTTGTGCATTCATTGGCATTGATGGGACTGTTGGCCACGTGAGAATTGTTTCATCAAGTCCTTTATGAACAGAGAGGCAAACCAAAAGCTTCACCCCTTTCCGATGGGCTGAAACCAGATTGTGATGACAATGGTGTCAGATCCTTGAGAACAAGAGAAGAGGTCCCTAACTCCCTCCATTCAGCTGGAAAGAGAATTCCCAAGCTGCACCAAGCTTTCCGCATATACAGCTGCTGCTGCTACAGTCTGTCACCAGATTAGTCAGTCATCCATTATTTATTTCCAAATCGTATGTAAAGCTGTGTGTCATAGCCTTTAGTCCATGTACATGGAAAAGAAGAGACAGAGCTTCTGAAAGACCTGGGAAAATAAAAGCAGAGAAACCTCTGAAGTCCTTTGCTTGGAAGATTGTCTTGTGTAGTTATATCCAAATAAGAGAGGAAAGGGACATAAAATCATATGGAACAAAATGTTACCACCTTACTACAAATTCCTTTGATCTCTCCATATCATTTGTTATAGTCAACAATTTCTTTTAGCACAAGAGATCCTTTGTTTACAAGTGTTCACCAAATGCAGCACACTTCACTCAGAGAGTGTTGTGCATGTGTTTTCTTCCACAGTCTGGGTTGTGTGATGGGTCAGTCGATCCTGCTGGGCTGTTTGATGCCTGCTGATTGCCTGGCGGAGAATGGTTAATCAGGACTACAATGAATTTCCCAGGGATAGTATACAATCAAGGAAGAATAGTCAACAGAAATGTTTGCAGGCAAATAAGAATGTCTCTGTGACAAGCCATTTCTTGGGTGTGTATATGAGCAGCATCTTTGTCATGGAAGTGTTTGCTCATAAAGAATATTAAGAGTTAGATGCTTAAACAGAACAGCTGTTCAGAGTTAAAATGGCTGTTCCAAATGCTGTTTTCAACATACCGGATTCTTTCTTTTTTCATAAAGACAATAGCAAATTGCTAACTAAGGGGCTTAGCCATGGAGGCTAAAAGACCCAGGATGGGCCAAATCAAAACCATTTATTACAATTCCCAGTGTTTCTTTTTGCATTTTAATTAAAAACGGGTATTCCAATTTGCAAAATGGTGGCACTGGAAGAGAATGCTGCCAACAAAGTTTGAGAAACACTTTTAATCTCTTAAAATCAGTTGTTGACAGCCCATCTGCAGCTTGCAGCTATAATCTCTTAAGTGAACCCTGATGTTCTGGGAAAGCTCTTGCACTTTACTCAGGCTGGACTAAAGAGCAGCAAGGTTGATTCCTCTGTTGTGTGTGAAGAGTACATTTGGAAAAAAACCCACCTACATGTCTCCTATCAGGCAGATAATGAGAATTGCAAAGTAGGCACTTCTTTATCTTTCAGCCCTCATTTTTCTTCTACCTTATCTACTAGCATCCAAGGCTGTCCTAATTCTGGAGGCACATCTACAACAGGCAAAGGAGCATGGTGTGAGGGTTTTGAGCTAGCAATGACCTAGATCTGATTTGAGAGCAATGCTTTTACTGAGACGCGAAGGAAGCAGACCCTAGCTCCATCGTCCCAGTTACTACTCCCTCAGAGAGACCTGCAGAACTGCATCATGGCAGGATGGGCTGGAGTTGCTGTGCATCAGCTGCTCCCCCTCAAGTGGCAGAGTGCCTGCTCTGACCACTCCTGAAGGTGAGGACACTCATTCTTGTAATGCTGAAAGACCACTTGTTGTGCAGTGTTAGTGGGGAATATGAGACCGCATAGAAGCTGTTGCTGCAGGGCTGCTCATGTCTGGCATCCCCTTACTGCCCAGGTAAATGGCAGATAGTTCAAGGTTAGTGAAGATCACTTAACTTCCAGAGGTGGAGCAGGTGATACTTGGTGTTCAGATCTGTACAGGAGTGTAGAGGAAGTCACCTAGGTTTGGGTCTAATCGAAGTGTGTGCCAGGGTAGCTGGAAACTGAATCACTGAACAACATAAAAAGAATCCTAAAATGCACTATTTCCCCATAAATCTTGGATTGCTGGCAGTCAGAAGAGACATATCATCCAGTGACCACCAGCAGTAAAGCAGGCTCAGTTGATGCATCTACATTAGGACTGTTACCTAGTCTTTATGTCATGCTTACACCCTCAGGATCAAGCCATGATTGCAACTGCACTCCAGGATAAGAGCATATTTATCATTACTTGCCCATCGCCTACATAACTAACACCAGCACCACTGGGTTGAACTCAAAAGTATTGAACTACCCCTGAGCTCGAAAAAATGTCTCTCTCAGTTTTGTGGCTCAGTCTCTGTTTATAAAATTAAAAATGAAGCGTGGGAGCAAATGGGGACACTTGTGTTTCTAATTGCTTGCTTTGTGCGACAGCCAGATAGTGCAAGGCACAGCTATTCCCAAACCATTTTACAGCTGAACTGCAAGAGGAAAACTGTGAGCGCTAATTTTACAGAGCAAGCAGACCTGCTAGAGAAGTGGCTGCTTTTTTAATATCTCTCCCAGTGACGTAGGAAGGAGTTAAGATCTCACAACAAGCTGAGTTGTCTGCAAAGTTCCTAGTTTGGCTATGTCTTTGAAAACCGGGGCTTACGTGAATTGTCTCTTATGTGGCATCCATTTTTATTTTCTGATGTCATGGGGCAGTCTTCACTGAGGTGAAGATTCAATGGCTACCAACTTTGTCGTGCCTGATGGGTACCAAACCCCGGGCTCTGGGAAAGCCCTTGCTGTGCTAGATGTACCTGACTGGGCTGATGTCAATGGGAAAGTTTCTGTGTTTTTCCTGTCTGGTCTCAGAAGTCCCTGCAAGTTCTAGAGGGTGATCAGATGAGAGGCCTCCAAGGAGAAACAGGCTATTTCAGGAAGCGTGGCTGATGCTGCAGTAAATGGTACTCTCCCCTAAGAGAGTACTTAGCCACTCTATCAGCAGACTGGCAGGTCCTGCAGCTCAGTTAACTCTGCTATCTTGGGAAGAGAGGTGAGATGAAGGTGTTTTATGCTCCTGACCTTTAATATGCTGTTATTGAGTTTGAAGTTTAAGCTGCAAGCCCTGGGTCAAATTTCAGTGTAAATGCATTTGCACTTGCTTTTCCAGCTGGATATCATTATTCTGCTTGCTTTTCTCTCTATCCTAACATGCTGAGGGTGCTGCAGTGCACAGCTAAGCAGATGGCTCACTTCATCCTAGAGACGAATCCATTTCTGAGCATGGGGATTCATGTATCTAAAGAAGTGCTTGAGCGAAACCACTTGAGTGAAAGCTACAGTGGAAATGGGAGATCTTTAAGGTCATTTACCACATGCATGGGTGATGTGCTCACAAGGAAGCAAAAAAAGGGAGAAGAGGTCTGCAAGAGGAATGCTTCTTGCTGCATCTCCAGTATTCATCATTCTGCAGCATAGGGGGATTTCCTGAGGACACGCAATCCCATATTTGCTAGAAACAAATTTGTAAGGTCTGGTGATTGCAAGGGCCCAGGCAGAATGGTCACAGGGTTACCATCTGTGAAGGACCCTGGTAGCATCAGGGCTGCAGTTCACATGTGAGGTTCTTGACTTTCTTCTTTTATTTTAGAAATCGTTCTGTTCCCCATCCAGGGAGCTTTCCAGGCCAGACCTCATCTCCCAGAACACTGCAGTAATGGAAGTTGGCCAGTACAGTGTGGTATCAGTATAAGTCTGTGTATACTGGGAGCTTAAGTGAACCTTAAGTGAAGAAACATCATTGCTTCATTCCTGCAAAGAGAAGAGAAATTCTAATGGACCTTGATCTATGAAAGCCTTTCAAACTCACTTAGAGGGGGCACGTGATGTTGCAAATGGAAGGTCCCAAGAGTGGGCATTGGGAGATTAGCACTATCACTTTTAAATCAAAGCTCACTGAGGATTTCGCTGCAGAAAAATAGTATTTATTTAGTGGTTCCTACAACACACTGTTGCTGCATTATTATAGTGTTTGAAAAGGTTTCCTTCCCCATAAGCTGTTTGGCACAGCTTGTATTAGCAGGATCACACCAAGGAGAGTCCAAAGAGCAGCCTTCATGGCCCTACTTGTCCATGCACAGCTGTCACAATAATTTTTTAGCCCTGAACAGGAGTGTCCTAGTAGTTCAGAAAAGGAAGCCTTCCTGGTGTTGTGGAGATTTTGGCTGCTGTCTTGGCATTTGAGTTTTTTCTACTGTTCTGAGATTTTTCCTGTTGCTGCCTGCCTTGGGAATTTTCTGTGCCTTTTCTATGATTTTTTAATTCACTTCTGCATTTTGTGTGACAGTGATATGATCCTTGGCCAGGTGGTTCGGCTCCCAAATGTCATTGACAGGCAATATGTGAAGACTTTTGATGAAATGCCTTTGGTGAATGCAAAAATGTAAATCCTGCATAGGTATACGTGTATGTGTACTTATACACACAGGAATTAAAATCCTTAGCTAAACCAGCAGCAAAGAGAATACAATCCAAAGACTTTTTTTCTCAAAATAAACAGTTACCATTACAAAGTATAGTTTTCATCATTTCTCTTTATTTGTTTGAGCTATTTCTAAATCAGGGTGCATACAAAGTCCATCTAAAATGTGAGCAAGCTGTAACACGGGTCAGTTTTGCTCTGGAGAAAGTGTCTTCTACAAGTTGTGTCCCTTGGATAAAACAAGGTTAAACAACACAAAGTTTGAAGTACTTTGTGTATGAATGTTAGGGCAAAATAAAATGCATTTCATCAGAATACACCAGGTTAAAAACAGGTGGTTTCAATGCAGTGATTCCAAATTTCTCAAAACAGGGCCACTTTAAGCTATATTTATGATACTCTTTCCCTACCCTGCACTTGTCTTAGAGGATCAGAGTATGAAAATCAGTAAAAAATATAGCACATATTGTCAAACAACTATGGGAAATTGCTGCTTAGAGCATCTAAAGCCGGAAATTCCTTTGTCTTGGACTACAGCTATGAGCTTCCTTTCTTGATACATCAGTAACATGTTTCCTCCTTTATAATGTCCTATTTAAAAACTTTAGTATATAGAGTATATAGTATTTACTACAAACAGAGATATAGTCCTTATATATATTGGATATGGAAGTAATTTTCTACTGGAAGTAATTTTCTACTCCAGTCCAGTGTTTCTTTAAATACTGTGTGGTTTCAAGGCAGATAGCAGTTAAATACTAGCTAGGGAAAAGAGAAAATATATATTCTGAAATTGATTGAAAAATGGAGAATCAGTGACCTGGAGAGCATTGGATGGACGCCCCAAAGAAAGATTAGAACATGGGCTTTGAAATCAGAGGTAGTGAGAATATGAAAGAACAAAGACAGGGTGGAAAGAGAAAAGATGAACTAAAATGATGTCATGGATGAGGAAGAAAATGGAAAATACTACAAGAAAAACAGTACCTTTGCACTTCAGTGAGGAAGCAATGGACGTTTGAAAATGGAACTGCTGGCTGGAACACCTGTACAAATCAGGATTTCTAGAGCAGGAACAAAGAGAGGCCACAGCAGCACAGGACGCTAAGAGGAAGCAAAGCTAAATGTCAGTGGCAGTGAAAAATGCATTTTGGGGCATAAACGGGCAAAATGTGCAAAACTCTTTTATCTGTCATCACCCTACAGGTAGCATTTGCTATCCAGACAACTGTTCTCTGGAGAAGCCAATTTAACCCCAAATTAATTTTAAAAATGACCAGCCTTTTTTTAGTAATCCCTGTGACAGGAATAGCAAGCAGAATTTGTCTGAGAAATGACTCACTGTTTTCTTCAGACAAATCTGTGAAATTACACACATTGATTGTTTTCCAGAATGTATCAGAAGTGGATTGTAGTCGAGATGCCAAAGGTGTGGATCTCTACAAATAAAAAAAAAGGAGATACTATTCCCAAATGAGTAACCAAACTTACTGAGACGGAGAAAGGTGATTAAGGAGAAAACTTGTTTTCTAAACAGGGACAAAAAGTTGTAGGCTTGATCTGGTTCAGCTAAAGTCAGTAAGACACCCCTTCTACAAAAGATGGACTTGCAAAATCCTTGTTGCGTAAATTCAGAGGTCTGTGCATATACCAGTGAAGTACATGGGCATGTGGGACAGACTTTCTGAGAGCCTGTCTGCAGACCTGCCAAATCTGCAGTAGATAACAGACTTTGCAGCTCTTTACAATTTTCTCATGCTGAGGTCAGTTGCAGTGCATGAGGAATTCATCTGAAACCCGGCTTTCCTTGCCCTCATTATTCTCATAATTTATATTAACCAAATCCAGACCGGTTGAACAGAAAGAAAATGGACACTTTTTCTCTAAAATGAAAATATTGGTATTAATACAGATTTATGAAATTGCTCATTGTCCACACCTCTGTTTGCTTCTCTGGTTGCATCTCCTGTCAACTACCCACTGACTACACTATCCAGATTTCATTTAATTCTTGGTCCATTAGTTTTCAATTATGGATGGTTTGCTCACGAAGATCAGCCTAGAAAAATCTCTCACTGGGCTGTTGCATTACTTTGTGGACTTGCCCATCGTCATCACAGTGCAAAGCTGAGAAACTCCTACCGAAAACTGTAGAGCACTTAGAAGTATAAGCTATGCTTGACCTTCTTAGCAAGATCTTATGTATATAATTTACATTATAAAATGTTAAGGGTTCTGTGTAAGCCACACAGTTTACTCAAATTATTCTTAGGTCATCAAGAGATGACAGACATGGACAAAGTATTTAGAAACTTGCTTGTAAATATTTATTGTATATTTTAAGAGTGCTTTAAAATTAAGATGGAAGCTGAAATGAGATATTTGAGCTGCATAAAGGATACATGAATCTATATAATCACCTAGTGTCATGCTTACATTACAAATCAGATCATTGTGTAACACAGTCTTCTATAGATTGAAAGCAAGCAGGTCACTTCAATATTGCAGCAAATATTTTATTAAAAAGCTGATTTGTGTAGACAGACTGGATAAGCAGCAGCATCTTTGTAGCTTCATAGATTCTTTTTTTTTACCTTCTGTTTGAAGGGTGATATTTTGACATACCCTTGCACTCATAAATCCAGTGTTTATCTGCTCAACTGACTGAGGTCTCAGGATGACAGAAATAGAAATACAGCTCCTAAAAACAGACAGATTCTGGATCTCATTGAGACAAGCTGTTCCACTGAAAACTGGAATGGGACATGATAGAGTTAATATCTGGAAAAGAGATGCTATATGTAGTCACTTCCACTCCATCAGCAGTGAAAGGTAGTCAGGTTTCAGAAATGTAATATTCACAAATGAGAAAGTCAATGTGTCCTGACATGAAGGGCTTGAGATCTTTGGGGTGCAACCCAAGAATTTACAACACTTAATATATACTGTATTTTTCCCTTAGACAGACTGAGAGAGCCTGTAAAAGGTACTGATAAATATGATAAATTATGTGTATGAAATGGAGGTAGACATAGGAATTTTAACAAATGAGACTCATACAGAGAGAGAAATGTGTGATGACTACAGCTTTCCACATCCACTTTTGTAAATGCTCAAAGAAAGGAGGAGACATTTGATGTGCCATAAAAGCCACTGTGCATGAAAAAGTAGAAAGCTCACAAGCAACACAAAATTCAGGCTACAGCTTCTGTATCCATGATACTCACCTGAGGTACAGTATGAAATGATCAGTTATTCTACCTAGAACAGAGTCCAAGGTTTCCTCTCAAAGGCTAGTAAGTCAGAAGCCATCAAATCTTCTTCTCTGCTCTGTTCCCTTTTAGGAAGTAACAACCATCCTGAGTCGCATAGATGGATAATATGGATGGAAAAAATACCCTAGTTGTCCTGAAGCTTAAAGCAGAAGGATATTGCCTTCACCACAGGATCTGCCAGTAGATTTGCAAAAGCAAGGAAACTAATTGAGCTCAACCTTCTTTAAATCCAAACCTTGTTATAATCTGGAATAAAAAAACAAACCAAAACAAAACCATGGTTGAGAGATTTGGTAAAGGGGCAGAGACTAAATAAGGGTAAATAATATATTTTGGGGCTGAGTGAACAAGACCATATAGCCTGGTAAGGCTCATGATGTCCTTTGTCAGAATGGAGCCCAGGCTGATTAGGTAAGGGCATTTTTTGCTGGGTAGAAATGCAATTTCTTACAGATGCAATTTTTTACAGATGCAATGGTGCATATGTGAATGAAACACTTTACTGCTGATTTGTCCCATACTGGGGAAGCTTGTCCTGAAGAAACAGCCCTATTGATGGAGGGCTTCATTGCCATGCCTTGCATTCTGTTTCCTCAGACAACAGTCTACACCTCATGGCACTGAATCAAGCTGTGAAGGTCAGTCATGTGGTATACTGCTGATGGTAAATGTTAATTTTTGACAGATTTGTAGGACATATAGCTTGTCTGTATTAATCTCCTGATGTTTCTGTTATCATTATTTATCACTGGATCATGATAGCTTCTGAGTCCCAGTGGAGCAACACTGTGTTAAGTGCTGTAGAAACACATGCCTGGCTTTGCAGTTTTGGCTTCACTTCAGTAGATCAGCTATATTTGTGTATCTCCTGCCTTGCTGTCCTGATTTTTCCTGTTCGACAAAAGGGATCTATAAAACACTGGAAAGGGGGGATTGCGGGGAATGATCAAATAACATCTGATGGTTGTTAATGTAAAAGGGGAAACATAAGCTCCATTTATAAAAACAGAAATAAAGGAAGATCTGAGGAACTACAGGCCAGTTAGTCTCACCTCTGTGCCCAGAAAGATCATGTCGCAGGTCCTCCTGGAAACTACGCTAAGGCACATGGAAAATAAGGATGTGATTGGTGACAGCCAACATACCTTCACTATGGTCAAATCATGCCTGACAAATTTGGTGGTCTTCCAGGATGGGGTTACAGTGTTGGTAGATAAGGGAAGAGCAGCTGACATAATCTACCTGGACTTGTGCAAAGCATTTGACACTGTCCCACATGGCATCCCCATCTCTAAATTGGAGAGACATGGATTTGATGGATGGACCACTCAATGGGTAAGGAACTGGCTGGATGATTGGACTCAAAGAGTTTCAGTCAATGGCTTGATGTCTAAGTGGAGACCAGTGATGGGTGACATTGCTCAGGGGTTGGTATTGGGACTGGTGCTGTTTAACATCTTTGTTGGTGACATGGACGGTGGCACAGAGTGCACCCTCAGCAAGTTTGCTGATGACACCAAGCTGTGTGCTGCAGCAGACACGCTGGAGGGAAGAGATGCCATCCAGAAAGAACCTTGACAGGCTTGAGGGGTGGGCCTGTGCAAACCTCATGAAGTTCAACAAGTCCAAGTGCAGGGTCCTGCACATGGGTCAGGCAATCCCAAGCACAAATACAGGCTGGACAGAGAATGGATTGAAAGCAGCCCTGGGAAGAAAGAGTTGGAGTTGCTGGTTGATGAGAAGCTCAACCTGACCCAGCAATGTGCACTCACAGCCCAGAAAGCCAACTGTATCCTGGGCTGCACCAAAAGGAGCGTGACCAGCAGGTCAAGGAATGTGATTCTAGCCCTCTGTTCTGCTCTGTTGAGACCCCATTTGGAGTCCTGTGTCCAGCCCTGGAGCCCTCAGCACAGGAAAGACATGGTCCTGTTGTATCAAGTCCAGAAGAGCGCCATGAAAATGATCAGAGGGCTGGAGCTCCTCTCCTATGAAGGCAGGCTGAGAGAGTTGGGGTTGTTCAGCCTGCAGACAAGAAGGCTCTGGGAAGACCTTATAGGAGCCTTCCAGGGTGTAAAGGAGACCTACAAGAAAGCTGGAGAGGGAGTTTTTACAAGGGCATGTAGTGATAGGGCAAGGGGTAATGGCTTTAAACTGAAAGAGTGTAGATTTAGATTAGATATAAGGAAGAAATTCTTCACCGTGAGGGTGGTGATGCACTGGAACAGGCTGCCCAGAGAAACTGTGGAAGCATTCAAGGCCAGGTTGGATGGGGCTTTGAGCAACCTGGTCTAGTGGAAGGTGTCCCTGCTCATGGCAAGTGGGGTGGAACTAGATGATCTTTAAGGTCCCTTTCAACCCAAACCAGTCTATGATTTAAGTATCCTTGCTCCACTCTTCATTGCACTGATAGAAAAATGTGACTAGTTCTTTGCTGGATGTGCAACTATCCCAGCACATTCTGTAAGTTGCCACATACCTACTGATTTTAGTAGGATGTGTGGAGTAGGGAGGTGCTGTGGCACTTTCAGTTATACAGATGAAGCTCTGATGCTGTACAGGTTTGTCACATGTTTGGATCACATGCTGGCTCTCTGACATGAGCTTAATTGATTTATCCTACTCTTTCCTATTGAACTCTGGTGTAAAATACTCAAGACTGGCCCACTCTTGGCTGATGTGGTTGAGCGAATATCCCCAAATGCAGGTTTCTCTCCTGTGCAAAATGTACTGGAAGTGCCCTCTTGCCAAGATGGTTTCCAGCTTTGTACATCGTGAAGGGCAGGGTTACAACTGCAGCCTCTTAAAGTTCGTGTGAAGTGTCTGGGCTAGACTAATCTCAGTCTCTGATGATGGAGAGTGCAGCACCAGCATAATGGGCTGTTTTTTTTCTGATACCCAAGGGATCAACCTCATTTCTTTGGGACCATACAGAAGCCAAAGATGAGATAATCTGTATTTGGGGAGGAAAACCAAACATTTTTTAATGCAGCCTGTGATAGGAATTTTGCTACTCCTGCAGGAGAAGGGATGGGTGCTCCTGAGAGTGGGATTGCTCTGCAAATTGCAGTCTAGAACTATTTGAGTAGACTTATGCTGCTGTTTTAGTTCCCAGAGCCCATACTGAACACTGCTTCACTAGTAGTTTCCTACCCTACAGTGAACCTTGTAGCTTAAAGGCTATTGGGCAACCAGGTGAAGCCTGTAGTGATGCTTTCTGCAACAGCTTCTGAAGGGAAAGGAAGAGGAACCCAGACCGTCTCAGACACATTTGCGGTGAATGAATAAATCCCCTCAGTGAAAATAACTTGTGCAGACTAAAAGGCAAAAAGCCCCATGTAGCTGTTGAGCTGAAAGGCCCCTGTAAATTCCTGTCACCTCTACCAAACTGGAACTGTCCTCAGCCCCAAACAGTTTCCAATTACCTCACAAATAACCTTTGATAATGCAATATTACCTGACAGAGAAGGAACACTTTGCTATAGCTCATTTTTCACAGTCTCGGCAAATGGGCCAAGTTCTCCAACTTAGTTAGCTCAGTCATTAGCGTTAATTGCCTCTGGGCCTGAGGACAAGCAGACCTTGCCACATGGAGATGGCTAGCGTGGCGTCAATGCTTGGCTGACCTGTCTGCCTTCAACATTGTGAAGTGTAGAAGCACAAATGAAGAAGGAACACAGCAGTCAGGATGGAAATAATGTGGGTTTTTATCAGCATCTCTTGGGGGGGAACACGTAAAATTCCTGGGAAGGAAGCAGAGGTGTTAAGGTTACCAGGCAACCACCAGTAGGAAAAAATACTGTGAAAGGAGAGCAGGAAAGAAGGGATCCAATCAAGGACCTGCCTGGCTAATTAGGCAATGGAGACAGTGATGGAGTGAGCACATTAAGATTTCATAGTAGGTGAGGAAATCTGTTTTAGGTAGACAGAGAGTATGGGGGGGAAAGTATGTAGCTAAATGGGCAGAGCAAGGATGAAAATTCTTCACTGAAAAGAAACAAAATATTTTATTTTAAGCATTATAAGGCCTGGGGTTGTTCAAGCAGAGTGATTTTTAGGTTTTTCATTCATGGTCTGCCACTAATGCTGCTCGTTGGATTTTGAAGCTCCCTCCAATCTTTAAACACTGAAATTAAGCATTTATTTCCTGATCTGGTCAGCCTGTCCATGTTTTGCATCCTCCCACTGGGTAGCACAGGGCTCACTGCCAAACAAAGCCCTGTTTTTTAATAGAAAATACAGTAAACCAGGAAAGCAAATCCTAATTTTATTCATTAGGCTAGAAAGACTCTTTATTTTATTAAAACCTCCTTTCAGATCAGCCAAGTAAGGGTATAAAAATCAAGGACCCTGCAATTTGGCCATATCAGGGTTTATAATGCACAGTAAAATGATGGCATTCAAAGCTTACAGAGAGGTATTCTGCAAACACTAGATCTGTAGTAGAATCTGGAGATTTGGGTTATTAGATTATTAGGCAAGTACAATACAGAGGATGCATGGGGAGGCAATTACTTTGCTTTTCTTCCCTCTCCCAGACCAGCCTTGACTGTCAGCTGTCACTCACTGCGTGCTCACTGGCAGCCAGCGGGGCCAGCGCTCTGCTCCCAGGGCCATGATCTGCCCTTTGGAAACTGGGTGGAAATGAAACACCAGCTGAATCCCAGTCCAGGAAACAAATGCAGACAAACAGTGCCGGATGGAGGCTGTGCTCCAGGGGTACCTCGATCTGCCTCTTCCCAGACAACAGCTGTATCTGACCCCTGTGTCTGTCGGGACACGGGACAGCTTCTGCTTCTCCCACCAGTCCCCTCTGGGTGACCCAACACCCGCAGATTGGACTTGTTGGATTCTTCTCTGTTGTGGGCTTTTGCGTTGATGGTGCCAATGCAGCCACAGAGATGCTGAGATCAGACATGTCTGCAGGAACACAAAAGCCAGCACCAGGAGCCTCAGCATGGTTGTAATGTGCTCATGCACAAGATGCCACAGCTGGTGCTTCTTACTTGGGAGCTCATTTGCCCCCCTGCCTGCACAGGTTTGGAAAAGAGAAGGCTCTGGGGAGACCTCATTGCAGCCTCTCAGTACTTAAAAGGGGCATATAAGAAGGATAAGGACAGACCTTTTAGCAGGGCACGACAAGGGGTAATGGTTTTAAACTAAAGGAGGGGAGACTCAAGCTAGACATGAATAAGAATTTTTTTACAATGAGGGTGGTGAAACACTGGCACAGGTTGCCGAGAGAGGTGGTAGATGCCGCATCCCCGGAGACATTCCAGGCCAGGAACCTGATCTAGTTGAAGATGTCCCTGCTCATTGCAGGGGGTTGGACTAGATGACCTTTGAAGGTTCCTTCCAACCCAAACTGTTCTATGATTCTGTGATTCTATGTGACATTCTGACATTTCATCTTTATTTACTTCTTTACAGATAGCCTTTGGGGTTTACTGGGTGATTGTTTTCAGGGAGCTTTTAGACTGTTAGTAAGGTTTTACCTTTTTTTTAACCCATCCCTTCAAACAGGTGACTCTAATAAAGCACTGTGAGGTGTATTAAAATTCTCCAGGGATGCCAGTAGCATCACTCTTCTCACTGTCCCCCAGCTTCTCTGCTCTTTGTAGCCCAGAGCTGAGAGCAATGGGGGGGTGATCCAGTTTTTAAGAGGGCACCAGCTGCAGCCATCATTGCAACCACTTTAGTTAGATCTTCCCCGTGGCAGTTTTCCAGGAGAAAAAAAGAGTACACAAGCCTGGCTATTTTTTTCTATAGTCAATGCATGTGATTAGTGGTATTTATAAAAACCATGCAGAAAACAGCATCTCAGGAAAAGTAAAAGTACAGGCAGATGCGCTGAACGAAAGGAGAAATTAACAGACTTTGAAGTCAGCAAAAGTGCCTGATTAAGGATTTAAAAAGCAGAATTTTGCAATTTGGCTGTGCTATGGATTTCTAAAGCACAATTCAACAATGGCTTTTGAGGCCTACTGGAAGCTATTCTGTAAATGACTGCAGGTGTACTGCCATCTGAAGATATTGGTAATGTTGTCATTGTTTCTAGGATGGAAAGAAGGAAACTTCACCAGCAAAAATATTACAACAAAATAAGTGGGACAAACTCATACTAGCCTACTCATATCTTCTCTTTCCGCCCTTTAAAATTTTGTGATTTCAGCTTTTTCCTTGAATTGCCCACGACTCCCTGTCCCTGGTTTGTTAATTTTTTAAATGTTTTTCTCCCAAATGAGAAGATAAGCATTTAAAAGAACATTTTCCAATTCCTACTTACTACAAAACCAGTAGCAAATTGCTCATTTCATTGCTAATTCAAACCCAGCAATTTTGCATTAGCATAGGAATTTAAATCTCCCTTGTAAATTGCTGCAGAACTAGATCTGCCCAGAACATGGAATGGGACTTGGGGCTTGTTACTCTCGATCCTTGAGTTCAAATGCAGGTTGGCAGAATCCAAGGCACTGTGATTATCTCCTCATTCAGCAGCCTCTAACATGTTTTGGAAACTGCCCAGAGTATAATAGGGATATGTAGGGAACACTTTTTACCTGATACTCACAGAGACAGTTTTCCTTCCATTTGTAGAGGTTGTCCTGTCAATTTAGTTGTGTTCATTCAAGACTATAAAGGGAATCCCTTCTAGTGTCCCCACTGTACCCATAACGTGACTGGAATGCCCAGCGCTACGAATGCTGCATTCACTCAAGATAAAAAACATTATAAATTAGGGGCAGTCTCTTTTGGTATATATATGTGTAGTGCCTAGCAGAGAGGGCATAGTAGGTCGAGATTTCCCATTAGCGCTGACCAGAGAAATATATAAAAATAATTCCACTGGGATGAGAGTGACACTAAATGACATTCAAACACCAGTATTTTATGCATTTTAAAAAGACACAAATGGAATTAGTACATCTAAATATTAATTGCTTAAGGTGCGTTTCTTTGACATTAAAAGCAGTGTGCACAAATTCCTCATTTTACCTAATAGCTTTCATTAGCTCTCTATCTGAAATCCACACCTCCTGCTAGCAAGGACAGAACCGCAATACTCATTAGGACTCTCCCTTCAGAGGAAGCTGGGTGAAAAAGCCCTAGACTTTTATGCTGCAGTAGAAGGTGAAAATGTTACCAGAGGAACAATTCTTTCCAGCAGTGCTTTGGCAAGACTTACCATGTAATTGAAGCCATCAAACCCCATTATTTCCCATCCAGGAGTCTTTGCTTTTCAGCCCCTCACTCATCCAAAGACATACTTGCTAAGGAGAAGTGCAAAGTCAGCAGGAAAGACGGACAACATGAATAATTAAAATGGAGGTTGAGTTCCCATTTGCTACTGAAGAGAAATGGTTTGCCCAAAAATAAGATATGCTCCAAAACTGCGGCTGTTACATCTGGTGACGTTTCTGGTCTCTGGGAGGGTTGTTCATGACAGGGATATTAAAATATTAAGTTTAGAAAGGCAACCTATCATTATTTTATTTGGAAACACTCTGCTGTGGATAACGCTAGAGAGGCGTGTTTGGCAAAGGCAGAATCTGCTAACAAGTAGCAGTTGGCTCATGAAAGGGGTTCTGCACTGTGTGTGCACAAGTGAATTACCCACTGGGGAACTATATTACACAGAATATTATCTCAATAGCAAAGACAAGCACTCAGAAATGATAAAATTGAAAAATTAAAGTTAGCTTTGATTTTTAATGTAGTTGTGCCATTAAAGACAACCAAGTGCTGTGTTTTCATGGCTTCCTTGTGTATTCAGCATTAAGGATGGATGGTGCTCATGTGTTCTATATTTTGCTTTCTTCCTTTGTTCAACCTTGTTTTCTTATTTTTTGCACATTAAGCAAATCCTGTTTTGAATCAGGAATTATTAATTTCCACGTGACATTACCACCCCAGCATCATAATATTTTTGCAGACATTATTAAATTTATTTTCACAAACCACTCTGAGTTGAGGGATCTGTTATCACTCCCCTAATAGAGATGTAGTCTGGAGACACAGAGATTACAAAAAATCTTATTTTGAGTGCTTAAAGTGAGAGGGATTTCAGAGAACTTGACTCCTCAGAATGCAGAGAATTATAAAACACACAAAGCACGACCAGCATAACTTCATTTGCAGTGAGGGCTCAGCACATTTGCAGATCGGATCCCCAGTGTCAGCCTCCAACAAATGAGGGACTGAAATTACTGGACAACTGTGAAACATTAGGTTGAAAAAGCTTAATTAATGTAATGTATGACTCTATCACTTGCGAGAGTAGAGTCCAGTTCTCCAAAGCAGCATTCTTCTGCCTTAACTGTTTGATCTTGTCGCTTTCTGTAGGCTTCACATGGTAGCTTGGCATCTTTCAATGCTTGAAACATGTAAAGCACCTGCTCTGCAGGCAGCTTTACTTCACAGAAAACAAAACCAGTGTATCTCTGAGTCACAGAGTGACCCCAACATGTTGAATGAGATGGGAATCCTGGGTGGGGGGGGAAGAGTATGTGGTTATGCAGTTAAAGTCCATCTTATAATGCATCTGTACAGTACAAGAGGATGAAGAGCAAATAAGCAGCATCAGCTCTGGTTTGTCCTAATTTTTTGATTGCTCTTGTAAAACATTATTATTATTACTATTATTATTATTATTATTAATAATAATAATATCCCTCTCTTGCACTTTGTATACCCTATACACATCTCTAATGGAAAGGGAAGAAATTCCATCACCAGTTAGCACCGCGAGGTGCCATCAGCAAAGTGGTGAGCTCCAGGCTCCCTTCACAGCCCCCGTGCTCCCAGCGAGCACATGATCTCAGCAGCCCTCTGCAGAGGCTCAGGTGAGATGGGCACCTGGAGCTGTGCTCACAGGATGGGGAGGTATTCCACACTCTGTGCAGCAGATTGGTAGGTTGTGGTTCTTAGTCTAGATAAAAAGCTTGTTAATCCTCAGTGTATGTATATTCTTCCACCCACTGAATGTTGTTCTTCACCCTATAAATGACTGGCGATGTCACTTAAGAGTCAAAATGCCAAGGACCAAACCTCAGGACAGGAATCGTGCAATGTTCTGGTGGTGTGATCTCAAACATTCTGTATTATTCCCACGCAGAATCTAAATCAGAGCTACACCAGCCAATGCGACCAGGCTGGGTGTGGTGGTGAGCAGGAACCTGCCACCCTCATCTCCTCCACTTTGAAAGTGAACAGCAATTACCAGAGGGCCAAGGCGAGATGAAAATGGTTGTAAAATGCCCGTATTTCTGGTTTTGAGCAAACAGCTCAGAATCAGCATTACAAACGCGTTTAGTTTTTGTCACGAACACTGTCGTTCCGGCTACTCATGAGTGCAGAGCCGGTCACCTTGCGGTTGTGATGCAACCAAGGTCATTAGCCCCGCCCCGCCCCGTCGTCTTCGCCATGGCTCGCCCCGCCCCTTTCCCCACCCCTCCGGGCGCGACGCCACTCACGTTCCCCGCCGCTCTTGCCGGCGGCGCTCTATACCCCGTTTCCGGTCCTCGCCTCCTCCCCTGTGAGGGTGGTAGGCGGAAGTGCGCGGCGCGGCCATGGCGGCGGTGGATATCCGAGGTAGGGCTGGGGCTCTGTGGGTCTGTGCGCGCTCGGGGCTTCCCGCTACCGGTCCTGGCGAGGCTGGGCCACTCCGGGCCATTGGGGGCGGCCTCCCTGTCGCGCTGTGGGCCCTGCTCCGCCGCCGGGAGCTCCGGGGAGCGCGGAGGAGCCGCTGCTGCCGTGGGGCTGAGGGAGCAGAGTGGTGTGATGGCCGCTGTCCTGGTTATTGCCGTGCTGATAGCATTCGCTCCAAGGAGCGTCTAGGTGACTGGAAGGGCAGGTGCGGCCGGAGCCATGCGGGTTGTGGAGCTGTTTCTTTATTAGTGCTCGTCGGGGGCAGTGGGGCTACTGAGTTTGTTTGTATGTGTTTGAAAACTCTGCACAAGAGAGTTTAGCATCATTGTTGGTCGATCTATGTCTTGAGGAGGAACCGGGAGGAAAAGCTGTGTCCAAAAAGCGATTTTGCTGGGCGTGAGGCAGGTTGGGAGCATGTGCTCAGGGACACCTGGGGAAAAAAAGAAAAAAGCCTCCCTTCTGCTACATTTCTGCCTTTTTGGGTGGAATAAGGAGGTCCTGGGGTGAGACGGTAACATAAGAGAAAATCTAGAAAGGAGCGCTTTAATTCTGAAATATGGAAGAAAGTGAGAAACACTGGCATGTGTGGGACTTGCACAAGAGTGAAATGTTGAGTTTGTCTCATTTTTTACAGCACCTCGGCAGGCCAGGTGTTAGGACAGCCTGAAACACAGCTGGAGTAACTGAGAACAGGAAAAACTTGGGCAAGAATTCAGGCATATGAACAGAAAGAATGTTTTGAAGAAGAAGGGGTGATATTTGAATGAATTATTAAAGAAAGTTTACATTGTAAGCACTATACAAGTTAAATTACTGTGGCAAGTTTGAGAGAGGAAGAGAGGCTCGTGAGTCAATGAGAAAGGAAAGTATTTTTCTCTATAAGAGTGCCTGAATGAAGTCTCACTGAAAGCCTGTGTGGTGGAGTCTCAGAATGACCAAGAGCAGAGATTTAGGGAGAGCACCTGAGGGGTTAATTTTGATAATACCACAGAGGTTTTCTTTTCTTTTCCTTCACATTCTTTCTTAGTGATGTCCGTGTCCTGTTTGCTTTTCTGACAGCCTTATTTCAAATTGCAGCAAGGAGCTACGTGGACAATTAATGGCAGGAATGCTGTATTAAATTATTCACTGGTGTGAGAATCTTCTGCCTCAAACCAGACCATTTAAGCTCTCTCTGAGTCTTCTGTGGCTCATAATATTGAGTTTGAAGCCTGATTTTTAAGCTGTCAAACTACTTTTCATGTCAATTTGTGAAAGGCTAGTGTTGGGCTTTCAACTGATGAGGCCAAGTACAGCACATTGTGTTGATTGATCTCTTATTTCTTGCCATGGTTTGCTGGCTCATCTCCCAAATTGTTGTGACAATCATGACAGATTGGTAGTGTTGTCAGAAGCACTTTACTTCTCCATCTGTGATGCAAATCCGGCAAAAAATGCTTTTGAGCAAGATGTCCTGTTTTTGAAAAGAACAGGGAAGCAGGAACACCATCCTTTCTCATATCCAAAAGAAACCAATCCTTCTTAGTGAGAATAAACATGCATGTCAGTTCATGGATGGTTTTGTTTTTCCTCCACTTTTTTTTCAAGAATAGTTTAAGAGAACAATCTTGCTAGTTACAAAGGCAGTTATTGGCACTGAGCAGCTATGGATAATTGAGCCTTGGAGCCTAACTTTATATGCTGTTTTACGATAAATTTATCACTCTATATACAGCATTATGGATATAGATATATTTTTATATATGAAGCTTGCATGACATTCCTCTTGAGAAATATTGTTAATCATAAAAGCAAGAAAAGTTTGTATTTGAAATTCAAGAAGAGAATTTATTATGGCAAGAATGCAAGCACTTAAAATTTTGGTTTTGTTGGGAAGGAAAGCTTGTCTTTTGGTTTTGAAAGGCATTTAGGATAATTAGCACTACCACAACTTAAGTGCTTCATCATGGATCTTAGAGCTGTGTTTTTGAGATTTCTTTTTTGTAGTGAGGAGAGAGAATAATGTATGTGAAATAAGATGAATGGCTCTAGACTTTCTTTGGTTCCCCCCCTTCTGTGAAAGAGTTAGGCTAGCAATTCTGAGATTAACAAGGCAAAATGATTTACACATGACTATTTATGCTGCGTTTTTCTTAGTTTGCTGGGCAGCTAGTGTTACTTTATCAACTATCCCTCAGAGAAGCTGCTAATAGTATGAGCTGACACTTTTGGAACTGATCCAGTCATCCCTGAGCATGCAGAGTTGTCACAGAAGTAAAATATTCACAGTGGAATGATGAGTGGGAGTTCTGGGTGTATATATGATGTGTGAATGTAAGGGAATGGTTCCTGTGAGAAGGGAATTCTAGTTCTTTATTCGGTTTTCTATGACTTCTCATCACTTCTGTTTTTTAATTTCAAACAGTGCATGCCTTTGTTTCTTGCTTTCTAGTGTCTTGGGAATTCTATTTGCTGCTGCAATTTAAAATGGGTGAATTTCAGGGTTTTTCAGGGTGCATCATGGATCTTCAACATTAGCAAATTTGTTGACTATAGGACCAATTACTGACACTGGTTTCTTTGGTCTTGAAGAACATAATTTTGCTGCAGTGTGATAATAAAATCCAGCTATTTTAATTCAGATGTCCCAGATCTGTAGGAACTTATCTGGTGTATAATGATTTGTAGATTACAGTGTATATTTTGTTTATAAAGCTTGCTGTTTTATGTGGTTGTTAATACTCATTGGTTAGATTTCTGTAATATCCACTTGAGTTATGGAATAAGAAATTTGCTGCAGGCAATTTGGCAGATAATTGTAGAATCAGGAATAGAATCTGTTGTTTCAGACTACTGGGAAGCATCTGCCTAAGATAGCATCTTAGTGTATGTTTTTTTTTTAAATTATAGATTTCACCCACAATAAAAAAATAGTCTTTGAAATATAACAGTATCAGCTGCTATGATATCATACAGATAAGTATTTTAATAACATAATTTCTTAGAATGTTAACAATGCCACTACTTTGTTTCATTCAGTAGTTTACTCACTGGCAAAAGAAAACTCTTAGTAATTAATAGATCTCCACAGTGTTTTACCAATTTTCAGTATCATAGTTTACAGCCTGGGAACTCTTTTTGTAAGAAAGAAACTGTTTTTAATGTAACCAGGCTCAGGTTTAATGTGAGTTGTATTACTTCCCTCCCCACCCCCTGAATTGATCCTAGCTTAGTTTAGTATCATATAATACAAGGTTGGAAGGGACCTCAAGGGTCATCTGTAAGTTCAACTTACCAGAGACCTAGTTTTCAAAAGGAACCATGCTTTGGCTTTGTCTTTCTGCTAAGCTAATGCCGCAGTTCATAAAATAAGCTGTATATAATACTACGAAGTAGATGTAGTATGATAATATTATATACAGCATCAGAGCTAATTAACTCCCACCAATGCAGCGCGCACACATGTGCACACAGACACTGCTCACATTCTCAAACCATAAAGGTATAACAGGAGCTAGTGGTCAAGGAAGGAGAAGTGCAGTAATAAAGACTATATTTACATTGTGTACTTACAGAGAACTGCAGAAGATTAAAGGATATAAATTATTAATTGAACTCTGTGAAACACATTCTTGATTAGAACTGGTTTGTGTGAGGCTGTGTTCCACCTTCTTACCCTGCTATAATCGTTAACTGGTAGCAATTTATTCTTGGGGATGTTTGTAGTGTTTCTGGCTGCTTTTGTACTCAGTGTAGATTTCTTTTCTCAGATAATCTCTTGGGAATTTCCTGGGTTGACAGCTCCTGGATTCCAATACTAAACAATGGGAGTGTGTTGGACTATTTCTCAGAGCGAAGTAACCCATTCTATGACCGAACATGTAACAATGAAGTCGTCAAAATGCAGCGGATGACCTTGGAACATTTGAAGTAAGTTGTAATTCGGAACTGCTACCTGTGCAGTATCCTTTGTCCCTCCTTCCAGAGGCTTTGGTGGTTGAATAGGAACATGCTGGAAACCTCCTTCTGTTCTGTGCTTTTTAGTGCTATCATTTGCCAGGGAGCCCAGATTTTTTTTTGTATTTGCATGTGTTCTGCTTCCTCGTATGCCGTTTCAAGGAGGTATTAAGCATGAATGATTATATGTATATCTTGAGATTCCAGTCAATCACCTTCCACGTATTTCTTTGAATTAGAAAAGCTCTCTTCTCTCATCTTCCTAGCTCAACAGAACCCGAGTAATGGTAATGTAGCTAAATATTTTTCTGTGGTGAGTAGGGCTTATGTCAAAGGATACTTAGAGTTCATAAATAGTGAATATCCTGCTGGCTACATGCCATAATTAGTACATAATTCCTCCAAGGAGCTGGCTTTATAGTATAGATAATAAAAGCAGTGAGTGTTGTAAATAAATTGATCCCAGATGGTTGTGTAATGAGATTGCAGCATGCACAAGTTAACTTTCCTTGCAGTTCCCCATCTGCAGCACAAGTGAGGTATTTGAGAACTATTTAAAGACTCCACAAGGTGATAGGGAGCATGCAAGCTGAGCTAGAAGTTCATTGGTAAAGTCACTTGCGCTCAGATGTGGTTGTGGAGGGGCTTTTGTGTCAGACATGTATCACAGAATCACAGAATGTTAGGGATTGGAAGGGACCTCAAAACATCATCCAGTCCAATCCCCCTGCTGGAACAGGAACACCCAGATGAGGCTACACAGGAATGTGCCCAGTTGGGTTTTGAATGTCTTCAGAGTAGGAAACTCCACAACCCCCCTGGGCAGCCTGTTCCAGTGCTCTGTCACCCTGACTGAGAAGAAGTTTCCTCTCAAATGTAAGTGGAACCTCCTGTGTTCCAGTTTGAATCCATTAGTCCTTGTCCTACCAGTGGTTGTCACTGAGAAGAGCCTGGCTCCATCCTTGTGACACTCACCCTTTGTATATTTGTAAACGTTAATGAAGGTCATCCCTCAGTCTCCTCTTCTCTAGGCTAAAGAGCCCCAGCTCCCTCAGCCTTTCCTCATAAGGGAGATGCTCCACTCCCTTCAGCATCTTTGTTGCCCTGCACTGGACTCTCTCCAGCAGTTCCCTGTCCTTCTGGAACTGAGGGGCCCAGAACTGGACACAATATTCCCGGTGTGGTCTCACCAGGGCAGAGTAGAGGGGAAGGAGAACCTCTCTTGACCTACTAACCACCCCCCCTTCTAATACACCCCAGGATGCCATTGGCCTTCTTGGCCACAAGGGCTCAGTGCTGGCTCGTGGTCATCCTGCTGTCCACCAGGACCCCCAGCTCCCTTTCCCTTGTGCTGCTCTCTAACAGGTCATTCCCCAACTTATATGGGAATCTGGGGTTGTTCCTGCCCAGATGTAAGACTCTACACTTGCCCTTGTTATATTTAATTAAATTTTTGCCTGCCCAACTCTCCAGCCTGTCCAGGTCTCGCTGGATGGCAGCACAGCCTTCTGGCGTGTCAGCCACTCCTCCCAGCTTAGTGTCATCAGCAAACTTGCTGATAGTACACTCTATTCCCACATCCAAATCATTGATGAACATATTGAATAATACCGGCCCCAGTACTGACCCTTGAGGCACTCCACTAGATACAGGCCTCCAACTGGACTCTGCCCCATTAACCACGACTCTCTGGCTTCTTTTCTTCAGCCAGTTCACAGTCCACCTCACTACTCGATTGCCCAGACCGCAGTCCCTCAGTTTAGCTGTAAGGATGCTGTGGGATACTGTGTCAGATGCTTTACTGAAGTCAAGGTAGACCACATCCACTGCTCTGCCATCATCTCTCCACCTGGTTATGTCCTCATAAAAGGCGATGAGGTTGGTCAAGCACGTCTTCCCCTTGGTGAAGCCATGTTGACTGCCCCTAATGACCCTATTATCCTTGATATGCCTTGAGATGGCACCAATGATAAGTTGTTCCATCACTTTCCCAGGGATGGAGGTGAGGCTGACTGGTCTATAGTTACCCGGGTCCTCCTTCTTGCTCTTTTTCAAGACTGGATTGAAATTTGCTTTCCTCTAGTTCTCAGGCACCTCTCCCATTTCCCAAGACTTGGCCAAGATGATGGAGAGTGGCCTAGCAATGATCTCAGCCAGCTCCCTCAGCACCCGCGGGTGCATCCCATCTGGACCTGTGGATTTATGGATGTCCAGATTGCCTAATTGCTCCCTAACCCAGTCCTCATCAACTGAGGCAAACTCCTCCATTGTCCTGACTTCCTCTGCAGCCTCAGGGGTACAGGGCTCCTCAGGAAGGACAGCCTCCAGCAGAGTAGACAGACACAAAGGTGGCATTCAGTAACTCTGCCTTCTCTGTATCTTCTGTCACCAGGGCACCCACTTCGTTCATCAGTGGGCCTGTATTGCCTCTGGTGTTAGTTTTATCTGCCATGTATTTGAAGAAGTTCTTTCTGTTGTCCTTGACCCCTCTCGCCAGGTTTAATTACAAGGAGGCCTTAGCTTTCCTAGTTGCCTCCCTACACCCTCTGACAGCAGCCTTATATTCTTCCCAAGTGGCCAGCCCCTCCTTCCATGATCCGTGAACTCTCCTCTTCCACTTGAGCTTACCCAGAAGATCCCTGTTTAACCACGCAGGTCTCCTGGCACCCTTCCTTGACTTCTTACGTGTCGGGATGCTCTCATCTTGAGCTTGGTAGAACACTACCAAGTAGTCCCTGAACACTAACCAACTATCTTCGGCCCCTTTACCTTCAAGCAGCCTTGCCCATGGGATTTCCCATAGCAATTGTTTGAAAAGGCCAAAGTTGGCCCTGCTGAAGTCCAGAGTTGCAATTCTGCTTGCTATTCTGTAGATAGATAGTCACATCAGACACTGGTCCTCTGTTTCTGTGTTACCTTTCTTGCTGTTTGTTAACATGTTCTACTTAAATGTTGTGTCAGGTGGTTGTATCTCCCTTTGCAGCTACGTTTTGATAGCTCAAGAAATCCTATGCCTTTATTTGCTGCACATGATATAGAAGGGCTTCCAGAGCATCAGAACTTTATGCCATTACTGCCAGGCCATTTTCTAGCTTTTCACATCCTACAGATTTTACTTTGAGGAAGTTATTTATTCTGGTTGCTTCTTTTTCAGCCAGATGGTTGGAGTGGAATACATCCTCCTTCATGCTCAAGAGCCCATTCTCTTCATTATCCGGAAGCAGCAAAGGCAATCTCCAACACAAGGTAAGGTCACTCAGTTCTTGTCACTGTTCAGAAGGCTGATCAGTTAGCCTCTTTTATCTGTTCCTGATTTGTGTTTAAGCACTTCTGGTTTCCCTTTATGTCTTTATTTTAAATATAAGTAAAAAGGTATGAGGCTTTGTGGTGACCTGGAGATATTTTGGCTGACAGAGTGACCTCTCGTGTGCTAATAGCAGGGATTGCCATCTTGTGGTGAAATGTGAAGAATGCAATGAGAAAGTGCTGCCCTGTGTTAGGTATATTTTACAGTGGGAAATTTATAATAGCGTTCATGCCATGTTGTATTTATCTGTTAGGCTATGCAGGAGTTCTTATTTAATTATTTGAATGTAAGACTAACAATATCCTTGCTTGGGGCTAATGAGCTTTGTTTGATTTGAGCTAATAATCTGAAGTGGCTAGTATGGGATTGATTTATTTATTGTTCATTCATTTTGCTGAACCATGATTTTTATTAGCTAGGGAGAGGGATCGTTCATCCTTCTGTTTGTGTCGCATCACTCTCTTGTTTTGCACTGTTTCCATCTTCAGCTGTGGAGTGGTTATACAGCTGAGTAGGATCTTGTCAGTAGAAGACCATGACCCATGTGAAAAATTACCATGAGATACTCCAAATGCTGGTTGATTTGGTTATTCCTTTGAGAACTGAGTATTTTGGAATAGTGGGGGAATCTTGTGACATCAGCACCAATCTTCCTTAGTGTCACTGATGACCTTTCCAAGTTTTAAATTCCTTAGCACTTTTTTTTTCCATTTGCATGCAACTGGCTTCATTATTCCTCTTTAACCTTAAATGTACTTGTGCACATGTGATTATTTAAAAAAGTAACCACATTTCAATAGTTATTGGACTGTTTTCTGTGTTACTGCATGTATATCTAAAATAATTGGGTTATGTCAGAGTTACTCTGCCCTTCTTCTCTGTAAAAGTTAATGCTAGATTTTTCTTAACAGTTTTTTTTAGTGACTTAGGCTATCCATATGCATTTTGGTCCTGTGCAGGATTTTGCTGTTTCTAGGAATGCTTCTTATTTGCCTGTGTCAGGTAATGGCTTCTTTATATTGCAGTTTTGTACTGAAAAAAAAAGAGTCCTCCTTTTAATAGATTTTCAGGTTGTTTCTTTATTAAAGGTTTTGAATCTAGCTTTAAAAAGGTGAGTATGGAAATATCATGCAGCCCTTATTTTCCTGTTTTGACACTTTTTAAGTTAAGAGTAGAGCTGGAATTTCCACCATATGTGCGTTCAGACTTCCTCTGTAATGCAAATGTATGTTTGGAACTGAACTGGGACTTATTTCCCATTTTGACTGTACAGATTGTGCTAGATACATTCCTGGAGTCACATAGTTCCCTAGGAACTGGTGCAGGTCTGTCTTATGACTTCTGTGTGTGGGTTTTTTTAAAGTATATTTATATTTTAAATTCTTTAAGCCAAGTTTTTGCCAGTTTGAAGTGGTTTTGGAAGAAATCTTTAGATGCACTGACTAGGGAGAATTACCTGTCTAGGAAAGTACAGAGCTGTGAGACAGTAAAGCTTCTGTTCTCTCTCTTACTTCATTTCTAAGGAAATGCCGAGAATCCTCTTTCTTTTGAGGAGAAGTGGGTACTGACTGTGATATGCACCCAGCTGTCTTGGTCTGTTAATTTAGGCAGGTGTCCAAGCTTCATAAAATGCAAGTAGTGGATGAATTGGGTCCTGTCAGTAAAAAAGTTGAGACAGAATGTGTTAACAGAGATGGAGGAACTGGGACAAGGGTGCCACAGGTAAGATCCTTAGGAATGTGAAGCTGATAGCATTGCTACAGTTTCTCAGCTGAAGCACGTTTGGCACAGTATTACGGAGGCAATTGTCGTGTTCCTCTACTGCAATGCTAATGAAGTTTTCATGGGTCAGTGGAGGTTCCAAATCTGATTTAGCAAATGCCTTTGGAAGATTGTATTTTTTGTCAGAATACTATTTAGAAAGGCATATTCTGTGCGTAGCTGCCATCAAGTCTGGGAAATCAAGCTAAGAAGACTGTACAAATTGAAGAAAGCTGAGGCCGAAATAATGAGATCTTATGTTGTTGTGGGTTTCTACCAGTAGCAAAGGCAAGTGGAACTCTCCCAGTGCAGTTCAATTGACTCCTTTTGGGTTGCTCTGAAAACCTTAACTCTTGCAAGGTCAAATAGTTGTCCACAGTAGGACAGGACTTAAAGCTGATGTTTTACTATCTGTAAAGCAGAGATTGTGTGCCTGTTGTTGTTGTGCGGTTGTTTGCTTGGTTTTTTTGTTGTTGTGGTTTGTTTTGGTTTGGGTTTTTTTTCCCTTATCAGTTTGTGGCTACTGTGCAAATAAAGCAACTTGAAGTAAAAAGTTAAAAAGAGAAAATTTGGTGATGAGATGAATATTGCAATTTCTGCTGTTCCTGCTGAAATTCAGCAACAAATGCAGAGTCTTCAGCTAGAGCTTTAAACTGATCCTGTTTTTTTGTTTTTTCCCCACAGTTATGCCTATGGCTGACTACTATATTATTGCTGGAGTGATTTATCAGGCACCTGACTTAGGGTCTGTCATTAACTCCAGAGTTGTAAGTGTTCTGAGCATTTGATACATACCAGTCTATATCTGCTTTTACTTTTGGCTATTCCCCAGGCTGTTTCAGTCCCTGTTTTGAGCAAAGATCTTGTGTAGTATACGTTAACTTAAAACAAACCCCACTGCTTAATATGCTACATATCCCACATGGAAGTGAAAGAACCTGGGAGAGTGCAGTATGGTCCAAAAAGTAGGATACATTGTTTAATGATGAAGGGTCAGAATAACTGAAAATAGGCAATTGATGGAACGGCATGAAGTTTGAATAATCAGAAGAAAAATTAAATTACAGATATGTATGAAATAGTAATTAAAACATATTCAGTGAAACTTGGTTTGGAATGTTAACTTTAATGTAATATTTCTCTTTAAATGAGGTTTATATTTTAAGTTAATGTATTTCTTTTTAAATTGCATACTTGAGTTTGTTTTCATTTCTTCTGTTATAGCAAACTACTACTTCTGATTACCTGAAGTCAGGAAGTGTGTCAGTTTACAAAAGCACTTCAGAGAAGGTCTTGTAAGAGCCTGTTAGAGATTACATTCTTGGTCCACAACTATATGTCCCATGTTCCCTTCTCAGAACAAAAATGGATATAGAATACTAATTTTAAAATCCCTGGTTTCAAAAATTTATACTGTATTTTCTTCTTAAATTCTGAACACTGTCTTATGTTCTTGTTCTTGAAGCTCACTGCAGTGCATGGAATTCAGTCTGCTTTTGAAGAAGCTATGTCCTACTGTCGCTATCACCCATCCAAGGGCTACTGGTGGCATTTCAAAGATCAAGAAGAACGAGGTATGATTCCTAGTTGCTTCTGTGCTCTTTGGGAGAGGGCAGGTAATGCAGGGAAAAGCTTGAGGCAATGCATAGTGATGGTGTAGAAATGAGGTTAAGTGCCTGTCTGTCTGAAGGGTTGGTGCTCCTTGTCAGATGGAAGGAACGTTGCTTTTTTGTGCTAGTGAGGATGAACGTCAGACATGGGTGGGAGATTAAAATGGTGAGCTGTGTGTCAACAAAGTGAGCAACTTTTCAACCCACTAGGCACCAGAGTACATTTTAAGAAGCCAAACAAGTTTGCAAGGAGGTAAAAATTATCCTTAATCTGTCTTCCCTTTAACATTAGTTATTTCTTTGTGGAAAACGTAGCTGAAGTTTAGAGGAGAGACAAATACCAACTTGTCATACAAGGAACTGCTGAGAGAACAGAACTTTTAATACAGCCTCCTCTTATATTCCTATGATTTGCAGAGAAAGCTAAACCAAAAGCCAAGAAGAAAGAAGAACCAAGTTCTATTTTCCAAAGACAACGGGTAGATGCTTTGCTTTTAGACCTAAGACAAAAGTTTCCACCCAGATTTGTTCAGGTATGACACTTACAGGCCATAGTATTACTGTAACCTAGAACTTCAGGCAGTTCTGAGCACTTCAACAGCTGAAACTGAATGGGAATTGTGCTTTTTGCAATGATAACATTAATTAGATAATAAATTTTAAATGGAAGTCTCTGATTGGAATGTAGAATAAACCTTTGTAACTGAGAGAGTCATTATGACTTTAGCAAAACTACGAGGGACAAATTTTGGTATACAAATTCTTTATCTAATCACAGAGGGTCTGTTCTTATCAGCCATCAGATTTTGCTTCTGCTTCCAGTTTCCTCCTTTATGAGCTCAGTCAAGCCACGGCAGCTGTTTTGTTTTAGTTACTCCATTGTTCTGGAGGCTTATTGATTAGCGTGGAATTTCTTGGCATCCTGTGAAGTTGTTGTGATTACCTCTGATTGTCTTTAGTATCCATTTGTTCCACCAGGTCTTCTGCTTGGGAGCAAAGGAAATAATGTTTACAGCATCTCACAAAACTGTTTACTCCTCAGATGTGGGAAAGACTGACCAGCTGTGTATTTTTTGCTTTAGCGCTTTTTAGTTGTCAGAGGAAAAACTGGATGTTATAAAATGTTAACTGGATTTTGTTTAAAGTGTATTTAGAGATCCTTTTTACCCTCAGTTCTTACGTACAAGGGTCACTGCTTGGTTTATATTACTAAGTGAGTAGCAGAAAGGGTTAAGAATTATGACTTTTGTTCCACTGATGTGTTGTATTTTTTTTCTTTCTCCACCACAGCAAAAGCCTGGAGAAAAGCCTATCCCAGGTAAAACTCGAATATTCTCACAAGACTTAAAAAAAATTAGGCTCTATATTGCAGTGTCTTGCAGTTGCCATATAAGCTGCTTGCTTCTGCTGCTGAGGTGGTTAGGAATTCTGGCATTGCCTAATTGTGCAAAGTACTAGATAAGAATTCTCTGTGACAGCCAGAGTGAAATTGAAAAACAGTATATTCTGGTCCTGCCCTTTCTGTCTGTAAGGGTGTACTGCCTGGAGGTCCAATTGCATGAAATGATCTTTGAAAGCAGGAAGAGGGTAAAAGGGCAAATGAGGGAACAGTCTGGTCAGTCCAGCACGTTAGTGATTTTGGGTGGTGCTACAAGTTCAAAGTGTGGGAAGGCTTTGAGTTGACCATAAGCAACTTCAGAATAGGAAAATAATAGATGTTACCTCTTCAGTCTATTCCACTTTTTTCCCTTGAAAGGTATTTAGTCCTTGGTTATTCTTATACATTTGAAATTAATTTTGCCCCTTTGACATCAACAATATTTAAGTGCTCTGAACAGCATTTTAAGAATTAAAATTGGAGGTTTAACTTTCTTTTGCTGTTACTTCTTAAGTGGACCAAATCAAGAAGGAACCAGAACCAGCTCCTGAAGCTGTCAAGCCAGAGGAAAAAGAGACTGTAAAGAATGCTCAGCAGAGTGCTGGCACTAAAGGACCACCTGAAAAACGGATGAGACTCCAGTGAAGGGAGAAGTTGTTACACTTCTGGATTAGTCCAGTACCTGGAAAACAGGAGATTGTGGCTCCCCTTTCTTTATATTTAAGCTCTTCAACTGAGACTGATTCAAGGACTGAAATCCCTGTAACAGCTTTTTTATGTAGAAACCTGTCACACAAATGTTAACATCGGGATATGAGCTGCCTCAAAGAAGGTGTTATCAGTCTTCATCTTATTTTGAATATTGGATTCTGAAGATGGACGTATTTCGCAGCCTTCCGAAATCTTTACAAACTCTTACATCCCTTACGTCTTGTTTCCTATGTAAAAAGAAAAAACGTTATGTATATAAAAAATATATGAATTCTTGGCAAATAAAACTCCTGAGTGCTGGAATGTCTTTCTTAAATGCTTACTTTGTCAGTAGCAAATATACCATATGTGCTGGAAGCATTTTTTTTTCTTGAATATCAGAATATATTGTGTGCTATTTTGAGGAAGAAAAGTTCAACTGAAGGATTTAGGCTGCCTGCTATAAATTGCTGTGCCTTTAGTACACTTGGGATACAGATAAAAGATTTGATAACTAGAGGCCGAAATCTATGTAATTAGATGTCAGACTGCTCTCAGTCTCTAAATGTTCTTGGGCACTCATTTTACTTAATGGCTAAGCTGTTTTTTTTAATTATAAAAGCTAGTGTTCTGTGAGTGAGATTTATGATGGCATAAACAGCCTAAAATGTCTTGCTGTTGCACACTCAGTGAAGCTGGTTTTATTTCTCCCTTTTTTCGCTGTAACTCAAATATATCAATTACATCACTTCCTCTGTGCTTCTAGCACTTTCTTGCTGCATTTGATCACCTTGATTAGTCATCTGCCTTTTAGACCTAGGGAGGTAGGTCAGTGGAGGAGAAACATCACTGACAGCTCTACACTGTGCTATTTGAGCATATTGGTTACACAAACCTTTGTCTTTTTTTTTTTTTTCCCAGAAAATTAGAAGTCATCTATTGCTGAGAAATGACTATTGGTTTGGGTTTGTTTTTTTTCATTGAAGTAATGGAGCAATCCTTGAAATATAGAATCACAGAGTACCAGATTGGAAGGGATGGCAAGGGTTATCTGGTCCAGCCTTTCTTGTCAAAAGCACAGTCTAGATAAGATGGCCCAGCACCCTGTGCAGCTGAATCTTAAAAGTGTTCAATATATTGGAGAACCCACCTGCTTTCTTTTCACAACTGTTACCTGCTTTCTTATATTAAATTGTAGCAAGCAAGGAAAAGGTCTGTACATAGCAAACAGAATGTAGATAGGAAGACTGACACATGGTTAGATAGCTGTGTCAAATTTGTTTTGAGGTTGTAACAGACTCTCTTTCATTAACTAGTAGTTGTGGATAGCTACTGAATGGTGGAAAGAACCATCAAATTTTTGACCTCTAAACCAAAGCTTTAACATTGAATATGTAGATGAGCCAGTAGCTGTTTGCTGTTAGTGCAGATATGGATGTGAAATTCGTATATCAGTGTACTTAAGTATGTATTGGCTTTATTTCATAACTGAGTGCATCAAGTTTGAACAACTATTTCTCCAAATGTTGATAGAATTAGATAACAAGCTCGTGTGAACTCTAAAAATATGTGAAAATTCAGAAAGCAGTGATTTTGTTGTTGTTGGCTTTGGTTTGGTTTGCGTGGTGTGTGTGTTGTTGTGGTTTTTTTTTGTTTGTTTGTTTGTTTGGCTTTTTTTTTTTTTTTTGGGTGCTCAAAGCAAGACAGCAAGGTAGTATTACTTAATTTAGAACAAAAGACTGTTTATTCTTTCTTGTGTTAAAGAAATGTCTCTGAAAGCAAGGAGCTCAGGAAGCACCAAAGCCATCACCTTGTCCACCCCCATGATGGAAAGTGGGATCTCCAGAAATGAGGCATGAGTGGTGAGGAATCTCAAGAGTCCTTCCTGGATTTTTGATGTTCAGAGTAAAGTCCTTGGAAAAGGCCATTAAAGCAGCTGAACTTCTATGTAGTTATTCATACTAGTAAGAACCTGCATGTCATTTGAAAAAACTTAAGCAAGGAAGATTATTAGCCTGCACTGTAATGAAGATTTAGGGTGCTTTTTTTATTTCTTCAAGGGAGGAAAAATTACTCATACATGAAGGAAAGATTTAACATGGCTAACATAAGAAAGATATCTTGTTTATTGCTGAAGGCACATAAAGCTGTGGTCAAAAATGGATGCAAGAACACATAGTATGCTCTAAGTATTCTATCAGTCACTGAACTTCACCTGAAATAAAGTGTATTGTACAGCTCAATGTCTGAAAAAGAATTCTCCTAAGCTGGAGGGGCTTGAAGAAGGGCAATAAAATGAGTAGGAGAAAGTTTCTGCTATTAAGCCACTGTGAGAACTAAGACTTCAGTTCCTCAGGAGAGAAAAGACATTGAGTCTTCATAAAACTAAGTGCTGCAAAGCGGGGAGGAAAGTAGAGGCCTCTTGTTCTGTCTTGCAGTGCAAGAATAGAGGGACAAGTTAATGAAGCTGAGCTGGAGTTACATTTAGACTGAATCGTTATACTCCGTGCTCAGAATTTGAGCTGATTCAGAGATGAGGGTGGAACTTGAAGGGCAGACTGTCTTCACACCTGCATCTCTTAACAGCCTTTGTGCTTTCTGCAGAAATGTCTGGTATTGGCTGGTGTCAGAGGGCATTAGGAAGGATGGACTTTTGGTCTGATCCCATCTGAGTTCAAGTGCCAGCGTCTAAGCTATTGAGAGGGTAGAAATTGGCTTCCATGCATGAAACAATGCATTTGAATGTGATAAGCCTCTTCTAGGGGAATGATCTTTTCCAGAGAGAGTTATATTACAAAGCAGTAAGGGAAGTTGCCAGTGAATATGTTGACTTCTTAGTAGCTGTCCTTCAATGCTGAAGGTTTGCTATATGAGGAAATGAGAGACTCAAATATCTTCTAATTGTGTTACTTGCTGACAAGATATTATAAAATAATTTTATAAGTTAAGTGTGCTTTGATATTAACTTACTCAAGTGACATTATGTCAGATATTACTATTAAACTCCAAGTAATTTACTGACAAAAAGCTGTTAAGCAGCTATCTTCTAGTCAGTAATGTTTTTCAGTTTATGAGAATCTAAGCCTTTTCTCTCTGGTATTTATACACTGTCTCCTGGTTTGGAGCCTGAGTGCTGAAGTCCTAAGTCCTTCAAAGAACCTTCAGTATTCATTAAGCTTGTAGATGAAAGGGAAATAAGCAGTTCTGAAATTTGCCCTGTGTGTCACTTTCTTTTGCATAAGGGAGAGATTTGATTGTACAGGAGAGCTATCTCTGCTTTTGCTCTTAGATAGTAACATTCAAAGGGCTTTTCTTGGCCTAAATAACGGGGTAGCAGGAGCTATAAATGACCTAGAGCTCTAGTAGAAACATTCTCTTGAAAGCCTGAAAGTACATATAAATCCATGTATACACAGAACAGATACTCATATGTGTATGTACATGTGCATATATATACATATACATGCAGAAGTCCAGCCAGACTGCAGGAAGAGGGGCAGTCCAGCTACCTCAGTTCACTGTGTAAAGCTGATGGTGTCTAAGATGCAGCAGAAAGACTGCTTTTTTCAATTCTTCTCTAAGTAAGGACTGACCAGGCGATGTGTTATTCTCACCTGTTCCCCTTTGCCACTCTGTCCTCATACTTTGGTAACCTTTTTCTAGCAAAGAAAGGCTCCATTTGGAGGGTCAGGATGTGGTGTTTTTCCCAGCAAGCTGTACTTGGAGCAAGTTTAGAAGGGTACAGGCAATGGGAGGGACAATGCCAAGGGAAGAGATTGACTTTATTTTGAGACATTGAAGGTTCCCTATGAGGAAAAGTGAAGATATGTTATGCAAATAGATTGTTGCTTCACTGAACCAAAACTGTTGGGGTACACTTTTCAATTTTTGTGGTATTTTTTCAGTGATGAAGCAGATGATAATAAGGGATTCAATGTTCAAGACAGTTTTTCTTTTTTTCTTGGAGATGAAGGTGAATTAAAGTGTTGCTTTGTCCTTGTAGTTATGCACAGAACAAACAAATGATCACTTATGTTGCAAGTATCCTTCTGTAGCCTAATGTGGATCATAGATGGGTGGATGATGGGAAGAAATTTTCTCAGAGGGATGAGTTTTGATGTATTATTAATCTCTCAACTATCAGAAAGCTTCATTTCTTTCTGCCAGGACAGTGGATTTCAGCCTGTGGTCCACAAGGCTGCAGGGGGTCTGTGACCTGTTCCTAAAGACTCAACAGAAGGTGAGAAAAGTAAACCTCTTGCTGGTAGGATTCAATTCCATAGGAGTTTGCACCTTCTCTGGAAATGTTAGGGGGCTACAAGGTTGGAAAAAAAAAAAAACACAACAACAAAAAACTCTGATGAATGATGAGAAAGCTAGATATACCTTCTGCAGTTGAAGATAGCTGAAGGAGCTATGGATTGCTGCTCTACTGTAAGGTCAGTCACTTTTTCTTCCAACAGGAACTTTTCCCTCCCTCCCCTTTGATCTTTATCTGATCAGGGTTCAGAAGTACAAGATTTGATAACCTGAACACAACGGTGTCATCGCTTTTTATGTAACCTCCGTTCTATTCTCTACCCCTCACAGAATCCCAGAACGATTAATTTTGGAAGTGACCTCTGGAGATCACCTTGTCCAACCCTCAATGCTCGAAGGGCTTGCTTAGGTGCTCAACACAGTGTTGCAAACTTACGTTGACAATTCCCCACCAAGAATAGCCTGCCAAGAGTTCAGCTATGGAAACAGAGTACTTCCTAGTCCTAACTATATAGTTAGGGCAACTTGGAGGTAGAGGTCCAAGATGTTTCGGCAAGTTGGCAGAGTGATTTAGTAGGGCCTTCTCTATAACTTAGGGAGTGGTCACACAGCAGAGTATGCATTTAAGAATAGCACTACAGGCACTGCACACAAAGATTATGTAACAGAATTTTTCTATTATGGTTATTGTGGTCTGAGTTATATTTCTTTCAAAAGACACAATCTGACGTAGTTCACAGCCCTGGAAAGCAAAGCAGATACTCGAAAAGTAGTGGACAGCTATTCAACAACTAACTGCACGTATCAGACTTTACAGAAAATAGTTTCTATAATTTTAAAATTATAAGAAAATTAAGGCTAACACAGGTCATGAGTTTGTTCACTTTTAGGTAAAGCAGTAATGAATTTGAACAATACACAATTATGTATATCTAGAAAGATCCTATTATGAGCAAGCATCCTCATGTTCATTCCTGTAATCCAAGGTGCTGAATTACAAGGTGTGTGCTACTAATGCTGGCCACGCTTGCAATGAATGAGCAAGGTGTCAGTTCACAGAATCTGAAGCCCCTTCGGGCAGCTGTTGGTAACCTCCCCAGCTGCTGGTTAGGTCTGCCATGTGCCCAATGCAAGGTACCAGCCCACTCAGGACCCTGGGGCATGAGGCCACAGAGGAAGGCTCTGAGCACTCTGCCAACCTCTTGTCTCACTGCTCAGCCTCCTGAGGGGCAGTGCCTGTCTCAGGTAGTTTGCCGCCCATGCCAGGGTGATGGTCAGCACCCAGAAGTTGATGCTGAAAGCAGGATCCCTGAGATGGAAATGAGGTAGTGAGAGGGTGCACCTCCTGCAGCTGAGAAAAATAAGGGCCGTAGAAGGTTGGACTTCATCACAGACATGTTTTCAGTGCTGAAAAGGAAGTTGTGAAGAGTTCCCAAAAGATAACAGCTGTGGCTATGTCGAATCCCAGCAGTGCATGCCAAAAACCCAGTGTGTGTTGCTGTGCTGCACAGGACATCCTGTTTTACCACAGTCCAGATTGCTGTCTTAATGGAGCTGTTCCCTAAAAGAGGGATGGCAGCCAAGTGGTAGACCTACCTGTGAGCTCTCTCTTTCCAGTGCTCTACAAGCACAAACCTTTATAAAAGCTTTCATACAGGAAAATGGCTGTTGGATCAGTGCTGTCTGTAATTAAGGCACGTTGCTGTAGGTGTGTAGCAGCTGTGGCCTAGTTAGGCTTTATGCTTTTATACTTGCTGCTTTTAGTTTGCCTCTATATTATTGAACGTAGTGGACATGAATTCTTCCCTGGATCTACCTTTTTTCTTGATGTGTGTACATATAGCTGTAGTAGCTGTAGTAAGACACGTGCTGAGAAAGGGCACCAAGGAGTTCTGTGTCCTAGTAACCAGCTAGGAGACTACTATTTCTGTACTTTTTTCATTTCAGACCCTAAGCTTTTCCAAATATTATTTTGAGCTGAAATAGTCTGTTCCTGATCTCCACTCACAAATTATCCTTCAATAAAAAAAAGTGAACAAAGCAAAAGCCAGCCTTTGAGCTATTAAAATAGATTTTCCCCCTTGTGGTCTAACCAAGTGATCCCTTTGCTCAACATAAGCATCCATGGCAAGGAGTGTGAAGCTGAGCCGGGGCCTCTCCTTGTTGTGTCTGCTCAGAAGGAGAAACACCCGTTAATTTTGAAAATGAAGATTATAAAAAGCTGGGAGCATGCTTGTAGTAGGTTAATTTTTTTTTCTCCCAACAAGAGCCTCCATACACACTCAAAGAGCAGGGGATGGCTGTCTCTGGGGTCCCTCGCAGCCCCCAGATGTGCCCGCAGGCCATGGGGTGTCATTTTGGCAGGGGGGATGCGAAGGGGCTGCGATGCCACCGCTGCTCCCCAGCTGCGGCCCTCCCCACCCAGGGACAGTTGGTGGGGACAGTTGGAGGCATCGGGCTGGCAGTTCTCCCCCAGCAGGGCCATTCCGGACTACATCCCCTCAAAAAACAGGGCGTGAGGCAGCCCCGGCCAGCAGTGATGGGGGTGCTGCTGCAGCTGCTGGTGCTGCTGGGTCTGTCGGGGTGCCCTTCCGCCCTGGGGGAGCTGCCTGGGGAGCTGCGCGTTGCTGCCAAATGGGTGGCGGTGCCGCGGCAGCTGAGCCCCCGGGCTGACACCGACCCCCCGGCCGACACCGACCCCCAGGCTGTGTCCTACTGGCTGGAGGTGGAGGGCCGGCCGCGGGTGCTGCGCCTGCGGCCCCGGCGGGGCCTGATCTCCCACCCCTTCACCTTGATCACCTACGGCAAGGACGGGACCCGCTGGGAGGAGCACCCCTTCGTGCAGGACAACTGCTTCTACCAGGGCAAGGTGCAGGGGAGCCCCGGCTCCCTGGTGGCCCTCAGCACCTGCGGCAGGGGCCTCCGTGGCGTGCTCTGGGTGGAGGATGGCACCTACGAGATTGAGCCCATCCCTGACGACCCAGCCTTCCGGCACGTTCTCTACCGCATGGAGAGGGCCAACGACTCCGTGGGTCCCACCTGCGGGCTGACCTCGGAGGAGATGAAGCACCAAGAAGTTTTGCTGCCACGGTTCAAGGCCCTCCGGGCTGTGCAGGAGGAGGAGGAAGTGGAGGAGGAGGAGGAAGAGGAGGAGACAGTGAAGGACTGGTGGATGCATGTCAGGTATGTGAAGATGGTAGTGGTCGTGGACAACGTGCGGTTTGTGAAGTCAGGCAGGAATGAATCTGAAGTCTTGAGGCAAGTATTAGAAATCATCAACATTGCAGACTCTCTGTACGAACAGCTTTCTATTCATCTGTTTCTTTTGGCATTGGAGATTTGGACTGAAAAGAACCCTATAATCCTTACAAACGACATCGGCAAGGCACTCGATAGCTTTAACAGATGGCGAAAATCAGAGCTGTCTCCACGGATGCGCCATGATTCTGCTCACTTATTCGCATATCAGCGCTTTGGTAGGAGGCTGGGATTGGCGTTTCTAGGGTCTGTGTGTGATAACCAGTGGTCAGCAGCAGTTTGTTCCTTCACTAATAGGAAGTTGTCCTCATTTATTGTCACATTTTCCCACGAGCTGGGCCATATTCTTGGGATGCGCCATGACACACAGCACTGTAAATGCAGACGGAAGAAATGCATTATGCATGAACACGATGTCGATACCGATGCATTCAGTGACTGCAGTTACAAAGACTACTTTGACCTGCTTTCCTCTGGTCTTGGCTGCATTCGTCGACCTCCAGCACCTGGCACTTTCTACACCTTGAAGCGTGAATACTGTGGGAATAAGGTAGTAGAAAATAGAGAGCAATGTGACTGTGGTTCACCATCAAGTTGCAGAAAGGATCCTTGTTGTCACCCAAACTGTACGCTTACTGCAGGTTCAGTCTGTGCTTTTGGAAAATGCTGCAAGCGCTGTCAGTTCCTTCCAGCAGGAACACTCTGCAGAGGAAGTACTGGCTACTGTGACCTGCCAGAGTACTGCAATGGGACCTCCCCTCAGTGCCCGCTGGATATGTACATGCAAGATGGAACCCCTTGCAAAGGCGATGCTTATTGCTATCAAGGAAAATGTCCTTCCCACAGTAGACAGTGCAAGCATCTCTTCGGCAAACGAGCCGGGGTCGCTCCTTTAGATTGCTTCAAAGCAGTGAATACTCGAGGTGACCGGTTTGGGAATTGTGGTATTCGTGACAATACCCAGTTTACAAAATGCAGTATTGAGAATATCTTATGTGGTAGGATCCAGTGTGAAAACATAAACAAATTGCCTGTCTTGCAAAGCCATGTAACGCTACTCCAAACCCCTGTTGAAGATAAGAAGTGTTGGGGTCTCGACTATCACCCAGGGATACCAATAGATGACATGGGGGCTGTGGAAGAAGGCACACCATGTGGTAGTGAAAAGCTTTGTATCAACAGGACATGTACCAGCTTGTCAGTGCTGAACTACGACTGCAACCTGACAATGTGTCACAACAGAGGAGTGTGTAACAGTCGTAAGAACTGTCACTGCAGCTATGGCTGGGCTCCTCCATATTGTGAACTGGAAGGACTGGGAGGGAGTGTTGACAGTGGACCCCCTCCACCCAGGAAGCTGTTTGAGGCAGCAAAGACAGGATTCATGGTGTTTAGCCTTGTTTTACTCTTTATTCTTGGAGTAACCCTTGCCACACGTTATAGACGGGAAATAATGGGATGGGTTTGGAAGAAAAAGGCCTGGTTCCACAGAAGACAGCAGTTGTTTGAGACAGTGGAAGTGCCAGCAGTTCCTAAGGAGAATGCCTGCTGGTGAGTCAGAATCTACCACAAAGCAGTTGCTGAAGACCAACAAGCAGTAGCTTTGGATGCTCCTTTGGAAATCTCCCTTGAATCTCCCAGCTGATAACTCTTCAAAACAATTCTTCAGCACATTCTGAATAGTTCTGATTTCATGTAGTATTATTAAAAGAAGAGTAAATGTTTTGTTTTGTTTTGTTTTGTTTTTTAAGCTAATAAAGACAAGCAATAAGGCATGTTGTTCTTTTTTTTCTTTCCACCCTGAGCCCCTAAACTGAACTAGTTAGGCAAGCTGTAGGGATAACTTTTATGCTTCATATCAACAGTTTACAAATGTAAACTTCTTGAAACAAGTGTAAATAAATTATTTGCTTCAATTTACTCCTCCATCTAGTGCTTTCTTCAGTTCAGGGGGAGAGATGTTTGCGAACATCTTGCTTCTGTCATTCATTAATAACCAAAGAGAAAAAAAATTGCTCTTGCAGTCTTCATTTAATTCACATTTGTGTCACGCAGGCAGGCGAGAAACATGTATTACGGTGAGATGCAGGTGTCTGTGGCATAAACTCTTTCAACTGTTTCCAGGGAATGGCCCTTCCGGAGGGAGGTAAATCATAGGGAACGGGTCTTCATTTTGTCAGACAGTAGAGAAGCATTACCCAGATCATGCCAGTAAGCATTACATTTCTGAACCATCGGATATACATCAAGAGTGTAGTGACACTAAACCTGACATTTCACAAGAACAAATTGTCTTTCTTTTCTGGAAGTGCTCCAGTGCCTTGATTGCTGGGTTCTTCTGAGAAGTGCGATGTGTTTTATGGTCGCTAAGAGGAGCCGTCTGTGAGGTTAAACAAGTTAACTGGATTTCTAAAATGTTTGGAACTATTATGCAAGTCTCCCCCACCCAGAATTCCTGCGATATCTGATAGATTTTTATCTAATGATCTCAGGTGGTTTCTCTTGGTTTACTACGTGTTTGCTTCTTAAGCTACTACTGAATGAGTCCTTGCAGCTCTACAGAGTGTCACGCAGAAGCACTGTAGGTTTCATTTTTTAACAGGAGATTAAATGTTTTTAACATGAAAAATACAAGAGATGTGGAAGTACCATTCAATAAGTTTTACTTTTATTATTTATATTATAGCAGTGACTAGATCTTTCAACCAGATCAGCATAAATAAGAGTCTGCAGTCCAGATTTACAGTGAAAACTTTATTTTAAAGAACTGGTGTTTCTGGATTAAGGACTATAATGCACTGACCTGCTACCAAATATGTATTTGGAAAACAAAGACCACATTTTTAGGAAACATTCTATAAAGGCAGGATAAGTACACTAACACTTGCAACATTAGGGAAGAAAGATGATGGTGCCTCTACAAATGATGATGTTAAACTCTTGCTGCCTCCCAAGTTATGACATTTGTGTTTTTAAAATACAAAATTTCCCTCTGCATTTTTTTAAAAATGATTTTGTTCTGCATCCAAAAATGGCTGATTACATGATGATTGGATGTGAAATACAAGGGATGTTATTCACAATTCTTCACAGCTTTTTGTCTAAAGGAAATGGGTCATTGAATTGTTATCTACATTTGTCTAGGGAAACAAGGTAACACACTGTTTGTTCAGCAGGCTATGCTTATTGTTTTGATACAATATGGATGGTGTTGATCAGATGAAGAAAATTTAACCCTGCATTTATGTCAAAAGACAAGAAAACAAGATAACACCCCAAGTCTATTCCTTATAACTAGAGACCTTTTTTGAGGGGGAGGGAAAGAGTTAGTTTTGGTTTGTTTTGTGGGGCTTTTTTTGTTTGGTTGGTTTTGGTGTTTTTTGTTGTTGTTTGTTTGTTTTTCCTCCCTCCTCGGAGAAATAACAATCTTAATTCAGGTGTGAGAACAAGGCATATGTGACAAACAAGGGGGATGTGGATTAGATGAAAGATGGAGATAAAAAGTAAGACGAGCACTACCCCCAGCACCTTGCAACTAGCTATGCACAACTGGTAAGTACTCACAGACATTTTTTTATATTGCTTTTTAAACACATAAACGTCAATGGCAAAAGTCTTAAGCTGCCACCTTGATGGCCTGCTGTTGTTGATTGATAATATACCATAAATTGCCAAGCATAGATCTATGCTGAGACTAGAGAAACACTCAGAGAGTTCTTATTTACAGACCTGCATACAGAAGATACAGAGGTCTAAATGAAAGCACAATTTAGGCTACAAAGCTTACTTGCATATGTAGTTTTGGAAGAGACAAAACAATAAATTGCTGTAGTTCCATTTTTCTCTATGCTTAAAGATTGATCTAAAACCCATGACTGTTAATTGGGAGAAGGCTTTCAGCAAGCTTTGGACTGGACTGTTTCTGTACACTTTTCTTCTATTTCTGCTTAGGCCACATGAGCAAGACAAACATGCATCCCAATAAACCTTGTCTATGTTTTATTAAATGTGTGAGTTCCCTCACTAAGGTTTTCTCCTTGAAAATATTGTTTCTGATTTCACCATAGCAACAAATGCCTTGATACTTCTGGTGGTTTGTTAGAAATATCCAGGACAACATAACTGTGGGAACTGGACTGAAACCGGTGTGAAACTGAATGCTGTGCCCAAAGGTTTAAGGGAGGGGTGTCAAACTCATTTTCACCAGTGTCCACATCAGCCTCGTGGTTGCCTTCAAAGGGCAGAATGTAATGTAATTTTAGGACTACAGTCCTAAAAGACTACAGTTCCGCCCCTCAAAGGCAACTGTGTCGCTTACATGGCCCCTTGTGAAAATGAGTTTGACACCCTTGGTCTAAGGAGTCCTCCTGTGGCAGACAAGTCCTGGTTTTGCTTGTCATTGAACATGTATGTGGGCCTCGAATGCTTGCCTCCCGCCTGCGAAGCAGGAATTCTAACACTCATTTTAGCACTAAGCATTAATGGTGTAGCATTAAGGTATGTGGCACACTCTTCATCTAATCCAGAGGTGCAGCACCCAGGCTGCTTCTCCCTACTAAATTCCAGAATCCAGAAGCGCAGGTAGTCTTGGAATGAATGCAGTCAAAAATATTTGTATTTGCAATACCTAACAAACAAATTGGTAGTATAACAATGATGACCAGAGCATCTGGTCCACATTTTCATCAGAAAAGATCCTGCAACACGTAGAGGTGGCTGTATTAACAGTGCCAAGCAGTCTGATGATTAAATTGCACTGGGCCTTGTTCGTTGTTCCCTGTTGTCTTTGTCTGTATTGTAGCATGTGCTACAATAGATAAAGTTTAACAAGTAAATCAATAAGGATAAATTTTGCATTGCTATCTTTTTGCTAGTAAACTAATGATTCAAGAGCTCCCTGAGGTACAGGAGCCCCAAGTTCAAGTGGCTCCTCTGTTAGGAGGATAACTAGGAGTTGGCATGGATGCTCCCTGTGCTACCTACCTGCATTGGGCTTCTGCTTCTGCCCATCACTGTCCGATCAGCTTTTCAGTTTGCTGTGTGGCCAGCTGCAAGGGCTGGGAGCAGGTCACACCCTCCGTTTCTCTGCTATGCCCACTCCAGCAACCTATCACCCGCTCCTTCACCTTCACGAACCCCCCTCCCGCCTGGGGGCAAAGCATGGCCAGGCAAAGGCGCTGTGTAGGGGCAGGGGAAGGCGCCTGCGGGCAGGGGGAGGCCGTGTTGTGCACCCGGGGCAGGCAGGGAGGGTTCCCCAGGCCCTTCCGCCTCTGCGGTGAGAGCCCATGGCAGGGGCACTAGGGGACCGCAGGGAAGCCGCGTCCCGCCGGCCGCCGGTCGCTCAGCCCGGAGGATGCCCGGCTCTGCGGAACCGGACTGGCACCTCTTTCCTTGGCACGGCTGGGCCGGCTGCAAGAGCCGGGCCCCGCGGGCACAGCCCGGTGCTGGGCCCGGGCGCGGCCTCACCCGCCGCCCCCAGGCCCGGGTGTCCGCGGCGAGCTGGGGCCGCCGGCTGGCAGCGGGGCCCCGGCCCCGGGCGGCGCGGCGCGGCCGGGTGCGGACTACAACTCCCAGCGCTCCGCGGCGCGGCCCTCCGGCGGCCGAGGAAACGAAAGCGGCCGCCCCGGGAGCCGACTTCACCTTTAGGCCGCAGCATGAACGGCAGCGTGGCGGGCGGCGGCTTTTCCGAGGAGGTCATCAGCCTCACCCGCAGACCCTCAGGTATCCCCGCCGGGCCCCGGTGCTTCCCGGGCCGGGCAGCCGCCCCGCGGCCTGCGGAGCCCCCGGCGGGGCGGGGAGGCCGGAGCGGGAGCGCGGGGGTGGTGGTGGGGGCTGCCCGGGGGGCTCAGCGGGCGCGGGGCGGCGGGAGGGAGGGAGGGTGAGCGGTGCCCGCGCCCCGGCACCGGCGCGGCAGCCCCGGGGTTCCCGGCCCCAGGGGCCTCCCCTGCCGCGGCGTGCCCTGGAAATGGCCCGTTGCGGATACGCCGCTGCGGGAAAAGCCGGTGACCTGCGAGAGGGAGAGCTGGCTGGGTCCGGCTTTGTCTTCGGCGAGAACAGCGGCCAGGAGCACCCGCTGCGGCTCTAGTCCCCTCTGAAACAACTCAAATCTGTTTTCCCCGGGACCGGCTGACTGCGGTGCAGCTCCTGTTGCTTTCAAGTGAGGTGCCAGGCGCTCAGCACTCAGCCGTGTTGGGTACCCAAAATTAGGGGGCATTTCGAAAGATGATAGTCAGAGTGATCGTACCCTATATCGTCAGCTTGTTGTGAGTCGCTGGGGTAGGTACAGAGAGGGCTTCGGGTTCTCGGTGAAGGAGGAGCCCTGGCTGGGGGGGAGAGGGAACTGCGCAGTCTGTGGGGCACTTTTTTGGCTTTGCTTTCCCTGTCACGGCAGCGAGTGCTGTCATGAAAGCCTGCAGACGCCTGCCTGCCCTCATATTTTCACAGGATTTATGATGCCATTCAGATCACCTTTCCAGAAGTGTGGCAAGTTAGCACCAAATGTACAGCGCCGGAACAAAATCCTGGCTCCAAAGAACCGCAGGCTCCAGAGAGGTTTTGGGGCTAGAGCTGTACTTTGGTGTGCAAGCCCTTCTCTTTAATTAAAACAGGCATGGAAACAAATGTGACAGCCGTTCAGTCCGCACGGCTGCTGGGTGCGGCTGCTCCCGGCCTTGGCTCCGCGCGCTGCCCGGGCACCCGCAGCACCCGCACCGCTGGCGTGTGTGCCATTTTGCTTTCGGCAGGGTGGAGGCAGCTCCCATGCGGGCCTGGGGTCGATCCTGACTCCCGTGCTAGCAATCGCAACCCCAAGGGTGAGCCTGATGGGCATCCCTCTGCCTCCCCTGCTCGCCAGAGTGGCCACCGCTCTGAAAATTGTGTAGCCCTGCCTGTGCAGCCACGAGCCCAAGCTAGTGAGGCCGTGCTTGTCAGTGAAAATTATTTGCTAAATGAAGCCAGTTCTCATGGGAAAAGTGTTTCCATACATTTGGGAACCTAAAGTTTTGAGGGAGGTGGATGGGATGTTGAGGGGCAGAGCTGAGGGGTCTTGAGTGTGGCCACAGCAATTTAAATCTGATTGTCACCAGCACCATTTGTCCCATCATTAAGGTGCACTGAGTATTTTTAGAGTTAGGTTTCTAACTACATCACTTGATTTGAAGGTTGTACAGCCCCTAATGACCTTTATGCATTTACCATTTGAATTATTAATTTCTGTGGAAGGAACAGTACACTTTAATGTGTAACGCATAGTATAATCCCATAATTTCTCTAATCAGAGTTTTGACTGCAACTTTTTAAAGTAGGTCTGATGCTAAGCATCTCTGGCAAAAGTTTGCTGAGGAGGTTAATGTGTTTACAGAGACAAAACAGGATGTTTATGTCTCTCTTTCAAATTTCCTTCTGAAGTACTAGGCTGAACTTAGGCAAAAAAAAATCTGGTTTTATGGAAAACTAAATAACTTAATCAGATCAATCTGCAATATTATTTGATTTATCTCTTCCTAATCACATTTTTTTTAATGTATTTTTGAGGAACTTTTTATGTTCCAGGTGGAGTGAATGAGGCATAGGGAGGTCTGTGGCCTCAGAGAGGGTCAGAAGTTTAACCAGAAGCTTTTAAAGCTCTGCCATTCTGCTTCTGGTCCCTTGTAGACAAGGGATTTAGTGCTCCTTTTCTCTCTGTTGCGCTGTGTCTCTTTCTACGTCTGCATGAGCTGAAAGGGGAGAATAGCACAGAGCTCAAGGGATGATAGGAAAGATATTTTTAGCCAGAGTGGAAGTTTAAGTGCTGGAAAGACAGTGAAAAAGCCTGTGAAGGCTTAACTTGGTCTGGCATGAACTGCTGCCTCTTTTTGTCACAAAGATCTGCTCCTGTCTCATGTTGCCTCTGCTGATGAAAGCTGTGACTTTTGATTGTTTTTCCAGTTATGGGTGAAGACTTGCAAAATGTATGCTTCTTCATATCTATATATATTGGGGGGGTTTTATATACATGAAAGAATCATTATACTCCGAAACTCTGATTTCTTCTTTCTGACTTTTTAATAAATGTTGATTAAACCTTAATTTTCTGTAGTATTGATTCCTCCTGTTCCCAGGTTATTAGCTTCATAGCGGATAATTTTTAGGTTTGTGGATTTTTTTTTTCTTTTTAATTCCCATCAAAGGGTGTGTTATTGTGCATAAGTGTCCTTTCTTGGAATAGATATTAGTCTAGCTGAAATATCAGTGTTTCTTCAATCTGCTGCTGCTTCCATTTTCGTCTTCGTTTGTCTGAAGCTGCCAGGAAGGGGAGGGAAAAAAAAGGTGTGGCAAGATTGCTGATAATATTTTTTTACTTCGTAGCTGTAGATGCACACTTAAAATAGCGTGACTCATCCTGTACATCCTTTGATCTCCTATGACTGATTTAAAATGCTGCTTCCTAGCAGGCACAAGGTGGTTTTACTTTCATTTGTAACTCTCCTTCTCCAAGTTTCTAGTCCCAACTTTAAGAGAAAGCAAGCAAGAAAGAGAAATTAAACAAATCAGCCTGGCTGAGCCTGGGGAGAACTTGCCTTTAGCTGTTCTTGACAATAGGTTTTGGATGACTAATTTATGTCACCAAAAAAAGGGTGTTGTGGGTTTGTTTGTTTGTTTGTTTTTTCCCTCCATTTACTTTGATTGCATATTTGATTTTTTTCCTTTGATCTTTCTTTTTTTCAGTTGTGAGCCTCTTCTTAGGGAATGTTTCCCACCCCTTGTCACCTATTATTATTTACAGAGAAACTTCGCTGCATGTGCAGTGAGGAAAATGCTCTTGTAACCTGTGTTTTTCCAGATTTTTAATTCAATTTGTTCTTCTGGATTTTGATGAAACAAGAAGTTTTAACCTTTAACTGCACTTTAATCCAGCAGCTGGTTCCAGCTAGAGATCTGTAATCAAGGCTTACTTGAAAGAACAGTAAGAAACATAGCAAAAATGTGAAGTGGACATAATTTCTGTTTACTGTATGTGTATTCCAGAGAACTGTGTCTTTATTTCCTGTCATGTTTTGAATTCCTAAAACAGAACAAAGTGATTACATACAATTTGAAGTAGCTGCATCTAAGCTCATCTTGTTCTTGGAGGCAAAGGACGCCGGTTCCAGCTCCTGAGATGTGGAAGGGGAGCCGTATGAGCTCCAGCTACCCCCGAGCTGGTGGCACAGCTCTTCTTGCCTGTTTCCTCATCCGTAGACAGGGTCTAATGCTCCTTGCCTTACCTAACTGTTTTGCAGCTCATGAAATGCTTGTCAGGCATGATTTCTTGTTGGTCAAAGGTAATTATTTACTATAGGCTCCTGTGAAATGCAGAATGCTTTCCTTTCCTGCTGTGCTGAAGAGGCATATTCCTGCTGAGGGCTGAAGCAACAGCTCAGAAACGGTGGCATGTCCCTCAGTATTCCCCAACACCCACCTGAAAACAGCTCATGGATGCTTTGTGGAATGCATCCTCTGGGCCTCCAGGCATTCAAGGTCTCTCCTCTGCTTTCAAGACCAGTTTCATGAGAATAACTTTTCTAGACGGTGATTGGAAAGGACAATGCAGATCTGTGTGCTGCGAGTTTTAGTACGGTGGAGAAGACAGGACAGCATAGGAGGATACAGACCCCAGCAACAACAAGAATGTCTGAACCTTTGAGCTTTTTCTCATCAGCTTTCTCTTTGGCTTACCTTAGGGCTGGGCTTCAACATTGTTGGAGGGACAGATCAGCAGTATATTTCCAATGACAGCAGCATCTATGTCAGCCGGATCAAAAAGGATGGGGCAGCTTACCTTGATGGCCGGTTACAAGAAGGAGATAAAATTTTAGCGGTAAGCCCTTTCTTCTGTTGCCCCGTGTGTTCTTGAAATGCTGTGATCAGTGATGTGATATGAGATGTAGGTTTGCCGTTGTAGTGCACAGAGAGGAAGGATGTGATTAATGCAATTAGATAGTGCTGAGCAAACTCCATGGATGAGCTCTCTTGGGGGTGGGGGGAGAGCTTTGAGCACTCAGAAGATGAGTGCCTCCACACATGGGCCCATCTCTTCTGCCTTCTTGATTTGCGTCACAAGCACTCCTTGATGCTGCATTGGTATTTCCTCTGTGACTTGCCTCCCCAAAGTTTTAGAATCCATCAGACCTTCTCTTGCTCACAATGGATCATCATTTACACAAAAAAGGTCTTCCGCCTCTAAGTTTCCATGTTTTGACTGGTAGTCAAAACCATCTCCTTTTGCTTACCAGGATTTTTAGGCTATAAAACTTGTAGGCCATAAAACTCTTCATTGCATCTCATCAGGAACATGACAGGCTGCTTCTCTTTTAAGAAAAATGTTTTAAAGTGACTGAGGTTCAGTGTCCCTAGTTCTTCAGACAGTTGGCAATCATACAAGACAATATGCTTTACAAAGTGATGAGTGAAGAAGTAGTCTCTCCTAGTGTGATATGTGATCTTTTAATACTCTTTAATTTTATTTTGTACTTGGTTATTGTGTTACACATATAATCATTTTAGCCTCTATAAATAGATTGCCTTGTACTAGTTGGAGCCTTTTATTGATCCATAAAATGATATTAAGTTAAACTGCAGAATATTATCCTGTCTTCTCTTGGCAGTTTAATATTTATGTACTTGAATTTGGGTAGTCTAGATATCAAGAGAGGCACTAGATGTGATCTCAGCAGATACAGCTAGGGGTAATGGGGATGAAACAGGAAAATTAGGATTGATATCTTTAGTTAGTGAATTAAATCAAGTAGGTTATAAAAACTTGTGCCACGAGAAATTATTTTAAATTAAGAAAAATGCTAACTTTCATGTGAATGCCAAATATGTATGCAAGTCTTTGTTTTATTACATCAGTATGTTTTTAAATATATGTTTACAAGACTCTTTCAAACAGAACATTTCAAAGGTAGACCAGTAGAGGGAACAATGTGGAAATGATGCTCATAATAGTAATTTTGCTGTAGCAGCTCTTTTATTTTCATTAGCTGTCAGAGTTACACCTTTGATTTGTTTCCAGTGAAGCAACCGCATAAGAAACTGCTATTGACACAACTCTTTTCTTATATTCTAGTTTTGCTTCTAGGTAGTTTTTTTCAGTACCTCTGTTTTTTGACTTGGAGTTTCTCATGTTACTTCTCAACATAAAAATGCATCTATAATATGAACGAATTAATGTGGATCTTGCTGATTGTAGTATCATGCCCCAAACACAGAATTTTGTGAAAGAGGAAGATTTTTATCTCCTGTCCTTCCTATGTTAGCCTGCATCATTAAAAATTTGATTTTTGCCCTTCAGCAACTGGTTCTCCTTTTCCTTTTTTGCTAGGTCAATGGCAAAGACTTGAAGGATTTGCGGCACAAGGATGCTGTGGAAATGTTCAGGAATGCAGGCTGTGACGTGTCTCTGAGAATTCAGCGCAGGGTATGTTTTACCCCTTTCTTAGAGTTATTTTTGGTTCATTTTAGACTGGTTTCTATGACTGATAGCTCTTTATTTCACTAGGCAGAAAAATACCATGTCCAGGTGCTCAGTGTGAATTATACATATAAATATTTTGTTTGAAATATGGCCTTCTCTAGCTGACCATGGCTGTTATCATCTGTGCATTACTTCTTTGTAACAGTATCAGTGCAGTGGTGAGTTTGGAGAAGTCCCCAGATCTTTATTTAGTTGGAGTATGGTGTGTTTTCTCACAGATCTCCTTTCTCAGAGGCAAAAGTTTGTCTGTGAGGACAGAATCTCAAGTTCTCCAGTTTTGTTTCAGAGACCAAAATCTTACTGGAGACAGAACTCCCATGTTGGTTTGGAGCTCATTGCTCATGTTAGTGTTGAGATGTGTGTGCAGCCCAGCACACAGGAACAAATGTAGGCTGCTATAGTTTAAATATACTGGCACCATTTTGGACATGGAAAGAGAGGAATCATTTGAACATCCCTGGCTAGCATTGACATTGACGAAGGAAATACTGATCCGTCTGAAGCATGCTGGTGGGAAGAGGTGGATTGAGGCCCCTTTTCTGCTCCCTTAATAAAAGCAGTAAATCTTCTGGGCCAACATACAGGGCAGGTGAGAAAAACAGAGAATTAGTGATGCCCTTTTCCTGGTAAAGACACCAGGAAATGTTGTGGTGCGAAGTGCATCAAGGGGTCACTGGATGTCATTGTTTTTGCTGTATGAGACATATGCAGCTCCAGCTGTTACAGTCCTAGTTGTCCAAGTGGCAGAGAAACGTGAGGGTGCCTGGTGGTGACTGGGTACCCTGCAGTCAAGCTTGGTCAGACCAAAGCTTTTCTAAGCCTCCCCTGTGTGGAGCATACAGGTACCTAGGAAAACTATCTTGTACATCCCTAAAGAACCACCTGGTCCTGACACAGAACTGGGGGTTCTCCTGTGATGGGCTCTGACGTAAATACTTTTTTTTCCTTGTAGTTGCAGCCACAAAATGGCCCTGTGGGTCATCGAGGTGATGGAGAATCAGGTGGGCTTCCTCTAGCAGCTGTTCTTGTGCCAGGCCTGGCGCTGGCTGCGGCAGCGGTCTGGATCTTGCTGAGGTATCGGCAGCGGATGTGAAGAGTTCACATTTTGGATATCACTGCGTATTTTACACAGCTATGATGTAATTTAAAGATAGAGAATCAACGATCTTATCACAGACTGATGTCAAAAAGGATCATTGCCTATCGTAAAGCTGCTGCTGATGTTCTTTATATATTGATTTTGTTCCAGGGTGGATAGAAGCAGAGAGGAAAAGAAGAAGGGAGATGACTATGTTCATGTATAGAGTGGGATAGCTCTATTTTTGACTAATCTGAGGAGGTTTTGCCATCTGCCTCTATTTTGCACCATGAACTTTCAAGCACACTCATCTATTTCATGTTTTAAGATGCAATTTTTGGCTAAAGGGGGTGGTTTTAAATCAAAAACATTTACTTGAGGCTTTGCCTTGTTTTCACTGAATTTTTCTTGAACCTGATGATACCTGTCTGAACCACGAATAAAGAGGAGCAATGTGGAGGGTATTATTTTTTTCCATTGAATTTTTGTTGGTTGTTGCTAAATAAATGCCTTAAGAAAAATGTATAAAATCTAATCTGTGATTTCACAGGTGAAATCATCAGTGTAGCTGCTGATTTAGCAGTAATATGCAGTATTCATGAGGTATTCCAGTTCTGGAAAGACAGAAGATAGCGTACTGCTAGAAAAAGACCTTGATTGTCAGAATGACTGCTCATAGTTCTAAGAGTTCTAAGTTCTAAGGTCAGAGTTCTAAGAGAAAGCTTTCCACAAAATGCGAGCATACTGGAGAGAGACAGGCCAACAATTGAATCACAGGGATGAATAGTGGTGAGAGATTTGGACATGCTGAAGCTGCAGTGGGGTCTTTAAATTAGTGGTGAAGGAGTAGTCCCTCCATCTGTCAAGTGGGTTGAAGTCTGCATCTTTCAGGTTAAAAGGCCATTTGGTGGGTTATTTTGGGGGAAAATACTTTATGTAAAGTTTTCTGTAGCAGCTAACTTGCTTTCCACGGTCAGAAAATCTTGTGATGATTGAAAGGGAGAAGCCGAGAACGGGCTGGTATTCTCTTGGATATTGCTTGTTTGTGAAGATGGATGTGATGTTCAGGAGGTACACTGACAGGTCAGGTGTAAGCCAGGCTGAGGCTTAGTGAGTAAAACAAAAGGGAGAGACCCTTGCTCTGGAAAGCTTGTTGCTGAATTTGCCTGCAGGGTCTCACCTCCTTGCTGTGATTTGGATGGTTTTAAATGCCCCAGCTGACATGAGCTCTGCTGGGTGAGACCTGTTTCTCTTGTCTTTGTAAAAGAAAAGCAAAATGCATGATCTGGTCTGTCTGATGCCAAAAAAAAAAAAAAAAAAGAAATCACATATGCAATATATGTATTCAAACAAAGAAAAACTGGTGTTGTGGTGCTTTACTTATCTTTATTATTCTAGTAGAACATTGCTGATGTATTTGAAATAGTATTCCTGCTGTCTGCTGGAAACAGAAATGGTGTGCTGCTACACATGACATTCCTAGATCACCAGGGGGTTTCAGAGCACATAGACCACCAGAAACCTTGCTTTGGCTTGTAAGATGCTCTAGTGTGAGGGGAAGAGGAAACAGGAGGAATTTTGCTTGATGTTCTTATGGAACGCTGGGAACAGACTTGAGGTTTGGTGCACATATATTGGCGTTGGATGGCCTGGGCTGATCCATGCAGTGACTTGCCCTGGCCTGCAAACCAGTTGTGCCTGTAGCATGAGGGCTGCTGCTCGGACAGATCTTTGCAGGTGCAGCATGAACCACCTTGCTTGTCCACGACCTGCTCTGAATGTTTGACTGTGGTGTCTACATGGAGCACACGCGTGCATCAAGGCAGATGATTACATCTTGATGCCATTGCATCCCTGCCGTCAGAATAAAGATATAGACAGTAAGAAAAAGGTCTGTCTGAGACAAACCTCTTGTTTGAGGACCAGGCATGTTTGGACATGTTTGCCATCATTGTTGCAGGCAGTTCATTACTGGGGGGGGATTATATCCAATGCCCCGGTAACCGATGTGGCTTACTGAGCAAGAAAAGGCCCTTCTGGTGCATACTGTTCCTTTGGATTTCTTTTCACAATTACTGAATAATTTTTTAATACCACAGCATTACCTCAGTGGCTTTTCCAGAAGTCTGAATAGTAGTTTTTACTTGGAATTTAAACCATCCAGTCTAACCCTCAGGAACACCTTCCTGTGTCTACTGCCTTCAAACCAGTGTCTGAGGAGTTCCAAACAATCGTTTTTCCAATGACCAGCCACCTCTTGTCTCATTTATTGACAAAATCTGTGTGGAAACTATACCTCAACCCAAACTGTCCTGTGAGCTGTGACTCATATTACTTTGTCTCAGCAGCTGTACTGTCTCACCTAAACTTTGTGTGTTTTCCAGAGTCTTTTCCACCATGTGGTTTCTGTAGCCTTGAGTTTCATCTTTACACTGAACATCGTTTATACATTTTCTGTCATTGCAGAAGAAATGAATTAAAAAAAAACCACCTTGTAATGAGGACAGCTTGTAAATGCAAGTGATCAGAGAAAGTTTTAGCTTTTGTTACAACTTAAATCTCTGGGTTTTGAAAAAAAAGATAAGTTGAAATCTTGAAGACAAACATAAAAAAGCATCGTAACTGTTAATTCTAAGTTTGGGTTTTTGAGGACTAATTTGCCATTAATACTGATGGCAGCTGAAAGTCTTAGATTTCCATGTTTCTCTCCCATTCTCATCTGTTCCCTCAACCTTATTGTGAACTTACTAACCTGCTGAAGCCTGGATTTTCAAATCCATAGTTTAAAGACAAATCCAGCTAGTTTGATTTCCTGTACATTCTAGGCACTTGGATTTCACTGAGTCTCCTGAATTATATCTGCTAAAATATGTATTTGACTTGGGCATAACAGTGAGAAAGAGCAGCCAGACTTGATCTCAAGATACGAGGATGCACTACTTCTGGCACTTTATAATTAAAACAAACTAGAAAGGAGCGTGTGGGAGGGAAAGGTGCCTTGCTTTCAATTTGCCTTTACGTTCCAACAACTGGTTTGTTGGGTTATTCTGCGCTAGATTAAAGAGGCCTCTAATAGCTGATAGTCCCTCCCTGTGAGGGGATTTGTGTGTTGTAATTGCCTTACCTCTCACATTATTTTTAAGAAATGAAGCCAACTGAGCCTTTTAAGATTCTCAGTGTAAGATACTCTCTCTGTGGCTTCCTGCACCTTTTACAGTGTTTTCTGTGTCACTTCGTAAAATGCAGACACCCCAGCTGTGTGCAGAGCCTCACTGTTGAGCATACCAATGCCATACACTAGAAGTTTTCCATATCACTTTTATCTGCAAACCCTTATTTTTTTTTTTTTTTGGTGAAGGTGCAGGCACCTGCAAAGCAAACACCTAAGAGCTGTGTTTTCTTAAATAACTTTCACAAATCTCTTAGAAGCGGTATACAGCTTTTCCCCTCTTTTCCCCTCTTTGTTTGCTCTCTCAAGTGTCTGAAGGAATCTGTAAACCACAGAACAAACATCATTGCGTTGTGAGAGGTAAGTTCTCTTAATTCCAGTTGGAAGGTCAAAAGAGTCCTTTTGGTCATAGGGTGACACTAGAAATGAAGTGTTAAGTGTCTGTATATTCTGACTTCTAAATCCTTGTCCATACCCAGATGTGACCTGCCTGCTATGGGTTAAGGTGTCTGACGTTGCATTTTGTTGAATGACTGCATCTCCTGTTTGAATTGGCTGCACACACTGACAGGCCCAGATTACTCTCTCTCTGCCTTGTCTGCTCTGTTATTTACCAGTCCACTACCTTTAGCAGTACTGGTTTTGTCTTCTGCCACATCATTGGTGAAAATACTGAATGGAGTTTGGTACAGAGGTACGTTTTCCCCATCGTTATGATTTTTCAGTAACTGCTGGTATCTCCTGATTTTTGGATTCTTTGTTTAATGGATGCATTTTGATAGTGTATAGCATTGATTTAAAAAAAAAAAAACAAAAACATGTACCAGCATGTTGCATAGTACTAAGTATGTTACATCGGAATGGTCAGTAAACTTCAGCTGTTGTCTTGCAGGCAGAAGCTGATATAAGGGTAATAATCAGATCAGGTGAGCTTGATGAGCCAGTCTCCCTCCTCCCTCCTCTTTCCTAATTTATTGATGTGGGGTTTACCTCTGGAAGTCATTTTCCTCTACTGACGTTGAAGGAAAGAACAGGTAACTCACTAATGGGACAGTGTCCCACACACTGGGAGCCCAAGGAAGGGATTACGTAGAGAAGACTGAAGGAGGACCTTGGCTATACCCTTGTGCTCAGGGTTTCCTCATCACTAGCTTTGGGCGGACTCATGCTGTGTCCGTGCTGCTGTGCTTGGCATGTGTCCTGTCCAGAGCTCTGCTCTGTCTCTCCCCACAGGCAGCTGAGGGGGACTCCAGGCCTTTCAAAGCTTCCTTGAAGAAACATCAACATACAATGAGGAGATGCTGCTTTAAATGAAGAGCAATGGTGGCTCTCCTTCTCAAATTTGAAAGCTTTTGTCCTTGCTGATTCAGCTGTAATTGATTGCAGGCAAACCTCACGGTAAAGCAAGCTGTATTTCTCTTACCTGGCTGCCAAAACCAACTTTGCTAGGCTGCCGCTCTTGGTAAACAAGAGTAACTGTTCTAAATATGCAGGGTAATTATTCAAAGTGGCATATGAATGACTAGAGATCATTCACCAAGCTTTCATGCTTATGTTTGTGTCCAAGTCTTCCAGCCAGGTTTCCTTTTGGTAAAGTTCTTTTCCCTCTCATCCCTCTTCACCACTTCTCGGCAGCCTGGCATTTGTGCCTGGCTTGCATTTTTTGCAGTGACTCAAAGCAATTGTCATAGAAAAATTGCTGCTTTTGCTCTGTGTCAGCAGATACTGGTATTTGTTAAATCATTTGTGTCTCCTTGGTTGCTCTGAACTAGCTATTGAACTTGGTGTTACTTATTTCTTTTCTTGTCCCTTTGGAAAGCAATGTTGGCACTTAATTCTGCAACTGCTCTCGTTCTGGCTGGTTTGTCAGCTGTCAGAGGACACATCACCAGAACACCAAGCACAAGCGTGTCCTCCTCTGAGGCACTGGGGGCCGTACAGTTGGAGCAGCTCTGAACTGAGCCCAGAGAAGCCCTACAAGCTTCACACTGTGATTATGTGGACACTAGAAGCTCTTGCTGATGATCAATATTTTAAGCAGGATGGTCTGGTCTCTACAGCAATAAGGTCTGGATTCCAGTTTTGGGAATGCCCCTGCAGACTTGTGTTGATGCCATGACAACTCCCAGCTCCAGGCCTGTCCTTCGTGCCCTTATGATGTGTCTGTCTCGGCTTTCCAAGTTGCTGATCAGGGAAGTGCTGGGACAGAAGATGTTTCCAGTTGTCAGAGTGTGGCAGTCACACTAGAGCTGTACCCCACCTCCCGCTGTGGTTTGGTTGGGCAGCATAAGCAGATCTGGAGCTCACCAGACAGATGACTATACCCAGTACTTGGGAGAGTGCAGCAGAAGTACAGTTTATGCTAAGCATATCATTCTTCTGCTGGGACAGAATGTTTCCAGAGAAAGAAGAGAGAAAGAGAGGATGTTTAGGAAAGGCAAGCAGAGTTTTAGGAAGATAGCTGTACTTGTGCTTGAGAGAAGGGTTGTCTAGATATCTGTGGCTAAACAATACCTCTGGGAAAAGTTTTTGGGAAAGACTTAGAGTGGTTGAGAAAAGAAAGGCTGAAGAAAACCTGTTTGTTCTTATACATAGTGTGTAAGGGAAGTGTTCTCCTAAAGAAAAGGAAATGAGATTAAAATAAATGGCTCAATAGGACTGCTTGGGCTGGGAGAGGGATGGAAAGCTGGGCAACACAGCTGGGGCTGGGTGGTTTAAACAGCATTTTCTGGTAATGGAGAAGCAGCAGTGTAAGCTATAAGCCATGCTGTTTTTTATCTTTGATGCAGCTACTTTAGTCTGACTAATAATAAGCACTTGATGAACCATTAGAACTACTCTGGATGTTAACATTCATGTAAATAGACTAGAAGCTCTGTTTCCCTTAATCACTTAACATTTACAGTTCATAGTTTTCAAAGTAGGCTGGTGACATTAACTGAAGGGCATCAAGCTATTAAATAAGAAATAGTCTGAGATGGTTCTCTGGTTATTTAACATTCCTGAGTGCAGGAAAATGCTTGGGTTCCTAAAGGTGTTTTTTAAATCTAGCATGACTGAAATACTAGCAATCTGGTATTAAAAGTTGTTAGCATAGGGCTTTCCAGTTGGAACTGGAGGCTGTATGAAATAAATTACTTAGCTAACTGGTGAAATATTTGCTGTTTCACTTAAGTACACAGGCTGCTCAGGAGTCCTAATGCAGAATGGGAAATAGTGGGTTCACAGTTACCCCAAATGGTCTTTTGCATTCATTGTTCCTCAGCATGTTTTAGTAAACCTTTGAGTCACTGAAACAAAAAAACATGGAAGGAAAGGGAAAAAAATAATTGTAATATTTAGGGCTTCTTTCACTTCTTTCTGACTATAGCAAATATGTTATGAAGTTTAGGAATAGAATTCAGAAATTTAATTTTAAGAGTTGAGTAGTAATCCAAGATTATGTGGATTTTTTTCTTCTTTTATTGTGTAGACACATACCATTCAAAAGGGTTTCTGGTGAATTTAGAGAACACTTTATGCAGCTCTGCTTATGCTCCTCCACAGACTGTTGTCAGCTGATGCACAAAAAGGCACACTGGTCTAATGGTAAACTGCTGAGGAAGTGCTGTGTAGACATTGTCAAGGAATCTGATCAAACTGTTCACTTTTTGCTGATGGTAATTAAAAGAGAGTGTTTCTATCTGTACTGAACTTAAACAGCACAGTGGTTTATGGGCTCCACTGCATTTTGCTCAGAGGTTGAAACAGGGCTTCAGATGTTCTTGTGTGAACATATAGACATGCTGAAATTAGGAGAAAAAAGCCTTCCTCATTCCATATTCAAGTTCTCCCTGCTTGGCAAGCTTTAATTAAGCTTTCCTTGAACTGCTGGTACATCCCAATTTGCTACTGAATTTCTTTGTAGTGTATAAATACTTATAAAAATCCTAAATGGAGGATGTAAGAGTACTGATCAGCCAAATGAGAACATGTGGTGCTGAAGCTGTGGTGCAATGCTGGAAAATAAAACCAAGCACAATCCAGCACACAGACTTCTGGGGCTGTGGTTAATAAAAATGTGTAGTCAAAATGCTGCTTCAGGGAAACCACTTTACTCTGCTACTCTTGTCTCTAAGTGGTATTTCAAATGGTGGCATCAGAACATGTCTGCTGTTGTTCAAGGTGAGCACCACAGTACAGAGACTCAGGCTGGATGTGAAAGGCACTGATTGTGAAAGATTGGCTGGAAAGGGAGAAAGGTTTGGATAATTCTGGGGACTCAACAGTTGTTGATAAAGGACGATATTTGGGCCACCTTGTGGCACCGTTTGTCTGTGCATCTGTCAGTGTCTTGTAGAGTATCTGTGCTGATTCTTTGAGAAGCAGACCCTAATGTGTGGGCTTGTCTTTTGCATAAAGCCAACATGTTCTTGATTTTAAGGTGGTTAAAAGGAGATGCTCACAGTGGCTTCAACTGACTGAAATTGGTTCTGACAGTCATGATATTTAACATTTGAGAGGTGAGATTGTAGGCTGCCCTTTAATAAGGCAACCGTTTCCGACTCAGAGCTTAACAACAGGGGATACAGAGGATGAACGTCTTGCATTGAGGAAACAAAAGCAATATTGGGCTGTTGTTCCTGCCACTCCCCTTCTGGCAGTGAGGGCAGGTGGGAGGAGAAGGAGGACGGCAGAAAGTTGTCTCTCTTGCTTGTCTTGCTAATCTATTTTAAGAGCACCAAGCTGGACACTGTTCTCTAAAACTTTGCTGTGACTTTCTAATGACTTTTTTTGAATGCCTAAAATACATTGTTGTGGTGTTTTGTTTTTGTTTTTTTTTCCTGGGCCATTAGCAAAACACGTGACCGTTTTCTACCTAATTCTGAAAGTTTCCTGCCTGTCACTAGCTCCTCCATGTGCTGGAGGGACACAAGAACTTTTTCAAGCCTGGAATGGAAACCACAAATTTGAGAGTAAACATACACCGATGCATTTTCTCAGGTTTTAACTGTGTTATGTTAATCAGATAGACAACTTCAGAGAGAAAAGTGTTTTTTCTCTGTGGAGAAGAGATGTCTAGTTGCCCTTACTGAAAGGCAGAGGGGTATTTTCACCTGTTGGACAAGGTTGGGTTAACAGGAGGGAAATCCTAGTGTGCCCCAAAGCTGTCCTCTTGAGATTCTAATTCAGAGATTAATTCGAATTGCTTGACTGGCCTTTCAAAGATGTTCTGTACATTTCCCATATGGATTAAATCTAAGGTGTTGAAAGTAGGGTGCTTGTTTCGTGAAACCACCAGTAATGGCATAATTCTGTCATTTAACAATTGCCCTGGTAAATTCTTTCTGATGTGTAGGATTTGTGTGGTTTAGCCCCCATACTTTTCATGAGGGCACCTGATATGCTTTCGCTATCTGAACCTATTTTTAAGTGTATAGCAAAGTAGGGATGAAAAAAAATGAATACTGTGTACATACAGAAATGTCCCATCTATACCCAATATATCTGTTGAAGATATATAATCACTGGGCATTAGTGATTTGTTAGCAATTTTCAGTTAATTGGCTCCCAAGATGGCCGTATCAAATCAGTGCGGTGTTCTTGGTTATGATCAGTGGCTCATCTAAATACATGTGTTGATGGTGGCAGTTTTATGGGGAAGGGTCAGACAAATGTTCCTGCAAGTTGGGAAGCATGAATGGGAAGAAGAATGTGGAGCAAGGAAAATGAGGGATTAATGCCAATGACATGTTGTCACAGATGGTGAAGGAGATGAGTCACACTTGAATGCGCTGATAGCTGTTATTGATGAAGGAACTCTTTCTCAAGCAGTTGTTAGTATGGTTTAAGCTTATCATTAGGGGGCCTGTGTGTTTATCTCAGGCTTTAACAACAAAGGCTGTTCAAGAGCCGAGGCTTCTAGCCACTTGTTCACAGCTGCCTGCACACAAGGCTGCATGGAGAGGGTCTCCAGCGAGATGATTTATGCCAGAATCAGTGACTGGCTCTATTGTTTTTCCTTGACTAAGAGGATACTTGTTGGTTATTGAAATAACCTTAAAAGAGTAGGAAAAGGGCAGAAGAACAGAGAGCTTTAAAATTCTAGCCAGAACATCTTCAGCTTTGCAAACCTGAGTAAGTGGCACATTAGAAGTGTCTAGTTATGTCCAGCAGGAGGAAAATCTGCCTGTCAGTGGAGTTATCTATGTTGAAGAGAGGGAGTGTTGTTCTTGCCTTTTACTTCTTTCACTGTCTCGGATGCAGTTACTCCCTTTTAGAAAAGGTTGCATTGATTGTGCTTCTTTCAGGATGATAAAATTGAAATTTTCTGTAGGAGGGACAACTCCAAACTAGGGAACTGGGTCCAAATGTCACACAAATTCAAATAGACATAGCTGGACAGAGTGTTTGTTCAGAGTGGAGACTTTGAAAAGCTTATCTAAGTGAACAGTGCCACAGCTCTCTAAGCCCTAGTTCATAGACACCAACTATATTCTAGGAATCTGGTCTTTATGCAAATCCCTGCTGTTTTTTTATTTGCAGAGCTTCTGTTGAAGCTCTGCCCTGTCTTTGAATGGAAGGGGCCTTCACACAGATAACTTTGCTCTGGTCAGCTGTTTTAAAAGATGCCTCAGATGCTTATGGGAGCTCAGGGAGAGGCACAATGAAGATCTGCTCTCAAGTGCAAAAAGATTTGACTGTGTCCTATAGCATATGCGTTTGGCCACAAATTCTGCTACAATAGTACCCCTAGAATACTGAATCCACAAGAGAGTCATCAATATGAAGTATATTTAGGTGCTCTTTTTCCCATTAGTAACACAGGCTATAAAAACACACCACGAAGATCTAAAGCTTTTGATGTCTTATGAAGCTAAATTCTTACCGAGAAGACAAGACAAACTCTGTGATTCTGTGATTCTATCTTGGTGCCCCCTTTCATGCCATTCTACTTTCCTGGCTGTAGAGGAGTAAATTTTTGTCTGGAATGGACACAACACTTGGTTACTAGCTTTCCTACCAGAGGATCTCTGAAATGCTGCAGGAAGAAGTATACTTAGCTTCTGGAATGGCTCTTGCTCACAACCCTTGATATTAACAATACAGAGATGCTTTGTGTATTACAGAAGTTAATAGGGAAGCTTGATCAATCCTCTTGGACATTTGAACAACAATTACCCAGCAGGAAGAGCTAGTGATTGAACCAGCTACATGATATTCCCTACTAGACTAGAGCCTTAGCAGAAGGAAAAATTGAGTCATTAACTAAAAAACTTGCTAAGTGATTTTTATATTTTAAGCCTGCATTCAGTATGAGCCAAGTATATTTTTAAGTCCAAATTATCACTTCTTGCTGTGCTTTTACCTGTGCTGAATTTAAAGTTAACTGGTTGCTTAATAAATGAACTGAATTTCTGAGCTGTGGGAATTCGTCTTGCAGGTGAGGAATGTCAGCACGTAATGTGTTTTTCTCCTAAGGAGTGGAGGCCTGTTCTGAACCCTGAGTACTACTTACTGGCAAAAGAAATGCAGTAGTGAACGTACATGGGTAAAATAATCTTTTTATAAGGTGGTATTAAAAAAGCCTATGTTAGAAGAAGAGTCGGTGGTGATATAAGGAGAGTGTGTATCATGAAAGTAATAGGGATAGAAGTGCCACTACTTTGGAACAGTTTAGAGATCCTTCCAATTCGGGCCTGATTCCAGTTCCAGTCTGTGCCTGGGACCAGTACTGGCTGTTCCAGATGAAGATGCAATGGATCTCCCAGAAGGTGTTGAGGAGATGGATCTTTTCCATAAACATCTCTAATTAGTCATTACCTTATATTTTGAAGCATCAAGGTCCCACTGTTATAAACATCTTTATCTACAGATACAAGCATGGCAAGTTTCAGAGGAAGAAGTTATTAGCCTTTTATTTCATCAGCTAATAGAATTGAAAACAGACAGGCAGGTTGGAGAAGAGTTAGCATGCCTAAATGCTGGCTATTTTCTACCAGCTGTATCCATAAGTCGAATAAACGGTATCACCTCCCTGTATAAAATTTGCTTTTCTATGTAATGGTATCACTTGAAATACTGTTAGCATTTTTCTTGTCTTCTCCTCCAGTTCACTAGCATGTATTTTAAACAAAATACATCCAAGTGTTGCAAGTTCACGGATCCTGCTGTTGACTTTCTGTCACAGAGGAAATTAATTTGTTTATTCCCATTTTTCTGCCCTCAGTCATAGATCAGGATGGTCAAATGGTACTTCTTGCAGCTCAAACAATAATTATTCGTTACTGCACCATGAAGGGGTTTGCTAGATGCCTTCCAAGAATGGAAGTTTGTTGCTAGTTCTCTCCTGCTGTTTTATTGATATAACAGAGGATGCTGCTTCTTTGCACCCTGATCCTGCAGGGGTTTCTTTAGGATTCTGCTTTCTAGGAGCTATTCAGCTGATTTATTAAGAAGGCAAGCAAGGTGTAACTTGCCCAGATTACTATCTGACCCTTTTAAAATTAGATAAAACAAACTTGGTTTCTAGTTCTCTGGAAGAGATGCTGGTCTTAATAAGGCTTCATGTTTTTACTGTCTATCTAGTCACTTGAACATTTAACACCAGGCCTCACCCTTTGCTGCTCACAGTCCAAATCCCTTTGGGTTGTTTACACTGAAGAAATTGATGGTAGAATTAGGAATCTTTGATGTTACCTTCCAGTTTACAAAAATATTCAAGGTCCTTTTCTCATCTACTGCAGCAGGCAGTGTCTGTGCTCTCTCCTTGTCTCTTTCAAGAAGATACCCAGATCTCACCCCAAAACTCCCTTGCTGAATTGTTCTCTGAGCCATGTTTCTGCTTGTTCTGGCAGGTTTTTTGTTCTTTTCCTACTCTTTGCTGGTTCCTGTGGTGTTTCTCCTGACTGCTCTCTCACTCTTCTGCAAGTGTATACGTGCAGCCCTCTAAGAAAACCAATGTACAACTTACCCCCTTTTCTAGAGTCCCTAGGCAGGCCCAGAAATGCCTTTGTTTTAGGCAGTGACATATGTTCATGTTTGGAGTAGAGACTGCTAAACTCTTTCAGATAGCATCTTAAATAATAGCTCCTACTTTTCTATTGGTTTCAGTATGTATTATGTTGGTTATGATAGGTTCCTACCTTTATTATCAAGGTTGAAGCCAGCTAAACTTCCACACATGAAGATGTGATGGAAGGCAGGTGATGATGTGTCAGCAATGTGCCATGGAATGCAAAGGTTGTTCCAAAGAGGAAGCTCTGGTCTCTCCTCCTGCAGGCAAGCTCTGAGACTTTTAGTTGCTTCAGTCTTTCATGAACTTCAGTTTTTCCTTTTCTTATACCACTCAAATTTACCAGGAGGAAAAGTCAGTATCTTTTTGCTTACAGTTCTCCGAATTTCTCCCTGGGCCTTTTTGGAACATCATACACTGTTTTCCACACTCCTGTCTTCCAGAACAGAAGCTGCTGCACTAACTCTCTAGAGTTTTTGGTGATGTTTTGCAGGTCAGAAGAGTGCCAACTGAAAAGGCTCCTTCTGAAAGGCACTGTGTTTCTTTTTAAGGGACTCTTCTGGGCAACTATCAGTGCCCAGCTCTTTGAAAAGTCACTGACTGGGTTTTTGTGACTCCCACAAGCTCTGAAATTGTATAGCAGTCAAAACCAACCCTTTACAGATGACAGCACCAAGAAAGATTCAGGAAGGAGTAGTCTAATAATATTGCAGTGAAGCAAGTGCAAGGGCACCCAACAGGTAGTGCTTTGTCTTCTGTGACGATTTAATAAAGCTATAGTGACTCTGTAGTGTTGGGAGAGTAATACATGCACCCCTTAGAGGTAGTTATTTCTGTGGAGAACCAAGTAATTAGTGGTGTTCTAACAGCTCCTTTCAATTTCCAGGTTGTTCCATGCTTGTATCTGGTTCAGAATTGGAGAATATTGGCAGATATATCCACAAAATGCCCTCTCCTTTCCTTGCCTTTATCTTTCTGTCTTTGAAACATCAACAGTTGTGGCAACAGGAAGGTTGGAGTCATATAAGCAGCTGGCAGTCTTCCTAATGGGCAGAAACATAGGCTGGAGTCTCTCCTGAATTCAACAGCAGGGTGGTAGAATTGCAGTAGCATTGCTAACAGTGGCACAGAATGCATTTTGAGCTTGCAGTGTAGCTGGATTTAATGAGGTGAGGTATTGCTCGTGCTAAACCTGCTACCAGAGCTGAACAATGTGATGCATACAAATGCAGAAAACATGGTCTAAGGTTTTAAAATTACTTTCCTTATTTATTTATACGGCTATTTATTTATTTGGTTGTTTATTTTCTAGGACAAAATGTTAAAAGGTGGTCTGGGCTTCAAAACTAGGACTGAAAATGCTGCTTAGTTGCTGACTCTGGTTTACTTTAAGAGAAAAAAAGAGGGACATCGTGGCTGCCTCTCTTATCTGGCTCTAATGCAATGGCCTTCATTTAGCCTGACAAGTTTCCCACAAATGAGAGAATGAGAGGGGGGGGAAAAGTAGGTTTGAGAACTATGGAGTTAGATACCAGTGCTCTGGGGGTTGATTTCCAATATACATGTATCTAATCCCTCCCTCTTTTGTTGAACCGTCTCTCTGTAGACTGTTTTTCTGACATATTTATATTATCCTTCAATCCATTCTTATTTTGTCTGCTGAGGGTTTCCTTAGCTCAGACTGTTCCCAGTTATAGGATTAAAAAATACATTTTACAATCAGTATGCCAATAAGGTGAAAATGTTTGGTAACTTTTACCTTTATTTGACCCCAGATTTAAATTGTGCAGATTTACCAGGTCTATTGGGACAGATTCATTCTTGATGTTATTGAAAAACATTGAAAGACTGAATATGTCCGTAGTTATTTGTTAATGGAGGTGAATACTCCATATATCAGATCTCAGTCCTACTCTGCTGAACTTTAAAGGAGTTTTGATAGGAATTTCAATCCAAACTACATTTCTTGGCTTTATCTGCCTATTGGTGTGAAATGAATCAAGACTTGAAACATCTTCCATGCTTCAGGTTGACTCAAATTTGGACTTTAAGGATGGGGAGGAACAGGAGGGAGGCAGGAGGGAAGCTAGTGGGATTCCCTAATTACTAGTAACATTTTAATTAAGTGGAATAGAGCTACAAGAGTTTGATAATCTGAGTTCCTCTTTAGAGTATTGCTGTCTGTTAGGAGATGCCTACAGTGAAAGTGGTTCCTGCTCATAGCACCACAGTTGTGTGAGAGTCATTTTATCCTGTCATTTTTCATGAAAATTATACCAGGTGTGATAGTATTTGAAGGCTGTCACTTCTGGCTGACAACTACTTCATCTTTGTTTTCATGCACTCAGCTTTGTGTTTATAAGCAAAGCTTAAATATACAGACTTCTGCATACCTGTACTATATATGGACTACCTACAAAATCCATTTGTCTCAGAACTATTCAAAAGTCAATGTTTAGATGTGCAAGGTATGAGAGAGACAGACACTTTCTGTTTGCATTTGATGACAAAGTTTGGATTTAATCCTGAAATAACTCCCAGGTTGTGGCTATAAACACGACTGTTGTAAGCAGTAGTAAGGCCAGCTCAGCGTGTGTCAAGTTATACGGTGGCACGTGTCGACAAAACAGCTCTTCTGCAGTCACGACTATTTTTAGTGCTGGGGCATCCCAGAATACTACAGCTGCTGCTGCCTGTGCTGAGATGAGCTCATGGCTTTTCTGTGGCTACTGTTGGCTTCTGCTCCTGGGGTCCCTTCTTCCTCTCCTGTGATGGAGTGGCCATGCATTGCCAGTCCTGCGGATGACGCTTGATGCCCCTGCATTTTGATACCCACCAGGGAAGAAGGAATTGGAGCCTTTACAGCACTCTGGGGTTGGAAGGGCAGAGGAAGTGGAGACTGGGGACTTCTAAACCTATGTGGCAGTGAAATTTTACTGAATGGACTTTCTGCAGTGCTCGGAGCAAGCTGTCACTGTGCTCCAGGCTTTCAGGACATTAAAAGAAATTATGGTCTTTACAAGCTCATCTAAAAAGTGTAGTGGTGCTGCACACTTAGAGCCTGTGAGTCAAAGCCTCACGTGGAGCATGTTTGCAGTTTGTAGATCAGTAGAGGTGCTGACAGGGATCGCCTCTATGTAGTAGTGCTGAAAACTGCAAGAAAGCCCAGTAGCAAGGAGAACAGGGACATTCTTCTTTTCTGGGGGGATTAATTTGCAATCCCTTTTTAATAGCATTATATTACAGAGGCATTTAGGCTTCAGTGACTTGGCACCACAAGATGTTGCAGAACTGGACGTCACCCACATTAGAATGGTCCATGGGCTCTTCCTTCTTTCCCTACACCTTGCGTTGCTCTCCCAGTGTGGTAGGACACTTCCTCTGTCTCCCATGCTGTGATTCCCACACCTATGAAATTGCTGCTGGTTTTTAACACTAAAATCCCTTCTACTCCCTGTGTCTTTTGGGTCTGCTTTTGCTTCTGAATTCAGTGGGGCTTCTGTCCATAGTTTCAATATATTAGGAGAGGGACACTGTTATTAAAAAGCAAAGGAAAAAAAACATGAATTTTCAGCAGGAAGGCACTTTTAGGGTATAATTAATTTTATGGCAAAGTGCTTTTGAACTGTGTAAAAAATAAAAAATGCTAAAAAAATCCTTCAACTATGCAAAGCAAAACATTAAATAATGTGCTAATAAGCATCTATAAAATAGGTGATAGTTTCAATCTGATTTATTTTTCCGCTGTGTGGAGACAGCTGATGAATCATACATGGTTATGGCACTTGTGAATTGTAAGTCTCCTCACGACTGAAGGTAAATGTCAAAGACACTGTGTGTTAGAACAAGATATTTTGCTTGGCAGGTATGCCTTACTCAGGAAATAGGCTTCTGTTTTATACATACACAGTCTGCATTGCTCAATTGAGTGTGTTGGTTCCTTGAGCACCCATCCCGTAGCTGTCTTGTGCGGTTGAATACCTCCTCCTCATTTAGGTAAATAGCATTTTCTTTGGTAGTGGAGGAGGGAGAGGGTATGATCAGTGAATCCTTTCTCTCTGGCGCTCTTCTGGTAAGCAATAAGCAGAACACATCTGTCACCTGTGCGGAGGCGCAACGTGAGCTGGGTTAGATCTGAGTTGCCAGAAGGCAAAACGTTTGTAGCTGTCCCCTCTGCTCTTGCTGACCTTGCCTTCCACCTGAGTGGGAGTGGGTTTCTCCTGTCAGTGCTCAGAGCTCTGGCCTGGCCTTTTTCCAGCAAACAGAAGAGTTTTCAGACATTCAGGCTGAGCAAAGGACATCTAATCCAAAGCTTTCATCTCCTGACCTTCTAGGACTTTTCTGAGAGAGGCAAAAGCTTTCCTAGAGGACCTGGCTCTGAAATGGTTCCCTGGATAGTTTTCACATCTCCTGGTCTCATTTAGCTTCTCACTGCTATTAACACAGAGCTTAAATCCAACAGCCCTGGAGCTGACTTTTGAGAGAGTAGCAGAGAGAAGTGCCTCCCGTCCCACACCCCTGCCCTCCTTTTGGGCAGTGACAGTTGCAGTCTGCAAACTTTGCTCAAAAGTGAGTGCTGTTTTTGTCGGGCAGTGTCTGTGTGAACACGAGTCGGTCAAAGAGGAACTGGGAAGATGATGGAAAATGGCTCCATGCTTGCAGCACTGGTGGTGAAGCACTCTCCGGAGAATGTGCTGTATCTGCCAGAAACACAGTACAAAATGTTTCCTACTGGGCCTATGCATTTTCTCCCTTCGCCTGAGAAACTAGTGTAACTCAATGAGATTGGGAGACTCCAGGTATGTGGACCATCATAACTCTAAGACCTGTGTATTGCTGGTGCTTTAGTGACTCTGTATGAAAGAACAAGGTGCCACTGCTCTGCTGCTGTGCACCACAAAAATTTGTGGTCTTGAGTCAGTCTCTGTAACCTCAGGCACTCTGCTGGATGGTGTTTTCCACCTGTCCTACTTTCTTCTTTCTGGATGCTGCCTCCCTCACAGCTTCCTACAGCTGTGATGAGGCATTATGGGGCAGTTTATAGGAAACTCTTCAAATTATAGTCCATGGTGGATTCTTCAGTTCCTATAGAAATGATTGATCCCTTCTTCTATTGTAGTCCCAGGGGAGGTAAGCTCATCTTTGGCCAGTGATGAGTAGTGAAGTGGGTACAAAGGAAATGCGCATGTAACCCTGATGAAAACCTTGTTGGAATGGAAGGTAGGATTATTCCTGTGCTGTTACATACTCTACACTTATCTAATAAGATCTCATATGTGAAAGTCTCGCAGCTGCTAGCAGTGAGTTTCCTAGATGGAGAATTCAGGTGTTCTGAGTTGTTACAGATATATTATATCTTGGCAGAAATATAGCTGAACTGGTGCAAAGGGTATTGTTAACTGTCCCTTAGCTGCTGGGATCAGGATATATTTTTGGGGTGTATGAGTTTAACTGAGTGGCAGGGACAGGAGATGCCACTAGGCAGATTTTACGAAATTTCCTTTAAATCAACATTTTTTGGAATCTGGCATCTGAATCTCTCTTCTCATACCGTGTGGTTAGCAGAGAGATTTCAAAAGCAATGTAGTTCAATATAATGGAAAACACACGTGACCTGTATCTGATTTCATTTGGGATCTCAGTAACAGCTGTGAATGAGGCCAGACTGAATTCCATCAGCATAGAGAGATTTCAAAAGCCCCTTTGCAGTATGCCTGGAATACAAAATACAGCTAAGCCCCTTCCATTTATTAGCATGACAGCTCCTGGAGTGGGAGAGAGAGGGGATGTGTACGTGTGCAACTTGGTGGCTGAAGGTGGAGTTGTGCTGCTTAAATTTGTAAGGATGAGTTTGTTGAGGCCTTGATGCTTGAAGAGGCTGGGATGCTTTTAAGCCAGAGAAGAAGGGTTGAGCACCTGCTGGGGGTTCCATTTTGCAAGCGGTTCCTTTCTTTATAATGACATGAGCTGTTCTGCTGTAATGTGTTTTTAGTAAAAACTCGCTTTTTCATCCAAAAGGTGGTTTTTTTTTTTTTGTTTGTTTGTTTGGTTTTTTTTGTTTTGTTTTGTTTTTTTTTGTTTTTTTTTCGGGAAACATTGATTCCCACTCAGTCTCAGTGGGATTTACCACAAGAAGCAAATTCCCTTCTTCTCCATTGCCCATGGAGACACTGTAGGGAGTGGGTAAGGGGATTTTAGCCAAGTGAGAAGAATAATGCACTGAACTTTGGTCGAAAGTTGAGTTTTTTATAGATATGTGAATCTATGTGTACATAAGAATATACACCCACATGCATATATATTTAATGAAACCCTGAACACCTTTAAGGAAAAATGTCCATGCCAATATATTCAGTTTCATCAGACTTTCCTTTTCGGTTCTAATAACACTAGTTACTTTAGGAATGGTGAAAACCTGCACCTGTGATTTCACCCTTCAGTTGGTTTGTGTTCGATCAAACCCTATTCATTGTCTAGCTCCCCCTCTCCCTCATTCTCTGATGATGTGTCCAGCCTGTAGCCTCTGCATCCTCATGTGCCAAAAGCGGTACAGTCTCCTGAGTCCCAGAGGGCCCTCCAGAGCATAGCAGGTGGTCATTCTGGGAAAGGATGGGGAGGCCTGATGAATGCAAATTATGTGCTTCTCCTTCACTACCCTCTACCCACCCAGTTCAACACAGCAGATCTTCCCATCATATCTTTTAATTTTTTTTTTTTTTTTCCGCCTATTTTGGCTGTACCCTTGGCTTTGTCACTTCATAGTGCCTTCAATGTCAGGAACAGGCCTGTGTATTATAGCCGAGCCTTGCATGGCTTAGCTCTGCTGGTTTGGTCTCTGCCTTCCCACCAGCTCGCAACATTTCCCCTTGGTATAAATACATTAATTGCAGTCTTCATTGCTTCTCACTTCAAGAGCTGTGTCCCAGGCTCTAGCAGGCTGGTGTGTCTCCATGCCAGGGCTCTCTGCTGGTTGTGCTGAGGCCTGGTGTCTCCTCCCCTCTGAAAATGTGAGACATAAGTGTGCCAAAACTCTGATAGGATGGGTTCAAAAAGGGTCAGTGTCCAGCTGCCTTCCTCTTTCTCCCTTCCCTTTTCCCATCAGCTGCTCTGTAAATCATCTCCCTCTTCTGGCCATTCCGTTATTACAGAAGCAGAGGGGCTGCTTCTCTGTCCCCCATCAGCTCGAGCTCCCTGGCCAGGGTTTGCTCTTGGACACAAAGATGACTTTTATGGCGAAAGAAACCTGAGAGGAAAATGGAAAAGAGCAGAAAACTGAAGAGCTGAAGGATATTGTCTTGTCCTGTTGGTGAGAAAGGACAGTGGTTTGGGGGTGAGGGTGACACCTGACAGGCTGTTTACTCCTGCACATTTCTTACCCCAGGACCCTATTACACACCCCGTGGGAGACACATCAGCCTGTCTCCTCAGCAAATTGGGCCCAGGAAGAGGGTTTTGCTAATCTCCTTTTCTCCTGCCACAGCACTGTCACTTTTTTCTGCCATTCCCCACACCTGGTGGGTGAGATGAAGGGTTAGAAGGGAAGAGGGGTGCTGGTCTGGGAATTCACAGTCCCCTGGTAGGAGGAAGAGAGAGGACACAGGGAGGTTGAAGCCCTTCTGCTCCAGTAAGTCCACAGCCATCTGAAGCACATGAGTGCATTCTGGATGTAGCTGGTACCTTTGGAGCCATAGTGTAAGGACAACCATTTTGTCTCTTGCACTAAGTGCAATGATACCGAGGTTTTGCTATATGTTCTGGAGTTCTGGTGTCACTGCAACAAAAGATAGTACGTGTGACACCTTCTAAGGATCAGAGGGCTATCCTCTTGGAGCAGATGAAAGAGCAGATGGCATAATTTAACTCCCTGGGTTCTTTAGACAAGATTGGTTGGAGACTGGAAGGTACAATTCTCAGATCATTGTAAGGCATGTCATAATCTTAGATTTAACACCTGACAATCAAAATCTAAGTTATAAAGCGTGAAAGAAAAATTACACCGTACTTATAGGAGTGTCAAATTTGAGAAGCTGGAAGATTTTGCTATCTCTGTCTATTGTCGTCCTCCCAAGTGCTGTCTTGTACTTATCCTGCCTCTGTTAGAATACTGCTAAGGGTGTATTTTGCTTCTCAATAAGGAGTAATTTTCTAAGGAGTAATCATGTAGGAACTTTTATTCTAGAAACTGTCCTTCAGGCTAACATGTCCTTCACTGTAATTCAGAGCTGGAGATGTTTCCTTGCAGTTATTTTGTACATGGGAATTATTGTTGTTATAGAAGGTGACTGATTACTGCTGTGCAAAGATGCAAGTAAGGGCAAGGTGGGCACTATGTATTTTTTCAAGACACACAGAAAGATAAATGAAATCTCTTTGTTGAATAAAATAACTGAAGACAGTGTGGGCAATCCACAGGCAGTACAGGCTAAGATGGGGCCTGGGCAAGGCTAAGGCACCTGGGCTGGGAGTGTTGAAAATGCAGAGGACCAAAGGTGCATACACAGGTGTGCATCAAGGGGTATGAGAATGAGAGAGAAGGTGTCAGGAATGATGCTGATGGAGCAAGGCCCAGAGTTCACTGGGAGGACCAAGCCTGCTATGGGTTTTTTCTTTGGTAGTGGAAATAGGACCTTGTGTATATTTTTGTGAGCCAGCAGGACTGTACCTGTGTGACACCTTTACTGATATAATTTTTAGGAACATAGATAGGTCTGCAATACTGACAAAAGGCTTAGACAGAGCAGGCAGCACAGGAATTATTATTTTATTTTATTTTATTTTATTTTATTTTATTTTATTTTATTTTATTTTATTTTATTTTATTTTATTTTATTTTATTTCAGGGCTTTAACCAGAAAGGAACAGTCTCTTTTGGGCTGGGTTCTGGCTACAGGTGGGAATATGTGTGCTTTAGTGTTCATGACACCTACAATGAAAAACTGGCAGAACGGGCAAACTCTGATATATGTCTGAAGCAATACTGACATTTGTATATACTTACTACATTACTTCAAGCAAAGTTATGATGAGCAGTACTTCAGGGAAAGTAGGCTTCTATTGGCTGCTCATTCCAGGACTGACTGCAAAAGTATGTACTTAGACCTGTTGCCTTCAATTTTACAGTGATCAAAGGTAAAGAAATCTATATTGGCCATGGAGCTTGTAGGTAAGATCACCAAATTCATTTAATTAATTCCCATAGTAATAAGCTAGTCAATTAGCCTACAGTGCCACCTAGCCTCCTCATCGTTTGGAGAGCAGGGAGTATGGTGTGAATATTTAGAATGATAAAAAAAAGAAGCTGGAAAACATTCATGTAATGAAATTTTATCCCCTTTGTTTAAAAATATAATAATTCAATCTCATCAGAAGATATTCATCAGCATGCTGAAAATCGTTGCCCTGGGGGAAAAAACAGAAGAGAAATAGAGATTATTTTTCTTCAAAATGTTAATTCCTTGTTGAATGCAAGTATTACTCATAATTTGTGAGGTCTGAGCTGGGTAAGGAAGTAGCTAGGCTGGTGCATGACTATTAAATATTTTAAGAGTCTGATTCATCAAAAAGTGATTCAGAAGCTATTGATAGTAGTCCTGTCAGGAGCTGCCATCTCTGTGGTGAAGCTGGGGCAGTCAGTGACATACCAGTCGCGCTTTGTGGCATTTCACAGCATCCGCGAGTTAAGAGTATGCAGGGAATTGAAGGCAGCAAGTGGAGTTCTGCTGGGACACTGATATTGGCATCTCCGCTGCCTGAAGAAGTGATGCAGAATTGGCATCTGTCAATGAGCAGGTCCCCGGGCTGACGGCTGAGGGGAAAAATGGCCCTGGGAGAGGGGACTGAAGGCTCTGTTGATCTGACTTGTGTGTTACAGACTGTTAGTAAGTGATGGGGAAAATAAATTCTAATATTCCATTTCTGACCAATACACTTCCAAGATATCTGTGATAGCTTCTGCCTCTCAAAGTAACAAATGTATTTAATCTGAGGCTTTGGGTTTCTGTAGCTCCATAGAAACAAACACACGGCTTTTTATTTTGGCACAGTTAACTAGAATCTCCCTGTATTTAGACTTGAAAGAGTTTAGCACATAGGTGCTTTGTGAAAGACTGCAAATGGTGACTAAACATGGGGCTGCTCATGGTGTGAACAAAAATAGGCAGAAAATGGAAAATGTGGGCTGCCACAGGCTGCCTTTGTGCAGTGGGCTCTTCCAGTTATTATAGTTTGTCATTGCCAAGTAAGTCCTTGAACTAAGCTCAGTGAATGTGGGTGGGATGGGACGTCATTACTGGTTTTGTTTGATATGAATTTCAGCTTACATTATAGCAGTATGCAAAAAACATTGGTAGCCATATCGTTATGCGTCGTACCACAGCAGGCTTGTGCAAATTTTGGGGTGGTAGGAGTGAGGGGAAAAAGAAAAAATCTATTGAGTTCCGTCTTGAAATCCTGATAGATTTTCCTCTTTATCAACAGCCTTTCCTTCACTGTTTGATGATCTTTTTATATAATACCAGTTGTGTTTGAGAAGGTACTGCAGTGAGTTTGGGCTTGACTAAATAAAGAATTGGCTGAGTACTGTACATGTGTCCAATGGTGAGCCACAGCCTGTTTGCTCAGACTGATTATGTCCAAAGGCCTGTTAGAGCCCCCCGGGTATGCCTTACAAAGTATGTCAGGTTAAACAAAGCCAGTCACTAAGCCTTGTAAATCTTTAAAATGACATCCACTTTCAGAGATGCAGTGAATCGACTTAAGGGTCTAACACTGAATCCATACCCTCCTGTTGTGTTGAGGGAATGAGCTGCTCATTCTCTGTGTCTAATCAGACATGGGACAAGGTACTCCTGGGGAATTAGAGAGCTCCTGTCTTTGCTTGGGCACAGACTGATATCTCACTCTTTAAAATAAACAGAGGTTTTTGAGTGGCAGCAGTTTAAAGTAGTCAAAAAGAGAACCAACTAAAGCTGGCATGGAGGTACCTATAGGTGGTGCTGGTCAGTAGAGCACAGTAATCATGAGCTTATCAGAAAGTACTTGTGGATGCACCTGCCATCAGATGTGGGGTTTGGTGTGTTGTGCTAGAAGCTAAAGGGCTGCTTGTGTTGTCTGGATGCTATAATAGCCCCTGAGAATCGCAGCATACTACTGTATCAGCTGGCTAATCATCCAACATGAGGTTAGGGTAAGTAAAATAAGAAAAGAGAATTAAGTTTTTATATTCTGAAACAAAAATCCCAGCCAACCACAGTGATTTGTAAAGAAATTAATACAATCATGGTAAAGACAGTGGAGCACTTTTAGTTACTAACCACTGTTACCAAGCTGTAAGACTGGCTTGCAAGTTGTATGTATTTTACTGTACTTTGCACATACAAATACGAAACAATGGAAAAGTTAAAAATTAGGACTAGTTTTGAGACACCTTTTGATATTTTTGTGGTTTCTTAATTTCGTCTATGTTCAAGTTCTATGAAAGGACTGCACAGACAGGCTTAGGTACAGAAAAAGGAACACCTATATTCTGTGAATAGCCTATGATGCTTATATGCATCCCTTTAATGAATATCTTGTACCACTGTCTTTGATAACTTTTCTAGAATGAGTGGACTAAAGCTATGGTGCAGCTGCAAAATATGATGCTCAGCCTGAATGAAAAAAAGACAATACCTGGGCACCTAATGCCTGGACGTGAATCAATAGGCAGCTTGAGGGTGCTGGAACAGTGTGATTTAGGAGCTAGGGAACATGTCTAGGAACAAATGCTGGAGCTCCTATCTCCTTTTCTGTGGATTGTCTTCACCCAGTGTTAAATGCATTTGGGAATGGAGCCCAAGGCTCTTGCATCTTTTGCTGTGTGCTGAGCAAGAAGGGTGTAAGGTGCCTACACCAGCTCTGTAATTGGAAGGTTTAGGTGCTCTCCTTGATGGTGTGAGCTTTAAATCTGCAGGACTAAGAGTGCTCAGGTTTTCAGTTCCCTGTAATCTAACCAGTGATGATACAAAAAGCAGTCAGTGGCCCCAGCAATGTGTTTTTGAAGGAGGTTGGCCTTTTCTTCTGGATTCTGTGTTCAGCTGCCAACACGTGGTAGGAGAGATTAGAGCACATCAGGCAGACTGAGTTGTCTGGGGGTATTATGTGTCACCATGCTGATTTCCTGGGTCTCTGTCAGACTGCAACAGGAGCGAAGAGCCACAGTGCCTTGGTTGGGGTAGTTTTTGACTTGCTCAGCAGGGTGACAAAGATTGTCCTGGTCCAAGAGGGAGGCAGCTGAGACACATTCAGAGTTAAGCAGCATCTGGCTTTTTGGATCACAGCTTATGGTGGCAGTTCCTATCTTCTTTACAAGTGTGGTGTTGCACCTCACTGCAGTTCTCTTTGGTCCTGACTACAGCAGATTTGCTGTTTGGCTGAAGCCTGGTCACTTTGCTTCCCCATACCTCTACGACGCAGGGTTGATGATGTCTCTTTTCTCTTGCCATTCCCTTGTACTATCTCTTTAAATTACCACCTTTCATTGAGTGAGTGCAGTTGCCTCCTGTGAGTTCATACAGTGTCCAATAACTTGGGTCCCTGCTCTCCCCTGCAGCTTCTAAACATTATTATAACATAATGCAGTGTTGCTTTACATAAACAGATGTGATAAGAGTCGTATACTCCCTTGGTGCCTGCCCATGGCCCAGCAGCACCATTTCAGCCCAGGGCCATAAGATAGGATCCTGGTCTCCAGCCCTGCCCTGCTGGGCCTGACCTGGGCTGGTGTCCTAGCTTGACTTTGGGCCTGCCTTATCCCCATTAGCTTGGCTGATGATCTGGAGCCTTGGCTGAATGTGGTGGCCATCTCCAGGCCTGCCCTGCACACCTTGCTCATGGGCTGTGGGACAGGGCGCAGATAGTGAAGTCCCTGCCCTGCCAGCCGTGTTGTTGACTCAGGTCCCCATCCCTTCAGGAGCTGCCAGCCTTCATTGCCCCTTGGCAAACAATGTAATATTCAAAAGTTGGGAAGTGTAGCTGCAATGAGAAGGCAAATAGAATGTGAAACCAAGAGTGACTCAATGAGCAATTCAATAGAAATGTTAACTTAGTTTTCCCCCAGCTGCTACCATACACCTGGCTTTCAGGTACAGATCTCCACAAGCTTGCATAAAATTTTTAAAGGGTTGAAATAATCCAATTTGACTGTTGTTCTTTCCTTTGTGCTGCAATCTGCAGTTAAATATTTCACATATTGCCTTACACAGGGCAAAGCACGAGCCCTCTGCCATTGCTGGCATCCTGTGCTGATTTTTCTCTCCCCATTTTTTCCCATATCCCACACTCAGGTCAGACCAGAATCAGTCATCTCCTTGGTATATGTAAGTGTCTCAGGTAGAAGTGAGATAAAACTCTTTCAATCAGAATGCCTTCTGTGGTGCTCCTGGACTAAGCTTGCGAAGCTCCAACACCTACTGAGGAGATGGTTTGCTGTTGTAGATCAAGGAAGGGTGATGCAAATCTCTTTACATTCTGAAATACCCTCCACCATTCTCAGGGACCTGAAAAGATATTGTCTCTAGTTTTTAAACAGCCATTTTATACTTCCTTTAAAAAGAATAGTCTTGGCTAATGTACTCAAAATAGGATCATAATGACAACTTGACGTGGGCAAAAGCCCTATGTGCAATCCAAAATGACAAGTTGTCAAAAAGTATAATGGACAGCCAGGGGTGGTGTACCTGATGTAAAGATAAGACCATTATGTGTCTTGAAGTTTAAACTGGGCAGCCCCGCTGTGAAACATGCTTGAAAGTTTCATTGTCTACTGGGTTGCTAAGTAGTCTTTGAAATTGCATAAGGGTAAATTAAAGAAAGGTGTTAATTTAAACTAGAGTTGCTGAATAGCAACACAAGCAGACAGACCCTCAGGTATGAACATCATCTCTAATGCATCCATTAGTTCCCTCTTGCACTGCTGTTCTTTTGTTCTTGTCCCCAGTGGGATGTCACAGCACTGTTCACAGTGCCCAGCATTGCCTCTTTTGTGACCGGGACCTGGAGGAGGTGGCTGAAGCCCTCAGCTACTGCCTTGGTTAGTGTTTCAGGCAGTTACTGAAGGTTGTACCTGATTCTTGGTTTTGTAATCCATGTTGGCTGGTGGCGTTATTTTCCTTTTAACACTTTTCACTTCACGTCTTTCTTAATCTAAGAACACATGTAAGACCACGTTGTCTGCTTTAGACAGTGATCCTGGAAGATGCATGCTCATTTCTGTCATGATTAGTAAGTGTGGATGACCACAATTAAATACATTAATCCCTTTGACAGGATGTGAAGAAAATTAGAAAATTAGGCCTTGCAACAGGCTGTTCAAATGTGACTGAAGGTGTTGTCTAACTTTAGGCGTATGTATGGGAAAAATGTGTTTCCGCTATATCCTATAAGTAGCATAAGTGGTTAAAAGAAGAATTCAAAACAGATCCCAAAGCTCTAGTTCCAGCTGCTCTAATCAGTAGTAAGAAGAATCTCCCTTTTCCTCTGTATTTGCAATTCATTTACATGTTAATGCATTTACAGGGCAAGACTTGGACTCTGGTGCCTGTTGGCAGCCTGGCTGTCTTCAGGATTGTACTTACACACCTGAAATAGAACTATTCAGTTTCTTGGCTGGTGTCAGCTTGAGCTGTTGATGAAACACTTCAAGACACCCCAAAGCAAACCAAACCTTGTAAAGAGTTTGTGTGATTGTTAAATAGCTTACTTTAACGTTAGCACACTTGTAGTCAGACTGATCCCTTCTGTCTAGAATTACAGTAAGTCTCCTAGAATAGAATGGGGTAGAAAAAGGAACTTTCAAAGGATCACTGAAACACTGATGAGGCTAAGTTATCATGTGGAACAGCTTCTTTCCATGAACATACAGGGAGCCTAAAGCAATGACATTTGTAACGTAGCTCTCACAGTTATGTTTCAAGTTAGGGGGAGTGAATCCAGGTCTTAATGTGCAAGTGACATTTATTGTCTCCCCTACAGCAGAAGTCCTTTAAATAACAAATGCACTTGTAGACTTGCTTTGATATCTTAAAGCAAGAAAATGAATTTAAAGACAAGTTTTTAGCTTTGAATTATTTACTTTATTCTATCTCTAAAATTTAGAAGTAAAATTCTGGTATTAATCTATAGTTGTGGATTTTATTTTGTTTTGTTTTTTTTCCACCCAGGTGATTATTTTAGAAATGTTCATGTGACAAAACATCTAAGCTTGTGACTGCCTGTCACCTTTTCAAAATCCCAAGTATTTTTAGGTATTTTTCCATGGAATGTGGATCTGTTTTGAGTCTGTTAATTTATTTTAGTGAACTCTGGGCACAGCAGATATTGGAATTAATTTAGCAAGTAAGCATGTGGACAAGTGTGGGAAGAGCTGGTGTGCTGCTTTTTTTTTTTCCAATTACATCCGTCTGTCTAACACCAGTTATTCCCTCTCCTTTCAAGTCTCCTTAAAACATCACCATCACCAGAGCAGGACACATACCTAAAAGTGACAATCTCATGGTATCTTTGACAGTTTGGCAGGAGCCCTGTGGGCTTCAGTGGAGGTTTGTTTTACAAGTTAGGGCATGAATGATGATGTGCTTAGCCCCTTACAGAGGGATGTTTTCATTGCTTCACAGTCTTTAAGGCTGATGATGGGGGCTCTGTCCTCTGAGCAGTATCTGGACTCAGCGATCGTAGGGCAGAGAAGGAGGCATCTTCTCCCACCTGGACAAACTGCTCCTGAAGGCCCAGGCTGCTGAGCCAGATGGTTAATGCACCTAGTGGGGAAGCTGGAGTTGGTGGGTGAGTGGGCTGGGGGAGTTGGGGCAGTCAGGGTGCTGGCCCAGCCCCTGTGACAGGTGTGTGTAATTGCTTAGCCCACCCATCAAATGAGTAGCCCAAATGAAATTACTGTGCTGGAGTCCCCGCCATGTTGCATGCCCAGGCCCCAGCCTTGGCTTTGCCCTTTCAAAATGGAAGTGCTTACCATTAGGGCAAAGCAGTTCTGCGTCTCCTGTGGCACTGCCTGGGGGAAAAGTTTTGCCTGACTGTCAGACTGGCACTGAGCTATGTAGGACATGGACTCACTTTCCTTTTGTACTGCATGCCTCCATCACAAATCCTCTTGCATGCCATGTCACAAGTCATTTACAAGACTGCAGCTCTATGGTCTTGTCCTTCTGCTCCTGACAAAGGGAGGTGAGCCCTTATCCCGGACAGGATGGTTCCCATGCGGCTGGAGACAGTACCAGGAAGGGCTGGGGGCATGCTGGGCTTTGCTGATGTAACGGGCTCCCAGCAATTTTCATCCAGATCTGGTTGGCTGTGAGCTGGCAGAGAGCCTCAGATACGCCTCCAGCTCAGATGAGGTCATCCCTGCTGTGTGGTTTGATTTTGTTGTGTTTTTTTTTTTTGGGGGGATGGGTGGGGGGAGGCTGTTTCAGAAGGTCTATCTGAATGTTTGAGGTCAGCGTGCTAATTTCCACACCAACGCAAATCTCTAGGTGCAGGAGCCCCCTACCCCCCTCTCACTCCGCAGCTGCACCCTTTCCCAGCTCCATCACACAGAGACCCTGCTCTCCCTTTAAAAGCAGAGGAGGAGCAAAAGGAAGATGAATTTACCGCAGTGGATTTTATAATTGACTCTCGCATCCAGGTCACATGGGAGTGTTTGCTGGCAAGATACGGCAGAGCCGCGCGGACCTAAGACGAGTGCAGAGTAGCTCCAGGACGGAAGAAACTCCAGACCCTGCTGCTGCCAGAAGTGAAACTACTCGCCCTGCCCAGTCGCTCTGTCCCTTCCCCGCCCTCCCACCGTGTGCCATGCAGAAATGCATCCAGCCAGCCGAGGACGGGGTAGGTCCCCCCGGCTGTCAGTCAGTAGGGGCTGCCCGACTCGGGACGAGCAGATCCCAGAATAAGGACTGATCCTGTCGGAGAGCAGAGCACGCATACCTGGGGGTGCCCAGCCCCGGCCCTGCACCGTGCCTGGACGCATCGCCTCCTCGGCATCTTCCTCCCGGCGCTGAGAAATCCCGCGCTACCTCCCGCGGAGAACTGCCCACTAACTTGGGCGCCGACGCCAGGTCTGCCTGCAGGGCTGTGGGCAGCATGGGGGTTACAGCATCCCGCCTCTGCCCCGGGGGCAGCCAGCCACTTCCTCTTCCCCCTCTCACCGCCGAGCCCCGCGCTGGAGCCCCTCTGGCACAGCCTCTTCGCGATGTCCTGCCAGAGCCGGAGAGCCCTTCCCGCAGCGCCTGAGCACCGCGGCGGCTCCCGGCGGCCGAGCCCCAGCCCCGCGGACGGCTCCAGGCGAGCCGAACCGCAGGACCGCGGACAGCTCCCGGCTGCCGGCCGTGCGAGCCCCGGGTGCCGGTGGTTCGAGAAGCAGAACCGCGGACAGCTCCCGGCTGCCGGCCGTGCGAGCCCCGGGGGCGGCTCCCGGCTGCCGGCGGGCCCGGGCCGGGCGCGGGGTGCCGGGTGCCGCCGGGCTCTACCCGCGGAAGGGACACCGGCGCCCCGTTCCGGACCTGCTTCGTTCCTTGGTGTCCCGGTTTACTGCGTGTTGCGGGCAGCCCTCTGCTGTAGCAGCACGCCGCTCTGCCGAGGAGGACGCCGAGAGAACACCCCCCCCACCACGACCACCCGCCTCTCTCACGGAGCCAGAAGAGGGCTTATCTCTGGGCTTGGAGTCTGTCTTCTGTGGATCGGGATTTACAAGGCTGGACGGTGCCTGGTTACAGTGGTGTGTGTCTACAGACCCCGAGGTGCACTACAGAGTTAGAAAGAAACGTTGGATCTGTCAGGCAGTGGAGGGGTAAAATAAATCCTGTACAACCAGCAAACCCAGCCCAAGCCTTCCTGCCTCCCTGCAACCAACTTTACTCCCCCCAACCGCGAGAATTCCCTCCTCTCCTCCCTCCACACTCTTTCCTCCGGAGACTGTAGGATGAGGCATTTCCTTCTATCTGGCTCAGGGTAAAAGCATACCCTGGGGGCAGCAACACACATCTGGCAGGGACTGAAACGTTTTAATCCAGCCTCTACTGCAATCAACAATGGCAAATGAACCAGTGATTTTGAATGTTTATGACATGGTGAGTATGAAACAGTACTGAAGGGGGGGGGGGTGGAGGGGGGAGGAAGAGGAGTGGAGCCGGGTGGGAGTTGGTGCTTTGAGGCAGGCATTGCACGAAGAGGATCCCCAGAGAGGCTGATCCCCACCCCCTCCCAAACTCCTCATCCAAGCATGTCATGTTCTGGCTGTCAGAGATGATGCTGACCCTGGCCTTTGAAACGTTTAGCATATTGAGCTGGACTACAGGTAGAGCTGTGCCCAGTTTTCTGCAGGATGTTTCAGGAGCAGAACTGGGTGAGGAGAGGGCTTTTTAATTTCCAATGTCCCAGTTAAGGAAGGAGATGTGATCACCCCTCTCATTGTTGGAGCTAATTGTCCTCTAATTTTGTGTGAGTAAGCACTGCCAGTCTGTGGGGAAGGGGTCAGGATTTCATCCATGGAGGAGAAGCAACTGTAGAATTGCAGTACGCACATAGTTTCTAGGTCAGTAATCTGGATCAGTTCCTCTTATGAATAAGATTGTAGTTAATTATTTTCTCTGAAGGTTAATTGCAATGACAGGAGTAAGAAATTGTCTGAACTGGTGAAGTTTCAGCAGAGGGAGGAGCGCAGGGACATGCTCCTTGGCAATGTTTCCTGAAAGTTAATGGTGTAGCAAGTAGCTTTCCTTGCCCTCTTCTTTCAAGGGGGAATGTGAACGGGAATTATCTGTGCTAGAAAATCAGAAGATGCAAATCCTAGCCTTGGCACGAGCCCCCAGAGAGAAGATGGTTTGGCAAAACTTATTTGCTTTCTGGTCCAACAGAAGTTTAGGTTCAGACAAGGAACATTTTGATGATGATGTACTTTTCCTCCATTTTTTGTTTATAAAGTCATTATTAAAAAAAAAAAAAAAAAAAAAAGGTTTTCAGGTCTTCCAAAAATTTAGTGAACTTTGCTGGGAAAAATAGAAACTTATGGGGCCCAGGTGCTGGCTGAGCTCTAAATATCTAGCTCAAACCTTTAAGATTATGGCACACATTTGGTTTTTGTCATCAGGCAGTGACAAATTTCAACAGGAAGCCCACAGAATAGTGTGGGTTTCCCTGTTGGGGGAATCGAGAGAATAGACACCAAAGAGATTAGTAGTGGGTTGCTGTAAATGTCAAACACACAAGAGTTTCTCATTAATACTTTGAGGAAGATAAAGGGGTTGTGTTTATTAGAGCCACTGTCTTCCTTGCAATTTTTTTAGTTTGTTCTGCAGCAAGTTGTGGTCTGAACTTTGCTCTCTCAGCCACTGTTGAGCTGTCCCAAATCAGTGAATATTTTGCTATTGAGCTGAAGAGATCTGGATACTGGATGGACATGGTCTTTGCCTTTTTTGTGTGTGTGATTGACACCAAAAATGAATCCCAAAGGAATTATGGGAGAAGGGACTTGTTTTTCATGATCACTGTGTTCTCAGATGGACACCCAGACACAGTGAACTGAATTGAGGTCATCAGTTTAACTCAGACTGAGTGATTTTTGCTGCTCAGCAAGCCATTAAAACCTTAATGTGTGAGTATTAACTCTACGGGTTAACTACTCTGTACACAGGAACCGTTCTATTTTCATATAGCATCTGTTTGACTACCACTGAGTCACCTCTAGTTGAAGTCCTACATTATGATTAGCAAGGCTACATGCTTTTCCATTGCTGCTATGATTTTAACACCATGGAGTTTGGAATGTAGCCATGCAAAATCTGCACTTGGTTACACTATGGTGAATTGCGGGGGAACTGGGAAATGAGCACATTTGCTTGAATGACTGTTGGAAAACTAGCCTCAATGAAAAAAAAAAAAGAAAAAAGACAGCTGGGTATAATAGTTAACTGTATGTGAAGCTCTGCTTTCTTCAAAAGGAACATGACCCCTGTATGGCATCTGGAAGCACTTACACTGCAGGAAAACTTACCCCTAGGGCAGAAGTTCAATTATGGGCTTTGCGCAGCTATGAAATACCCACTCTGTGTAGTCTTGTGTATTCAATGATTATAGCCATTTATCCTTTTACCCAATGGATATATACCAGGCTTCTTTAGGAAAAAAAGTGCTTCTATTTAATGAGGTGTTTTGCACAAATAGAGGAAGCAGGTAGATCTATTTGTAGATTTATTTTATTCGACATAAAGGAATTCAGCAAAAATCACTGGGTATTCCAGGTGTTCAGAATACTGTCATCAAAAGCAAGTTCCTTCACCCCTACCATGCAGGGTGATTATGTCCTTTTTTAAATCTGTTGTTAAAGAGTTTGTACACACTTGTGCACTTGCAAAACAGACAAGGCAGGAGAACTTTGCTGATCAATGAGGACATTTTAAAGAGTGAATACGCAGGCTACTGAACTCTGATTTAAGGTGTAAGTGTAAACACAGAATAACAACAGAGACAGGGCGTTGATCATGGATGAATCTCTTTCCTGATCTGAACCTGTCTCTCACATGGACTTACTCTAAGCCAACAGCTGTTTGGAGACCTGCATGAAATAACTGGGTCTATAAAATTTATGACAGAGTTTGCTCTGATCAGTCAGTTATCACTTTGCTTTCAGAGGGATAAATCAAATTCCCCTTCATAGCTTGCACGTGTCTTCCCTCCACTCCACCTTAATAAGCTGTTTATTGTGCATCAGTTCTTTCTTAGATCACAGGGTTGCTTTCTTCAGCCAAGATATCATCCTGTTTCCTTATTGCTTTAAGTCTTTGTGGCTTACTTTAGAATAGTTGACTTTATCACTGTACATTAATAAATGTTGCCCACTTAAATCAAACAGAAAAGTAACTGCAATTATTGCCTAGGTTTAAATCTTTAGCAAGCAAGCTAAACACATTTCACTAAAAACAATTTGCTTGGCAGGGATTCAAGTTGGGGGCTCTCATAATATTTTCAAGCTTATTACATAGCACATTCATGCTATTAACTTAAAAGCAAAGATATTCATATCACTGCTGTCTCTCTTTTATTACAAATATGGTTGTCCTGAATTTCCACTGTCTTTGCAGCTGATAACATACAAAACCGACATTTTGATCTACTGGTATTTTTGCTTACTATTTATGCCAGGGAAATTGAGCCCCTGGGATGTGCTGCAGAGGAGAATGAGAGCCCTGGTCAGCAGGGAGCAATGATGTAGGGTCTGGTTGGATGGGAGGGGTGACTCTTTCTCAGCTTTGTCCCACTGTTATTTCATTGATTCCACTGACATTACCTGTCATCCTCACTAGACTGAATGAGGGGGAAATAAGATTAAAGGCACTGTAGAGGCACTAGCTCTGAGATTTTCCACTGTGACTTTCAGCTTCAGAGAGGTAGCCAAAATGTAATTATTTTAAATGATTCTCCCATATTCTTTCAGTTTTTTATATAATTTAAATAATTTGCCAGCTAAATGGCTGAAGGCCAATGGCTCATGGCAAAGGGTGGTCCTGCAGGTAAGTGATTGGTGTCTCTCTTGCTTCTCTGATCAGTGGGTGATGGTGTCGTTGACTTGATTTCTCCATCACACCACTGAGTTGCCCTGACAGGAAAACAAACACAGTAGCATTCTTGTCTCCACAGCAGTGATAAAGGCCTCTGTTTTGTGTTTGTGATATTACAAGGAGAAGCCCGTGTTGAAGTAGGGGTGGGGTTTTGGTCTGAGAATGTAAAAGCTTATAGTCGTGTGTGCTGTTTCTCGAAGTTCTAGAAACATGAATCTCACTCCTGATTTTTATTGGTGCAGTGGATCAGAGCATCCTGGCAGGCTGCATCTGCACACAGGGCAGCATTTCTGGAGAGGGAGAGAAGGGGGAAGGTGGTGTTACAAACCATAAAGGTTTGTAATGAGTTTATATTCCTTCATGAGAGAGGATAAATAGTTTCAGCCGTACCACCAAGAAACACTGACCATGCTCTGTGTCTCAAATCAGCTTGTGGTCTCTCAGCAAAGGCTGATCAGAAGATGATTGTAGCCTGTGAGTAGCCAGGTAGGGAGAAGAGCTCTGATGAGGTTCTTTCCATCTGGCTCTACAAGTGTCTGTCATCTTACAGTTGCTTCTATGTAGAGCCAGGCTTGGGGACTGAGGGCTGGTAGGAGGGTGCTGGTTCAAGAGGGAGAAATTGCAAGAAGCATTTTGGCTATTCTGTCAGTCCCAGGAGGGAGGTAAGTCAGATTTTTGGACAAGCAGTTGTGATGTGGGAACCTATATGTGAGACTCTGCAGCAGACCCTGGGATAGGGTGAAAGTTGAGTTTTGTTTATGTGCTCTGAGAAAAGGATTGTGAGAGAGTCTGTGTGTGAAGAGGACACAACAGGTATCTGTGAGGTAAGGGATAAAGCTGGAGGGTCTTTATGGCCACAGAATAAATGCATAAAACATTAGTACTTTAAGTCAACTTCTCTGATAAAAAATAGTATTATGGAGGTGGAAGCTACTTTTCCTTTTGCACTTTTCAGCTGTCATTTTCACCATTTTGCTTTAACATCCATTGCTTGCATGACCTGTGTGTGCCATTGAAAACCAGCACAGATTTACTATCCTAATATCATTTTTGGCTTCCTGTGCAAGTGGAAAAGAGTGAGACTCTTGGCCACTATAAATAAATGATTGAGACTGAAGGAATAGAGGTAGTTTGTACCTCTATCTTCAGTATGTAAGGAGCCTTTGAGCAACAGGATTGCAATCACTTTATTCTGTGATTTTTTTAAGCAGACTACATCATCTAACATTTTATTGTCTCTCTGGAGGAAAGAATACTCACTAGAAAATTGTCAACATATTTGTGATTGCTGTTAGTAGAGGTCTCGGATGCTCTCAGCTCTGTTAGTCAGAAGAGTGAGAAATCCTATTGTAGGTGGTGGTCCCAACTCTGCATCACTCATTAGTTATTTGTGAGCTACTGTGTGTGGAGAAGTACAGCATCACCTGACCCTGGTATTCCAGGAAACCCCATGGAAAGCAAGGGAACTTTTTTTGTCAAGTAGGTTGGTAGCTGTGGAGTTTCTTGCTGCAATGAGCTGAAAGGACGCTCTAAGTCAATACAGCAACTTGTGGTCTTAAAAGATTAAATGATAGTCACTAGCATGTCATCTTTCTTTTTTCTTCTTATTTGGGTCAAACTGAATGAATTCAGCAGAGAGCAAAATGCAAAATATTGCCTTCTGGAGATTTTAATTAAATTCTGGCAACTCCTCGTATATATATATAAAGCTGTTCTGAAACAAAATCACCGCTTTTTAAAACATACCAAATGAAGTGTTTTGACTTTTTCTTAAAATATTTGCCAGTTATCTCTGGCCAAAACTGTTTGCCAAATCTGAATCATTTCAGTTCTCCAAAACACACTGTTAACTCAAAAGTTTGCCATGTTCTTGGAAGGGCTTCGTAGGTGTGTAATATTCTTATTTATTCTTTGGTCGCTCTCAAAGCTCATAAGAATTCCCTCTTCCATGAGTAAGACCTGGCTAAGGAAGATCTGGGATGTTTTATCTTCTTCACAGGCTTGTTGTGGGGGTAAGGTCAAAAGTAAATCCTTAAATTCCTGAAGGAAAGGGGGAAGATTTTGGCCTTGGAATTTTACTTTAACACTGACTCTTCATTTATCTAGAGCCTTATTCATTTTGCTGTCTTCAAACCATAACAAGTACAGCATGCTGGGTAACAAAACAGAGTGGTGAGATAGCAGGTGCCTGGTGTCTCATAGTGGGTTTCCCCACAGTGTGATAACATGTCGTACCTAAGTGCTAAACTTTGTTTCTAAGGTAGTTGAACATAGTGACATAGTGCTAATCACAGGCAATAATGTGAGGGATCAGTTAGATCTTGGATGCTTGTTTTCTGTGCCTTCCTAGAGCTTTTAGTTGTCCTTCTATGCTGTTTGGTTTGGTGTGTTTTCTGTTTGTGTTTTTGTTTTGGTTTGGTTTTGGTTTTTTGATTGAGTTTAGACTGTTAAACTATGTTTATGCTGCATAATAGGTCTGGGGTTCATAATCACTCAGGTAAAGTAATGGTCCCACTGCAAAATCTGTAACAGTAGTATCATACTATGATACTTGTTATTGTGGGCCCAAAAATGCTCTGGGAAGACTCATGGTTAGAGGCCAAAGTTAGACACCAGTTAGACCAGTGCTGCGAATGAGACAGGGTGCAGAGAAGGCTGCTCTCAGTGTGTGCCAGCAGAGTCCTGAGCCCAAGAGATGAGAGGGCTATCCAGGCTGCTTCACTTTTCTTGGTTGCAGCAGTTCCCAGTGCAAATGTTCTTGATTTAGAAACAATAATAATACATTTTAAAAATGTGTATGGAAAATTTGATAGCAGTATATCAGAGTTTTCAAATAAATCAGGCTGAGCAGCCTGGCAGTGCATGCAGGTGAGGAAAACTTGCTTTGTTTCTGCTTTTCTTTTCCTCCTAGTCTGCATCAGTTTTATTTGAGTGACAACAGGCTGATCTCAGGCAGGTCAGTCACAGCCTTGCCCTGCTTGAACTTGGCAGCAGAGGGAAAAGGAAAGCAGCCTGGTGATGCAGAGCACTGTGTCATAGTCAGTGCCTGGTTCAGGCCTGTGACAAAATGAGGAAATGCAACTAGACATCACTTCTCTCATATCTTTGGAGAGAGAAAATCAATTGGAGGAAGAAAAGATATAAGAACTAATACACTGAGCTGCAGCTGAGTTCATTTCTTCAAGAAGAAGGAATCCAAACATGGCATCAGATCCTAAACCAATGAAGAAGCTAAAGAGTAAGTGGCATGGCCTGGGTTAATAAGTCCAGTTATGAAGTGTACGCATTTATGCATAATAAATGGATTTTTGTTGTCTTAGCAACAGCCTGGAGATGTATTATCCATCAGAGGAACAGTCTGTCTTGATAATGTCAGGGTGACAAACTGGCTACCTGTCCATGTTACTGCTGATCTTCTCCAGCACTGCAGTTCTTTAGCTCACTGCCCTGTGCTTATGCATGAGAGATGTTCAGAGCTGTCAGCTGTACACAGGGCATTGCTGTCTCCAGCTGCAGCATCCATCCCGTCAGCAAGCTCATTGAACCTGTGCTCTGTTGCCCAGTGGACTGACTTGAACTGGCCCATCCACGGCAATGTGGGAGTTCTCGATTCTGCTAGTCCTCCATGTGTTAGGAAAACTGTTCCACAACATACTGTGCTTTACACCAGCAAATACAGTAAACCCTTATGAGTGAGGAGAACCTAGGAAAGCAAATGCAGTGTTAAAAATATGTGAACTCTGCCACTGGAGCAAAGCTTCCCAGGTCCTGTTATTAGCCCAGTTATCACATCAGTGCTCTTGGGTTTGGTCCTGCAGATAACAATATTAATTAGAGTCTCTAAAGTACTCTCTACAGGGCAGCCTGAAGTCCTGCAGAGTCAGGAGTCTTATGGGCAGGATTTCAGGTGTAAGCCCAGAGGCTTAAGGTAAGGTCAGGTCTAACCTACAACTACAGAAAACTTTTGCTGCTACTGGAAGTTGTCATTGAACCCCATCTACAGGTAAAGTCACAATCCCCTGGCCTGTCTCTGAGCAGCTCTGAGAAAAATGATTGTTTCCTTTTGAAACCATATGGAAGCTGTTTTCCAGTGAATTTTCTCTGATGCTTTTGGGGTTTCCTCAAACAAGAAGGCAGACTTCTTTTAGAACATGACACTTCTGTCAGCAAGATTTAGCCTCTGGCTCTTTAGGCTGTCAAAGTTCCTAATGTCACTTCGCTATTCTTTAAAACAAACAAACAAAACCCAAAAGCGAACAAAACCCTCTTAGTATTGATGGAAGATGATGTGTTGACAATACTGAAGACTGTCACTCTCCTACCAAATAAATTTATGCTGTGGTAGCAAAGCAAGATCCCTCTGCCTTTGTAACTCCTTTCTGATTTATAGGTTGAGCAGCTGTGGTGTCGTGGCTCAGCTGGTCATCCAGCTTCCTATGGAGGCAGCCCGCAGGGACCAGTTATGCAGGTGGTGGGAGCTTCTGCTGTAGGGAGCTGAGCACTAGTGATGGGAATGGTGTTGCTAAGTTGGAACAGCTGTCAGATCCATTTCTAAGTGTTGTGATGGGCAGGTATATAGTTGTGCATTAGTGCAATGGACTGAGTTTAAATGTATGTCCTAGGTCCAAAAGCTATGTTAAGTGACCTGGGTTGCCCTTGTTCTAATTCTCTGTTTGTTTCAGTCTTTTTTGTTCCTGTCATTATGCCAAGATGACGTAACTGTAGCTGGGGAGGGAGGCAGAGAACAATCAATACATAAAATCTATATTTCTGCTGGGGAAGAGAAGAAGCAAAATTCACGTCTGATGATTCTTTCTCTAGCAAATTGACTCAAACTGTTAGGAAAGAAAAAAATTTTTGATACCATTCTAGATAAACACTGGATGTTCTTGAGTATGAAAGATCAAGAGGAGTTAAAGCAGATATCTCCTTACTTCAGAGCTTTATCTAATCAGCATGCAAGTCTGTGAGACTTTTCCTCTCAGAGCAAAATATGGGCCTATGTCCTAAGAGTGGAAAATTGTTTTAATTGGCAACTTAGTTTTTCAGCAATTAATCTTAAGGTGTCTGAAAAAGCAATGATAAGAAGAAATATTTTGGCTTACAAATTATCTGTGATAGATACGAATGCTTATCTACAGAAGCAAGTGTAAGATGCTAGAAATGCTGAAAGCATTTCAGCCTGTTTAGTAAGTGCCTCCATCATATGGGTCAACACGAGTCGAATGCCATGTGACTATCGATAGATCCACATCTCTGAGACATGGAGGACCTGGTGCAGTGTGAGCTCTGTCAATAACATGGTTTGCCAAACCTTCAACCATGGACCTATTACTGTGCTTTCCATGCAGTCTTACTTCAACCCACAAGGAACTGTCAACCCCTTTGCTGTTCTCTTCAATATCTTCTGCTAGTGATTAATTTGTACTGAATACCGATAGAAGGAAAAAGCTTCCTAGATGCTGATTGCTGCCTCATGATTTAAAGTGCATGAGGAGCCCAGTGTTGCTTTTTAGAGTGAATTATAGGCTTTGCCATAGGTTAGCTTTCCCTAGGTACATGGTGTACTTCTAGACATATGTTCTCGGCTCATCTGTGTATGTTACTCAGTTTGGGATTACTTGGAGCAAATGATTTTGTAATTGCTCTGTATTTGTAATTTTCCCCCACTCTGCGTTAGCCTGGTGAGTGTGAGAAGTGACAGAAAGAGAGGACCAAGAGGTTTAGCATGTGACAAATCTGATAAGTCATTACCTCTGTCATTAACCTGCACTTTTAGGCAGCACTTGGGGAAGAGACTCAGCAGGTTTCTTCTAGTTGCTTAAGAAGAGGCCTAGGCTGTACGTATTTCCAGGCAGGTCTGAGGTGCTTTCTTAGCACATTGCTTATCTAGAAAATGAAAAGCTTCATTCAGCTGCTGAAGAACAGACACCAAGGGCATCTTTAGGATATCCATCTGACCTCTGGCTTCCTCTCAGGGAAGGTCCAGGTTTCTTCCCTCATAGATTCTGTTTCGTAGCTATCAACTTTGTGGAGATGTCTTGAATATTTTAGGGCATTTGAGATGGCATGACATGCCCAGAGGTTCTGACATGAGTGGTACTTATGTGCTAGGGGAGGATCAGTAATAGTTCTGCATTTGACTTCTACCATCTAGTGTGCTGATGCATTTGGAGTGACAGAGACCTGGTTAAAATCCCTGAGGGACTCGAACACAACTGCCCCATCACGCAGGTCTGCCAAAGAAGCAGACAGCGAGAAACTCTGGAGTTGGTTGTTCTGGGCCTCTTGTGTCAAAGCATTTAGTTTGTGTTTAAAATACGTATCAGAAGAGTAGATGTTCCCAGTGGATCCTAGCTGTTCCAGGAAGCTGTCCAGGCTAGAGCCAGGCTATATATTCACACTTGTTCTCTGGCCCACTGAAAGTGTATTTTGAATGAAAGGAATCTTTTCCTTACTTTATATGAAAGAAAACTGCTTCACCACAAAGGACTGAGAAGGCCTCACTCCAGGTAGACTATGAAAGGGTGACCAGACTGCTTCCCTCTGAGGCAGGTGGAAAGCCAAATCCCCTCTGGCAGGCTGAGGTGGTTAGAAAGTTGGCCTGTACTGTCCTGGAGAAGCATCTGGACTCCTGGTTATCAAGTACAAGCAGAAAGAACTTGCCTTTCCTGGTAAGCAGAGGCCAGTGTAGCTCTTCCCTACTCCTATTGATTTGTTTCTATTCAGGGCATTTTTAGACAGATGTCAGGCTTTTGTTGCCCTGAGAAGATCTCTTCTGCCTTCTCCTCCTTAGCTGGCTAATTAACCTGGAGAGTCAATTCTTTGGGCAGCTGTTTTTCTGAGTCTGTCCCAGCACTAAGAATACATAGGCTAGTGCATCTTTAGAATATGCCTGTGTTGGAGGCATTGTGGAAACGCAGTACTGGAGGTTTCCAAATCTGCGCAGGCCAGAGCTAAAAATGCATGTCCTGAGCCGAAATCCACCCACCATCTGTCTCCAGTTCTGACATTCATTGTTCTTGATTGCAGTGCCATTTGCTGTGCCCTTGTTCACGCTAATTTTTATGGACGCTTGTTATCCAAGGCAGCTGCCTGTCTTCTCTTTGGCAGTTGTTTGGGATGTGGAATAAACCTCTTCTATTTTCTGCTGCTGGAGTACTGTGCCTCTTGTGCTTGCTACTGCAAGAATATTGGGGGCCAAGGCATTGAGGAACAGGTTGTACTGAACTGAAACAGAACAGATTCATGCCAGTGTAAGCCAAGAAGAAACAGATGAGAGAGAAAGGGGCAAACTCAACGGGTCCATTTCAAGCTCAGGTGTTTTTGGGAAGAGAAGAAAGGAAGTGCTACAAATCCTGTCTTCCCCTGTGTATCTCATAAGCAAAAAAGAGCTGTGACTTCTGCTAAGCAAATTGGATCCATGCAAATTTTGCTGGGTTTTATTGTCTGGGCTAAATTCTGTCTCCTTCCTTGGACAGAGTGCTGCTGGCAGGAGATGCTCTGCATCTTGGTAGCCAGAGGCCTTGGCAAAGCCAGTCAAGCAGGCGGGACACCCCATGTGGGGCAAGGGAGGACAGAAAGGAGATCGGCTCAGCACCCTGTTAATTGGATTGGTCACATGTCCCCCTGACTGCTGAGCATACTCTTCTGTCCTGTAAATTCAGGCACAGCTAATGGGAGGGAACACTTCTTCTGAGAGGCAAGAGAAAAGGTGTATGGGGAGGGTGAGACTCCTTCTCTCTTTCACAATCCTCAACTCCACAGAACCAAATAGAACTTGAACTTTTTCAACACTCTTTAAAACATCCTCTACTTCTGAGAGAAAGGCAAGGAAGCAGGAAGCAAGTTGGAGTAAAAGTGACATTCTATCTTCCTGTTTCATCCCTGCAGTAAAGTTTTGCTAGTAGGCTGTAGCTGTGGCTTTTTAAGTGCTGTTTGTAAATGGTATTGAAATGCTTCAAGGATTCCCTTTGTCATGTGTAATTACTTTAAGACATGCAGTTCGGTGCCTATTGCAGCTGCTGTTTTAGATAATCCTGAGATAGTTAAATCTGTTGCTGGATCAAACAAATTTATGCAGATGGAGATTTTAAAGTCGTCGTAAAAAAACATTTTATAGTTTCTAACATGTCAGGTGCTTAAAAATCCTGTACTTGGTACCTCTGAACTCGAATTCTACTTCTTATACCCACAGGACTTTGAAGCATGTTTCCAGCCAGCTGTCTGTTACCTCTCATGAGGTTTCAGAGGTGCCTCATTTAAGCTGATATTAAGTCTATTAAATACATGAATGCAGCTTCTAATGATGCATCTCATTTAGGTGAGTTGTCATCAGGAATTGGCAAGGATCATTGCTGCTCTGGTCCCCAAGTGACTAAGGCAGTAAAAGCCACCTGGAGAAGTGCAGGATAATACCTTCTTCTGTATTGGGAAACAAAAGGCAAAGTACCTCAAAAAGGCTGCTGACTTCCAGGGACACACCAACCTTGTCACCTTCTTGCCCTACCACCTTCCATCCCTCCCTCCTGCAAAGTGTAGCCTCAGCTCCCAGAGCTTGCAGAGGGGAGGCATCTGTCCTTGGGCATTTGGTGTCTCCAGCCAATTAATTATTAATCATCACTATATCCCTTACGTCAAGCATCTGTACTACCCATGAAGCATGGAGAACTGTTTTGTCAGTTGAAGCATAAAGGTTTTAGTTCCCTGCCACTCATTATTTGTAAAGTTGTTGTTCTGTCAAAGAACTTAAGCATCCAGAAGTGATAATTATCTCATTTTAACCCCTACACCAGATGACCTGCTGCTAGCAGGGGCAATGAAGGTGTGAATTGGGAAACCAAAAGGGAAAGTTAAGCTTGCATCATGGATCCTGCAACAGTACTGGTGCTGCACCATTGGGTATGTTCAGAATGGTAATGCTACTGCAGTGTAGGTATATTGCCCATTATGAGCACTTACCAGGAAAAAACACCTAAGTATTTAGCTCCCCTGAAAGATACTAGGAGGGCTCTTAAATTCTGGGGGGCACAAGTAATTTCCTGTGACTCAGCTAGCTGTCATACCTCCTTTTGGGATGCTCCTGCTTACCATTGCTCGAGAAACAAGGAGATGCATGAGCTTGTGTGGGGCTCTAGGGCTTGCCTGCTCTCTGTATGCAGGTTGTAGGCTAGTCTAAAAGAGTGAGATTGAGCAGAGACAGACCAGAGCGCAGGCAAGAAAGAAGAAGAAAATCACTCAGCTTGTATCAAGGCACTTCTTACTTTTGGGAGTATTCAGACATGAGAACCTGACCCCCAGCTCCTTCTAGCTGGGACTATTCTAGTGACAATGGTCAGCACTGGCACTTCATTTCTGGTGTAGTTTTGATAACGTAAATTGAAGCAGATCTGAAAACAAACTAAAATCCTGGCCATTTTCCACACATCTGTAGAGCAGTTTTTACAAGGAATAAATGTTTCCTTCTGCCTGTCTGCAGAAGCAGCATTTTAAATAATGTCATACTCTCAGGATCACCTAAATAAAAATATAGGTCCTGAAGCCTCTCTTACCAACGTGGCACAAGTTACCTTCACTATACTATGTTGTGAAGCCTGCAGCTGGCACTTGTCACAGTGGTAGCTCTCACTAAGCACTGCCAGCCTCTGTGCCCTTTACAGAAGTTTTCTAGGGTACTCCAAAGAATCTGTCTAGCAAGAGCATATCTCTAATTAAAGTTTCTGAGGCTTACAACTGAAGGCAATATTACACTTTCCTGCCACCATTGAAAATCCTGCTGTGGGAAGCCTTGGGTGCTGCAGGTAAGTGAATCCATTAAAACAGGATCATACACATGACAACCTGTGGTCTTTAATGTCCCTATGACATGATTAGGTACTGAGGTACTTCTGTGTTCTCCTCTACCCTTCCTTCTATCCCAGGGTGTCTTCATGCAGAGTGAAAGAAATGATGGTGGATTTGACAGGATGCTTTTTCGTCTCAGTAAATTGATGATATTAGATAATAGATCATCACTAATGAGCATGGCTAGGGTCAGGCTCAGTCTTATTTCATTCTCTACTAAGATAGCATGATTGTGAGAGACCAACTCTTATTTAAGTGTAATAATAGATGGAGATAGGGCTTTTTGTGTTTGGTTTTACTTTTTTTTTTTTTCCTCATTTCAGTTCAAACATAACATTGTGTTCAATGACACCACAATGTTTTGTGAAAAGTACAAGTGCTTTGAACATGTGGGAATCAAAAAGCTCTAAATAGATTATGTAATGCTGCCAACAAAGTATGTCCTTGGACCCTAGCCGAGAACAACCAAGCCTTCATTTTGAGTAAAGCACTGGATTTTTAGAAAAAGAAATACCAGAACTTTAGTCCTAGATTCCACCTCAGTCGTCCTTCTATAAGAGCAAGTCACTTCAGCCTCTTTGCCTTGGGTTGTCTCACCTGTAAGAAGGGAAAGAGTGCTCCTGTTGGGGTAGGAGGAGATGCTTGGGAGGTTAAAACCCTAACTGCTTTGTGGCAGCTGAGGTGTAACTGCCTGGGTTGCTGTGACTTCCAGAGGACCGGGAGGCAGCAGCAGGGTTTCTGGGTGGTGGGCTGGGGGGCAGCAGCCACATCTTGGTGCAGCACCTGCCTGGCCTGAGCCCAGGTGAGAACCTGCCCTGTTGCAGCCTCACGCCTGCTGCCTCGGCAGCTCTCCCTGGCCCTCCTGTCAATCAAGAGGTGGTGGTCTCCCTCCCTTTCCCACCAGAGCCTGCCTGGGGAGGGTGGGGAGGCTCTGCAAGCCCCCACACCTGCGCCTGGCCTTGGCTTTTACTGCCCTTTGACCGCATATGGCAGATGAAGTATTTAGAGGCAGCTGCTATTTCTGTCATTAGCACACAGACTTCCTAGGAGAAAACTGCTGGCTTTGTGACAGCTGAAATCTGATTCAGAGGAAGCTTTTTACTTCAGTATGTACCAAAGCAAGGGGAGGGTGAAGTAAGGGGGAGGGAAAGACAGCACTCAATTTGTTATTCATTTAATCCTGTCAGGAAAGCCCAAGTAACTCAAGATGATGGCGTGCAAATTGCAGACACGCATGCTGCAGCGCAGTGGATATTGTTCAAGGGGTTGCGGATGCAGAAGCAGTGGATGAGAAAACACGGCATGCAGCCCCCTTGTGCTGTGTTGCTTCTACCAGGGCATATAAGCTCCTGCTGAGCAGTTCTGGGCTCTGGAGCCTGCTGATGATATTTGCCAGTTTGAAGCAAATTTGAGTATCTCTGTGTAGTGCTGCTCTTGCAGGCACTGTAACAGGAGGGCACCCAAGAGATCTATTTAGCCTTCTCTGCCCCAGTGCATGATCCTTTCTCAGTCTTCTCCAGTGTACTTCCTAGTATGTCTCTGGATAAGGAAAAGGCTGTTATTCCCACTCTGCAGCTGAGGCACTGGCACGCAGAGAGGCTGACTCGTCTGATTCTGGGACACGAGAAAATAGAATGAAGCTGCGTCAGGGGAAGTTCAGATTGGACGTTAGGAAAAAGCTCTTAACTGAGAGAGTAGTCGGTCACTGGAACAGGCTCCCCAGGGAAGTGGTTATGGCACCAAGCCTGTCAGAGTTCAAGGAGTATCTGGACGATGCTCTTAGTCCTATGGTTTAGTTTTAGATAGTCCTGTGAGGAGCAGGGAGTTGGACTCAATGATCCATGTGGGTTCCTTCCAACTTGACATATTCTATGATTAGGTGCCTTGTTGTTGTGTCATCTCTTGGGTTTTTATGTTGAGTTATGTTCCTCTTCTTCAGCTGTGGCTGCTGAAAATTCTCTGATTTCTTTTTAAGGACCGTGATAGATGTTTCAAAGCAGAGCATTTTTACCTGTGCTCCCCTTTGATGGAGTTCAGATAGCTTCCAGTGCTGGAGGAACTGTAGGTCTAAGCACTCTCCCAGCCTCGGTCTTCTTGAAATTAAATTGCAGGCTTTCCGTTGCTATCATGATTTCCAATTTGAAAGAAAACTCCTAGGATTTCATGTCGTACTGTGACACCGACAGGATCAAAGATAGCTGTTTCCAAACCAATTAATTTACAGAGCAGCTCTGGTAATATAATTCAAGAGGCTTTCTGAAAAGATATCTACAAGGCTAGATGAGCCAGAACATGAAGGATTAATGCCCCCCCTTGTTTCCCATGACTCTGTACAAGCCTTGGACTGAGATAGGAAGAGCTAAGAAGAAACAGTCAGTCCTAGTTCAGCCCAATGACTCAACAACAGGATTGTATGAATGTTAATCTACTAAAATTTATCCTCTGCTTTACAAATGAAACTGGTTACTCTGGGCCAGCCTGAACTCTTTGTGCTGGCCAGTTTACACAGGATACAATGTAATTTGATGGTGATTTGAAAATCTCCTTGTGTTTTACTTGGGACGTGTCAAAATAAAATGCTATCTAGGACTTTGAGGGGTTAGGAACACAGTTACATTACACACTAGGGTTACAGGCGGTGATGTGGTTAAACACTGCATGCACATATGTGCACTGGGGACAGCTTGACAGACTACGGGCTTTTGGAAAGAACTAGTCTAGCAAAGGAGGGGAGAAAAAGCATCTGTCAGTAAATAGATGGATAAAGATCCTCTGTGCTGCTTTTAAGCACCACCAATCATCTTTATAACTTTGACAGGTGGCAATGGGGCAGGGAGGGGAGGAGGAGATTCAGAGAATTGTGTGGGTGGTGAAGAAATTAATCCTGATGAATTCGAAGAGCAAATCCACAGCAGGCAGAAAGCTTTGGATTTCTGCCCTGATGGATATGAATAAATGCAAGAGAATCCCCTTTGCACGCAAGAGCTAATTGGGTAATTACAATGTAATCTCAAAACCTTTGCTTAAACTGTATCCTGAATATCATAGTGTGAGGCAGATTCTCTTCTGGTGGTTCATAAGGCTTGCCCGGAATCTTTCGGATGGGTGTTTGGAATAGGTCCCCCCTTTATCTTTCCCTTTTCCAGGAAAGAAAACATGTTACTCTCTCTCTTTTTTTCTTTCCTTTTTTTTTTTTTTTCCTTTTTTAAAATACCCCTGTGCTATGATGGGAGAACTAATTTCTAAGGCTTCCTTTCAATGTTTTCATTCTGCTTTGCAAAGAAGAACACAGAAACATAAGAATGGCCAAACTGGTTCAAACCAAGAGTCCATCTAATTCAGTATTTTTATTCTTCCCTCAGTGTCTGCTGGAGGGAAGTCTGGAGTCTGCTGCTCTATTACTGGAGATGGAGCAGCATGAGCACATATGACATTTCCTTATAACACTCTTGCAGCTTCCAAACATTTTCAGCTCCAGGGCTTTTCTGAGCGTAACTTCTGTCTCTTTACTAAGCCTTGATGGCTCTTTCTTCTACTTAGTTCTCTTAAACAAATGCAACATTTTGTATCCACATGCCTTGCCACAGAGTTTGCAGGCCTACTACCTGGTGGTGAAAAGCCAAGTTGTTTTGTTTTGTTTTGTTTTTATGGCTTTCTTTTGATAGGTTTTATATCTGACAGAATAGTCAATTCTAATCTGCTTTTCTCATGTCACCTGCAGAGCCCTACTATATCTCTGTGTCTCATGACTGTTTACAGAATCACAGAAACGACTGGGTTGGAGAAGACCTCAGAGATCATCGAGTCCAACCCTTGGTCCAACTCTAGTCCGTTTACCAGATCATGGCACTAAGTGCCATGTCCAATCTCAGTTTAAAAACCTCCAGGGACGGCGAGTCCACCACCTCCCTGGGCAGGCCATTCCAATGCCTGACCACTCTCTCTGTGAAGAATTTTTTTCTAATATCCAGCCTAAATTTCCCCTGGCAGAGTTTAAGCCCATGCCCCCTTGTCCTGTTGCTAACTGCCTGGGAGAAGAGACCAATCCCCACCTGGCTATAACTTCCCTTCAGGTAGTTATAGAGAGTGATGAGGTCACCTCTAAACCTCCCCTTCTCTAGACTAAACAGCCCCAGCTCCCTCAGCCTCTCCCCATAGGTCTTATGTTCAAGTCCCTTCACCAGTCGTGTTGCTCTTCTCTGGACCCGCTCCAGCACTTCAATGTCTTTCCTGAACTGAGGGGCACAGAACTGAACACATCCTTAAAGACATTTTCTGAAGAATGTAATGAAAACCAATTTTGAAATAAGTTAACTGTGTCAATGAGATCTTTGATTTTGCCAAAGAATAGCAAGAGGTGGGTGTTACAGGACTTCCCCTCGCAGAAGTCATGTTGACCCTTACCCAAAATATCATATTTATTGTCTGTCAATGCTAACTTTTGTTATTACTTCTACTAATGAATCCAGTCTAGATGCCAGGCTAGCAGACTTGTAACTCCCTGGCTCTCCCGTGGGCCTCTGTTTGAAGATTAGCACTGCAGTTGCTACCTTCTGGTGCTCAGGTCCCAAAGACATTTTACATGAGAGGCTGCCCACATTCATGTAATTCAGCTATTCTGTCCCTGCAGTTCCTCTGGAAACCTTGAGAAAGTGTTGTTCTGCCACTGGGATCCTCCAGGGCCATTTCTGTCTGTCTGTATCATACATTCATCCATGTCAACTTTAAACAGAGCTGCTTCTGATTTCCTCTTCCTACTCCTCCTACAAAAATGAAAGTGGGAGGTTCAGGCATAGGAATCTCACCAGTTTTCTTCTGGTGAAAACAAGAAAGCTCTGGTGCAAAGATTTAATTTATTTTCTCTACAGCAGCTGTGTCAGGTCTGAGTTCTCTACAGATTTGCTATCACTTGACCCTGCAGACTTTTCTGATACGTCACTAGAGAGGCTATCCTTATCTTTTTTAGATATCTATCTAGAAGCAAAAAGTGACAATGTTTTTATCTGCTTTTGAAAGCCCAAGGTCCTGAGACAAGTTGAATGAGGGATGATCAGTAAGAGAGCTGTTTGTCTGCGGTGCTCTCTGGATACCTTGGGGTTTTCCCATCCCTGATTTGTGGGTTCATGTTGTCTAAATCTTTTATGTGACTGCACTTGAACTAAGGTTTGAGTGCTACAATGCCAAACACATTTTTACACTCCAAGGAAACATAACATCGAGGTGCTTCTAAAAGCTTGGGTGTTCTTAAGGCTTTGTAACTCCAGACTGATTCCTGTTTACTTCAACCATCTTCCAAAGGCTCACTTGTAACATGAAGCATGTTATTGCCCATCCCATCTCTCTGCTGAACACAGCTGTTATTCTTTCTTTAGGAAGGAGCTTTTTTCTTTAGAACTGGCACCAATGCAGTGATTTGGCATCAGGCTGGTCTTGGTCACATTCACTGTGTTTTGCCATCTGATCAAACAGGTGAAAAAGAGCCTGTGCCTTCCCAGGACTGAGTTGGAATGGAAAGCAAAGAAGGTATTTGCGAGAATTCGTGCTCAAACCCCAATGGTATCAGTGTTCAAGTAAAGTAGCAACCATGGCTACAAGATAACACAAAACAGAAACGAAGCTCACCATGCAGCTTATGGTGTATTTTTACAAAGAGAGGAGAAAAGATGCCTTGGTGGCTGGTATTTATCTGTCTAGCATTGCTTTCATGCTTGGTTACCTGGAAGTTGCTGCTGCTGAAGCCTGGCAAACATAGCTATGTATTTACTCTCATGGTTCACAATGTACAAATACACCTCAGAGGATAAAGTAAGCTGGGAGGGAGTTAAGAAGTTTGCCTCTTTTTGTAATTTATTTGCTGAAGGAGGCTGTCCTCTGAGCAGGCTAACTATTGCCACAGAGAGCACAGGCATTTCCAGGGATTCAGCAGCACTCCTGTGCAAGGGACCACGTTCTGGAGGAGGATGGTTAGGAGAAAATTATTCCCATAAGGATACTTGCCAGGGCCAAATCTATCATGCTGCACCTTTGTTGCAATACTGGGCCTGTTTATAAACTTGATTACTAAAATGGCTTATGTGAAAGGAAGCCAATTGTTGATATAGCTATTGTTGGCTTTGTACATACGATTGGGCATGTTTGCTTATCGCTAGCAGGACACTGTCTATAAACCAGACAGTTAAAATGCTGCTGTTCTCTAAGACTTCACTGTATATGTACAGACTGTGTTTATGTTTGTACACATGATGCATGAAAAAATATATCCTATTTGCTTGTGCAAGTTTTATCTGTGCTCTCCTGTGGAATGAGGTAATGTTCTCTTGCTTACAGCATGCTGGTGCCTGCCTTGTCCTGCTATTAATGAATTATTTGTGTTACCAACTATGAGCCCCAGCAATGACCTGGGATTGCACCATATTTCATTAAGATAGCATATAAATGGGAACAAGAGAGAGTGCTGGCTCCAAAGAGGTTATGAGCTACTTTTCCTCTAGCTCTGATAGGATGCATGCAGACAGCAACTGGCTTATTAACTCCATGTGGTGACCCTAACCCCTTCCAAGATGAGATCTCTCACTAATGCAAGCTTTCCTTTGGTCATAATGTCTAGTCAAAGACAACTTTGTGCCCTCTGTGGAGTTTTATACTGACTACTTTTTTTTTTTTTTTTTTTTTTTTCCCAATCCCTTTTGGGTCTCTTCCAGTAAGATGAGCAAGATTTTTGAGGTGTTAAAGGGGAAGCATGGTAAAATGATTTATATAAACACTACTGAACTCATACTTCAAAGACCAAATGAAACTTTCACATAAGATGAAATATATAAAGCTGGGACTGCTGATCTTATTTGTTTGATGAATCTGTTTACCTCTTGTATGCATTCATCTAACTTGGGAGAAGGCAGATATATGGAGTGGGAACTGAATGGTCTCAGACCTATCCATTCATCACTTGCACGATGCATCGCTTGCATGACTTTGCTGGAGCGTCCAGATATTTCCCTGTTATATAGGAATAGAAATCTTTGTTTTCTCTTGATCTGCAGGATAATTAGCTTAATTTATAGGTTTATGGCCATTTGCATTCTCTAGCTTGCGCGAGTGAACTTGAAGAAAAGGGGCACAGGAGAACAGAGATCCACATCTATTGAATGATACCTTTCATCTCTTGTGAAGAGTCATGCCCATATCTAAGCTGGGCCCAGCTGTATAGAGTTCTGCTCTTGTTCTCCTGCCCTGTGGATCAGTTTGGAAAGAGTGTGGTGACTTCTTTAGGTCTCTGGTTCTCTGGGAAGCATTTTTGGGTGACTATTGAATATGATTTATGTGTGTAGTGTCCTATTATTAAAAGCATAAGCTCTTATTTTTGGTACTAATCAAAATGGAGGTGTACTTGGAGTGTGCTTCTTCACTCCTTAGAAATGAGTTACAAGGTGGTGGGCTGTTGTCAGCTAGGGCTGAATAAGGCTTCATTTTCCTACAGTAGTTATCTGGGCATCTACAGCGTTCTTAAAAGGGCCAAACCAGGGGGATAGTTTAATCTTGGAGCAAGTGTCTTTGATATTAGAGGATGTTGTGAGCTAGATGAGATATTTACAGTGCTTGCTGCTTTCTCCTACATTTCTCCCTATAGCCTGGCTATAGTTCAGGTTGGATGTCTGCTCCACATGCAGGAGAATTTTTTGGCAGGGTTCTGGCAGACAATGCCATTTGCATGCCATGGTACAAATATACAACCATTTCTCTTTTCACTAAAATAAATAGCAGCCAAGATGTTGTTGCAGTAGCTAATGGATTTTTATATAAATAAATACAAATGAGTGGAAAGAAGGGGAAGGAATATGACTGGTGAAACGTGCTTCATAGGGCAAATTCTCCTCCTTGATCTTACTGAAGTATTTCCCTATCTTCCTCCTTCCCCTTCAATCCCTGATCTCACTGTGTACATTTCAGATGTAGAGATACCATAAGATGCATGACCATGAAGAAACCATTTGGCTGAATCACTAGAGTCATTTCAGGTCTGTTTCTAGATGTACGTAATACACAGTGGAGTCGCACAACTAGCACAGAATTTTGTTTTAGCACAAGTGTAAAACTATTACTGTACCCAGCAGAAGGGAAATATTTGGGTCCAACACCAGTCTCGTACATGCTATGATGTTGGGGTGCTGCACTGGCATGTTTGTGCCTCTCCCTGTGCAAGGGTGTGTGTGGCTCTTGGGAGAAGCAAGCACAGAGGCTGTCCTTTTGAAGGGACAAACACCCATGTTTTAATCTGAAATGGTTTTCACACAAAACAGTATATTCATAGTACTAAATGCTGATGATTTGTTGCCAGGCACTGCTGCTAGCTGTCATCTCCCTCCTTCAGCAAGGGCTATTAAATGGTATTGCAGAGCTGCATGTCCAGTGCTGCTCATTAAATTAAGACAGTGGAAATACTTGGGGGATGGGGGGCAAAGAGAGAGAGAGAAAAAAAATCCCCTGTAGCCCCCAGACAAACCAGAGCAGAGCACCTTATATCAGAATTGTTAAGATAGTCCCAAAGCTTTTTAGCTTTTTCCCAGCCATCATGGCATGCTACACATATTAATCATTCTGTTGTATCTTCATATGGGGGGAGTGGCAAAAGTATCTTTAAAGCAGTTTTTCAGCATCCAATAGCTAAATGCCAAAAATCAGAAATGATTACTCATTTCCAAAACTGCTAGTGGTTAGTATCTTTGGTCATTTTAAACAGTGCTAAAAATCACTCAGCATAGAAACCCCTGGGTCATGGGTTATAAACAAGTTTCTATCTGAACTTCCCTTACTGCTGTTTTAATATCAGTTTTGTGCTTAGTAGAAGCTAATAATTCTAACAACCTGATTTTGCATTGGGCTAGGTTATACAGCCTACCCTTCTTGCAACAGTTCCCTTCACAAGGAAATGTTTCTTGCTCTACTTTTTTTTTTTTTTAAATTTTATTTTTATTCTTCGGACCAGCAGAAAAGGAGTTTTTGGGGGAGGGTGTGTTTGAATCTCTGTGGCACAACAGCATTTTATCATTGCTATATTCCGATGCGTTGCTTTCTGTTTTATCCCTTAATCTGGTGACATCACCACAATGCGATTCTTCAGTAATTGTGCTGGAACAGCAGAGAGAGAGTGTACGATTATGGCAAAAATGCACCCATATCCTTTTTCTTGTAAGAAAAGATAATGCATAGAAATGAAACATTGTGTGAAATTGGCACTGTGTTTGAAGAGTTTTATCCAAGACAGGACAAAGCACTGTAGGAAAAAGGACAAGTCACTACCTTCAGGAATCTCTATTTCCCGGTATTTTTCTAAGCTAAGCTGGTTAGACACCCTGCCAGCTGGGCATGGCCCCTGGAACCTCTCCAGGAAAAAAAAATGGAGCTCACATTGTGAAAGGGTTTCCCCCATCTGTGCTGGAGAAGAGATTCCCTTCTGGGAAGCTTAGACATAAATATTGATTTTTTTGCAATAGCAAACTAATGTTAATGGCATGTAGCCAATTTCTGTCATGGGTACCATGAAGTATTTTGAACATGTGCCACCAAAGCCAGCATGAAGCATAGATCTCTTAGGTGCAAATAGCCCCTAGCTCACTGTTTTCTGATGCTGCTGCTGTTGGCTCACAGGATGGGCGCAACTGTTTCTGGCAAGTGAGTGGGAATAAGACAGTGAGAATTTCCATGCCTTTGTGACATGTAAGTGCTGGACTGGATTTTGACCTTGCATAACACTTGCATGGAGAGAAGATCTAATGAGTGTTACTTTGTTTTTTTTAATTTTCTGTAGGGATCCATATTTGCTGGTGGGTAGCTTTAACTCCTGGCTATGAGATGCTGTTGATGCCAATAGGCACCCCAGGGTGAGGCCTATGTCCATGGACTTCCAGCAGCAAATGACCAGTGCTGGAAAGGAGAGCTAGAAGACCCATCTCTATTGGGAATTCTCATTATCTGAGTGAGGAGCCCATCTGTTTTAGCTGCAGTGGAGTGGGAAGGTCTTCCATTTAGATTGCTGACACTAATGTTTTTAAAGACTTCAGGGTAAACAAGAATTTGAAGAAGAATTTGGAGGATCAGAATTTTGAATTTAAATATAGCATCATGCTGATGAAATTTTAGTTTTGATGTGGTCCAAAGTAAATCTGTAGTAAGTCCACAGAAGAGCAGGGAACATGAACTTCTCGTGTCCTTGGCTGACGTCCTAGCTATGGGACTATCCTTCAGCAGTCTCTCTGTGGATGTTCAAACTTGCTTCCACCTCCTGTTTGAACCCAAGTTTTTTTTCTCTGCTTTTCTTTTTGGCAATAATTTTCTTTCCTTTAAAGTCCTTTTTTTTTTTTTTTTTTTTTTTTTTACTGAAGACGTCAGCTTTTGTCTAACAAATGTAAGCCTGCCAGCTTGCAGATTTATTCGATGTAGTCTGCTATATCTCCCTTGGGTCTCTGCACAACAGGTTGAGAACAATACATTATTGTGCTCCGCATTAATGAGATGGAACAAAAGGAACTATTTATTCCATTGCCTGTGGTGTTCTTGGTCCTTCTGTGACATCATAAAGGGACTTCTTATCCCTTTGTGACAGCTGTAATTACAATGACTTTGTTGTTACCTCAGTCTCCTCCAAGTAGTTGTCTATGCAGGAACTTGACAGAAGTCAGAAGTTGTTTTAACTAGTTTCTTAGACATTCTTGGTATAAAGAGAGTCAAAGTCCCTGCCTTGTGTATCTAGGAGGCTGTTGTCCTTGGTGAAAGCATAAATTATTTGGGTTGCAATGCAAATATGAGTACATTGTTGTCCACAAAGGTTTGACTTTTAAGGCTAGAACTCCTCAGGAGCTGAAAAATCACAACTGAAACTTCTAAAAAACTTCCTCCATATCCTTCTTCTCTGTTTGTCAAATGGGATGGTAGTTTTTAATTTGGTTATAGTGTTTTTGGCAAAGGAAGCCATTGTGATATTCCATTTCAGAAGAGGAGCTGTGTTGGATCAGCCTTGCTCCCTTCCACTTCATCAAATCTTGTGACAGTCCTGTAGATCACTACTTTTTGGTGGGCAGTATGGAGTGTTGTTGGATTGTTAAATTTTGAGCCAGGATGTTGAGCTCATCTCTGCTACCAATTTACTGTGTCTTCATAGCACAAAGTGTATGCTGGTATTTTCTTTCCCTATTCCTAAAATGAAGAATGCCTTCCTGCTTTGCACAGATGTTGTGAGGCTTAACAATTTACTGTTTGTAAAGCATTTTGAAATCCTAGGAAGAACTGCAAAGCAGAGAAGCAGAGTGTTGTTGAATGAGCTAATCTGACACCACAGCGAAACAAAACAAACAAAATACCCACCAAAAACCCCACAACAACACACATCACAAAAACCCCTTGGAATATACCTTTAAATTTATAGAAGAAAGTGTACCTTGATAGTCGCCTTCTCTGCCATGCATAGAAACAATCTCCAAGTCCCATGGTTTCCAGAGTAGTAATTCCTGAGCTACTTTCCCCTCTAGTATTACATTGGAGAGGTTTGCTTCTCCGAGTATAGCCAAAGAGCCAGATGATGATGAACCTGCTTGCTTGCACTCTCTCATGATCTCTCTCCCCTTGCTTTGTTTCTTTTTTGTTTTTAACCCTTTTATCATTACAGAAATTTCTAGCACCAAGTCAAGCTCTGTTCCTAATTCCTTCCACTGGGTAGTCGTCCTCGTGAGTTTTTCTCCTGACTCCTGTTCTATCTCAGCAAGTATGCCTTCAGCTGGTAGCACTTAAGGGAATGTTCCTGACAAAATAAAGTTGAAAGTGGGCTCCATGCAGCTGATAAAAATTTTCAAGTTCATATCTTTGACAATAGGGTTTAGTCTGATGCATCCCATCCCTTCAGGATGATCTCTTCATGCACTTTGGAGATGATTCTCCCTTCCCCTACCACTGACTGAATATGGTTTCGAGAAAAGGCAGACTGATCTTGGCAGGTAAGCCTTATGATGGGAATTGAGTGTGTTTGTCTGGATCACCTGGCAGGTCTGAGTAGCTGTTGAAGAATAACAGAAAGAAACACTATTCAGGAAGAAGAGCAGATGTTCCAGTCCACCAAGCCATGGAACTCTGTCCCTTGTTAGCAGGATGAGCAGACAGACTTTATTTTGTCATAGGTATTTATTTTCTTCCTCAAAGGCTCTGATGGCTGTATGTATGAGTTGGATCCTGCTGAGCAATCGTTTATTCCTGAATTACTTATGAATGGAGACAGCATAGTGGAGGGTGTGTTTTGAACTATGTCATAGCTTGAAAGACAGTAGCGTTTTGGATGTTCTCATTGGAAACCTGAGAAGAGATCCCAAGAAATCTGCCTTATGTTGTCAGTCATGGATTGTTGGTGTGCTTGAGCTAGCCAAAAGTATGTATTTGTTTGGCCAGGCAGGAACACTCCAGGAGAGCAAACCAATGAGGAAGAATCAGTGTCATATTAGCATTTTGATACTATGGGAGAGAAATTCAGGAACCTGAGCAAGGATCTAGATGAGTCCTTGGTAGGAAAAGTCTTGACTGCCAGTTAATTTGGTGGCATGGATCTCTCAATCTCTTCTGCTGGAACGGTTTACATGTGCATACATCACTTTAAAGGAGAAGCTATAGCTGGTGATTAGGGTGTTCATCTTGTATATGAAAGGCTGAAGTTTGAATCCCTGCTACCGGTCTGCCAAAGCAGAGAGGAACTGTGCTTTTCAGCACTCCAGGGACATGCTACAGCTATTGAGCAATCAGCTGGTCCATGGAGGGCTTGGGATTCATGTTACCTGCAGCCCAATTCTCTGAACAAAGACTGTTGCTAGGCAAGATTGATATGTAGAATGGAGTGCGTTTTCAAAGGATGCACTAAATGTCTGTTTTCCCTCTGTAATGCTGGACATCAGGACAGGGCTAGTCTCTTATTTGGTGAGAAAGACTGGTAGAGGTCCACAGAAGACAGCAAGGATGCTTACTGACAAGAAGGAGGTGTTAATGTTTCTTGGTCTGAGCAGGGCCTAGCCACAGCATTACTCCACATCTGAGAAATCATTTAACAACCCTATTTGTTATTACAGTTCAAAGTTACATCTTTCCTGCAAGATGAAGGGCAGAGAGGGCAGAGAGCCCTGAGGCTGTATTGCTGACCCTAGCAGGCACATTGGGGCTTAGCTAGTTCCCAAGTCAAAACACCTGCACTGTACTTTAGATATCTCTTGGTGAACTGGGGTGTAGGGTATTTATCTCCCTGTTTTTTTTCCAAGTCACTTGAATCTTCTTTGATGGGAAGCCGACTTCCTGACACAGTCTGAAGATGGGGCTGAGGGTTCACAATACATGTAGATGTGCAGGGTCTGAAATATGCTCAACCGAGGATAGACATTAGCAGAGGGAAACATTTCAGATCATTCAATACTCTGTCCTGCACAGGCACACTAAGGCTTTCTTGATATCTGGCTTTTAGTCACACAAAGGTTTTCCTGGGCTTTCTTATTGCCAGGAAACTTCTAAACAGCCAAAATATCTCCTCTTTTTAAGCTATGTTACTCATACTTGAATCCTTTTGTGTCATTCTTCAGAAGTCTTCTCCCGTAATTCATGTCAGCCCTTCAAATGTTTGCAGATTTGTCATCTGTACTTGTTGCTTTGCCAAGCTATTAACTCTTCTAAATTAATAGTCTTCTAAGTCAGTCTCACTGTTTCCCTGATAATTTTGCCATTGTTCTTTTTGAATACCTCTCAATTTGTCATTGTGAATGCATCTAAGGCCAAAGCATTGGCACTTGGCTATGTTTATAACACATCCAAGTTTCTCGGACACACTCTCTGAGTAAATACACTTCAGTGTAATCCTGCAAATGGCCACTTTTTTTTCTTTTTTTTTTCTGGTTCCATATACTTGAGGTTGAGACCACATATGAAAGTTTTCAAAACTGAGGAGATACAGCATGTGAAGTGGTGTGCAATAGCATGGATAGTCCTTCTGTGGCGCTGCTTATGAGACCACTGTCTGGGGCAGGCTCTTGGCACTGGCATGCGCTACACCCATCTCCAGCAACTCCCCCTTGGTGACTTCTGTTTGATGCCCCCACTCCCACCCCAGACCTTCAACTGATTTCTTCAGCCACAGTCAGGACTGAAGTTAAGGGAAGCAGGTGTAGGTTGGAAAAATGGCATATTGCTTCTCATCTGGCAGAAAACAATCTACTACAAATACCATGTTGTGTACACAGACACCCAAGTTGGGCCATTAGTGTCATGACTGGTGTGACAAACCCTTGGGCTAGTGGATTAACTTCTGCTGGCTTCTGTGTGAAGTTCCAAATGGAAGAGACAGGTATGTTCATTCTGCCAGGACAGAAAATAGTTACCTAATTGAGTTAGTTAGTTGCCCTGTCTCTTCTTTGGTAAGGCAGGTTCTTGCTCAAGCTCTGATACATAGGTTGGATGAGTGTTTAGTGTTCCTAACAGAGTCAACTGTATTTAACACAGAGCATGCTGGATCAGCTACTTTCTGAATAGCAGGCTACAAATGTATATCACTTGAGGCAAAAGCTGCACAGTGGTAAACTTCCTCCCAGGTGTGGCTGCAGGAAGGAAACCCTGCTCAGGACAACACCTCCCATCAATGCAACAGGGTAGAAAGTGGAACAGTGATGGAGAAAGCAGAAGATTATGAGATTTCAAGTAATATTTAGATGGGACTATACCTGCCCTTTTGTGGAATAAGGCTGTAAAATGTAGACACTGAAAGTATCCCATTCTCACACCTAAATCTTATGATTTTTCAAATAAAATACTCAGAATACTCAGAAGTGCTGAAATTCATGCTGTTTCCTTCCTGCATCATGATTAACATTTCCTTCTGTCCTGCTGTTCTTTCAGTAAAATCACATTGCATCACAACATTGAAGCATAAGTAGACTTCCAACTCTCCTGCAGCAGCAGCAGTTTTTAATCCACATACAGAATTTTAGAAGCTGCTGAAATGAGCTCTTTATGCTTCATAATTGTGAAGATTTTAGCATTGGCTCAGGCATCAGGCAATGCAGAAACATATTGTAATGTTTGAAAAGCCATGGCAACCTCCAAAGAAATTCCTCCTGTAGAGACAGCTAAGGAATGTATTTAGCCCAATTGGAGAGGAAAAGATCCTTTGCAGGGCAGAACCTGGCTGAAATAGAAGAGCTGCTGAGACAGAGTTGGCTGTCATGGTCCTGCAGAGGCTTGGCCTGTTGTTCCTTTCAATGGTGTAGTTGAGCTTCTTGCCATGTGTCTTTTTTATTGGCATTTGTAGGGTTGCATGAAGAAATACATTTAGCAGTATAAGCTGCAGATTTCAGGATGTTATTTCCCAGGAAATTCTTGGTCTATTAGAGTGTATTAACATGAAGGGTGGAGAACTGTCCTTGGCAGAAACTTCTTTCATTCAAAACACAGCAGAGTGGAGTCACTTGCATGCCAAGAGATGACTTGTCTTTTTTTTTCTTTCTATAATGTGACTGTCCTCCTCAGATGTCTATTCTCTAGCCAGTACTTCTGTTCTGGTCCAAGTCTGAAGTATCCCAGTCTTTGTGTCCAAGTCTGAAGTGGGGTCCTTGAGCAGGGTCCTTGTATAACCCTGTATCCCTGCTTTATCAGGACTACATCAAGCTCTCTTGCTGCACGGCAGCTGCAGATTTCTCAGTGCTTAGATGCTGTCCTGGAAGAAACCCTGTAGTTCCTCCAGCTTTGATCAATTCTGCCAGTTGGGTTGCTTGCAAATATGCCAATAACCACACTCTGAGAACTGTTTTTCCTGAGACCTGCAAGTGATAGCCTGTTGCAACTGGTGGCTTAGTCTGTTGATAAACAGAGACCTGCTTACTGCAGTATTCTGTTTCTTTAACGCTGTCTGGCATGTTAAGTGGAAGCTAGTATACTCAACTCAAGTAGGGACTTTTGCCTAACTGGGTTTGGAGTGACCTGATGGGCTGTTGTGCCCTGGCCAACAGCAAGAGGACCTGGCATAGGACATGATCCTCCGGCCAGGAAGAGAAGTGTTCTGCATGTGCTCGAGTGAGGACCCAGCCCAGGGTCTTTTCCCAGGTACGAAGTAGCACAGACAGGTCTGTGTCATCACCCCCATTCTCAATATCCTGTTAAGCTGCTTTTTCAGTTGCTGTTCTAACCACATGCATTTAAATCCTTTCCTGCATAATCTGTATTCACAGTATATTAGGAAAATAGCATGTTAGGCTTCGTTAATGTACAAGCCCTGGACCTCCAGAGAGCTGAGTGTAAGGAAGACACAGGTCACACTGAAATGAGCTTGGATCTCATCCAGTTGCTTAAGAGAACACACTGATAGCAGCCATGCTGTATAATTTGATGTCATTCTACACGATAGCGAGGTTTTTATTATTAGAGCTCCAGACCAGAAGGGATGACCGGCAGAAGGACTGAGACATATTGGCAGAACTGTGTGCATGCCTGGGGCTGTGGGACGTGAATGAGTGTTGCTGCAATGTGACTGAAGTGCCTTGGCAAAGATCTGTGGGAAGCCCCCTGTACTGTATGTCTTTTGTTGAGGTAATGCTTCCTTCACCAATGCAAACATTACTCAAGGAATAAAGTCTGTGATCTGTTTTGGGCAGATAAGTGGGGCCAAGATTCTGGATCTTTGTTTAGAGAAATATATTGTGGAAAACTGAAATTTTTCTGAAGCTGCTGAGTGTTTTGCACTTGACTATATAGGGCTGGGATTTCACTCACTGGTTTCCTGAAGTGATATTCTCTAGCTTTGTCTTTTGTGCTCTCATATTTCATATCTGGATCAACACATCTCAGGAAATAATGCTGAGATATTACTTTGATGCTCCCTGGCTGGTTTCTTGCATCATTCTGAGGTTGCTTTAAATACTGGGTTTTGTGTTGAGCTTTAACATAGCAGAGAAGTTTCCTGGTGTTTGAGATATGACAGATCACTGCATTTATTAGTACACATGCTCCTCTGTATGTTTTTATGAGGCTGTTTGAGTTGACCACAGGAGCGAAGCACTACTGAGCCCAGGACAAAGTTGCTGTGAAAAGACTTTTACAGTGTGTCCAATAAAAGCAGAGGTGTGAAGAGATGCTCCTTGGCAGTCTGGCTCTTTCCATGGAGTGCACTAGCTAGCAGCTGGAGCCCTGGGTGTCTTCCACTTGGATTTGTTGAGCCAAGGGTCTCCTCTGCAGTGAACCAGCTCTCCCATCCTACAGAGAAGAAACAATATCTCTACAAAGGAGAGGTTGGTGTTACTGTGTGTGATTTGGCTCTCAAAGAGGAAAGCCTAGCTGGTAGGGCAGTCTGTTATTGGACCTGTGTTCCTTGGAGTGCTACACGATCTGGAGACTAGCAGAGGGTGAGGTAATTTAGCCATTTATTTCTGTCTCTTAACATGGCCTTTGCTCACCAGCAATGTCAGAATATCATCTGTAGCTCTGGTCCCCTTTTACTGTTACTTTCTTGCTCCTAGAAACAAAACTTTGGTGGGGAAAAGGAAGTAACTCTACTGAACGATATGCAGATAGTGATTTGACAGGAGAGTAGTGGAATATTGCTTAGTGTGTTGGCTGCTCAGAGAAAATAATATCTGAGATAGCCACAGAGGTGGTCTTGTCTCCAGCCTCTAGGGAGCTGGTTAGTTAAGCTGCTCAGCACAGTTATGCAGGAAAGATTTTGGTGATACACCATGGAAAATAATGGTCTGAATTAGGGAGGTGAAGAGAAAGTTAGCGATAGAAACTTCAATGTTATAGTATTATATTAATTGATGGTAGAAGTTAGTAGTTACATGGGTGGGCCTCTCCTGTCTGGAAAGCCATGTTTCCAGTGGGAGTTCCCAGGAACTCCTGTTCTGAATAGTCCCAGGATGGCATAATCTGCTAGTATCATACCATCTGCTTCTCCATCCTAGACCTACCAGAAGCATATCAACGTGTATCACTTCAACTTGTGAAGTGAGTGAGTACCACCCCCACTGTGCTGCAGCAGCAGGTGTGGTAGCTTGTGCAGCAGGGTGCAGAGGTTGTCACTCCTTGCTTGTTAGACCATCTCACCTACTGGCAGTGTCCCAGACTGCAGCTGACCATGGTCTCCTCCAGACAGAGAGCTTGTCACAAAAAGACTGTGGCGACCCAGACAGAGGGCCTGCCCCAAACCATGGCTGTTCAGGTCTCAGGCTGCAGGGAGTGCCAGAGCCTGCTGCTGCCCGGGGAGGATGGCCAGCATCCCACCTGCATGAGGTATGAGCAGGTGGAAGATCTGCTCGACGTGGATGGTGGTGAAAACTTAACGAGGAAGTTGAGAGACTGAGGACCATCAGGCAGTGTGAGAAGGAGATTGACTCGTGGAGTAACTCCCTGGTGTGCCACTCAGAGAGGCTTCAGGGGGATACCTCCCAAAAGGTGATGGACCCCCTACCCTGTCCGGCAGAGCAGGGAGACCTGGGACAGCCCCTGCCCTGTCACTGTGGGGCAGAGGCAGGGGACCAAAAAGATGAGGAGGGTTGGAAGCAAATTCCAGTTTGGCATCATGGGCAACCCCTTCCCTACCTGCTTTGCATCCCCAGGTGCTCCTCCGTAATAGGTTTGAGGCCCTGGATCTTGAAGGAGAGGTAGGTGATGATGTGGTAGAAGGCCTGCCTACAAGGTCACATAGGAAGAGGAGTTTGACTCCACACCTCAAGACTGCCTCCAATAAGAAAGAAAGAAGGGTAACTGTAGTAGGCAGTTCCCTTCTGAGAGGGACAGAGGGCCCAATATGTAGAGTTGACCCTCATGATAGGGATGTAGTCTACCTGGAGCCCAGATCAGGGATATCACCAGGATGCTCCCCAGCCTGGTGCACTCAACACACTACTACCCACTGCTGATCTTCCAGACAGGTGGGGAGGAAGCTGCATCCCGCAGTCTGAGGGGAATGGAGAAAGATTTCAAGGCCTTGGGACGGTTGGTGAAAGAGTCTGGGGTGGAAGTTATTTTCTCTTCCCTCCTTCCGTTTTTGGGTGATGATATGGGAGGGAATAGAAGAATTCAGTCCATAAATTATTGGCTACAAGACTGGTGCTACAGGCAGGGCTTTGGATTCTTTGATAACGGCTGTTTTTATAAGACAGCAGTCCAGACAGTGATACGTGGGAAAGGTTTATCTCACAGGGGCAAAAGGATGCTGGGGCAGGAATTAGCAGGGCTCATTTGGAGAGCTTTAAACTAGATTTGAAGGGGGATGGGGCTGTAGCTGGGCTTGCACCAGTGGGGCAGCACTCTAGAATTGATAAAGACTGGGAGGCCTCCCATCCCCCTATGTTGAAATCACTGTGCTCAGCTCGCTCCCTGAAATGCCTGTACACCAATGCACACAGCATGGGAATAAGCAGAAGGAGTTAAAAACCTGTGTTTGATCAGGAGATTATGATCTGGTGGCAATTACAGAGACATGGTGGGACAGCTCATGTGACTGGAATGTGGTCATGGATGGCTATGTCCTTCTCAGGAAAGACAGGCCAGCCGGGCGAGGTGGTGGAGTTGCTCTTTACATGAGAGAGCAACTACAATGTATTGAGCACTATCCAGGGGTGGATGAGGAGCGAGTTGAGAGTCTGTGGGTGAGAATTAAGGGGCAGGGTGGCAGGGGTGATACTGTTATGGGTGTCTATTACAGGCCACCAGATCAGGGTAAGGAAGTTGTTGAGGCCTTCTACAGGCAGCTGAGAGCAGCCTCACAATTACAGGCCCTGGTTGCGGTGGGGGATTTTAACTACCCTGATGTTTGCTGGAAGGACTACTCAGCCAGCCAGCCACAGTCTAGGAGGTTCCTCCTGTGCATTGATAATAACTTCCTGATCCAAATGGTGGATGAGGCAACTAGGAGAGGAACGCAGCTGGATCTCATTTTCACTAACAAGGAGGGTCTGGTTGAAGCAGTAAAGGTTGAGGGCTGCCCTGGCTGCAGCAACCATGAGATGGTGGAGTTCAGGATCTCATGTGGCAGGAACAGAATACCAAGCAGAATCACAACCCTGGACTTCACTAGGGCCAACTTTGGCCTTTTCAAGCAATTGCTAGGGGAAATCCTGTGGGAAAGGGTACTTGAAGGTAAAAGGGCCCAAGATAGTTGGTTAGCATTCAAGGACTGCTTCTTCTAAGCTCAAGATCAGAGCATCCCAACATGTAGGAAGTCAGAGAAGGGAGCCAGGAGACCTGCTTGGTTAAACAGGGAACTGCTGGGCAAGCTCAAGTGAAAGAGGAGGGTTTACAGATCATGGAAGAAGGGGCTGGCCACTTGGGAAGAATATAAGGCTGTTGTCAGAGGGTGTAGGGAGGCAACTAGGAAAGCTAAGGCCTCCTTAGAATTAAACTTGCGAGAGGGGTCAAGGACAACAGAAAGAGCTTCTTCAAATACATGGCAGATAAAACTAACACCAGAGGCAATATAGGCCCACTGATGAATGAGGTGGATGCCCTGGTGACAGAAGATACAGAGAAGGCAGAGTTACTGAATGCCTTATTTGTTTCTGTCTACTCTGCCGGAGGCTGTCCTTCCTGAGGAGCCCTGTACCCCTGAGGCCCCAGAGGAAGGCAAGAAAATGGAGGAGTTTGCCTTGGTTGATGAGGACTGGGTTAGGGACCAGTTAAGCAATCTGGACATTCATAAATCCATGGGTCCAGATGGGATGTGCCTGCGGGTGCTGAGGGAGCTGTCTGAGGTCATTGCCAGACCACTCTCCATCATCTTTGATAAGTCATGGGAAATAGGAGAGGTGCATGAGGACTGGAGGAAGGCAAATTTCACTCCAGTCTTCAAAAAGGGCAAGAAGGAGGACCTGGGTAACTATAGACTGGTCAGCCTCACCTCCATCCCTGGAAAGGTGATGGAACAACTTATCCTTGGCACTGTCTCAAGGCATATCAAGGATAATAGGGTCATTAGGAGCAGTCAATATGGGTTCACCAAAGGGAAGTCATGCTTAACCTCATAGCCTTTTATGAGGACATAACCAGGTGGATAAATGATGGCAAAGCAGTGGATGTGGTCTACCTTGATTTCAGTAAAGCATTTAGCACAGTGTCCCACAGCATCCTCGCAGCTAAACTGAGGGAGGGTGGTCTGGACGATCAGCTAGTGAGGTGGACTGTGAACTGGCTGAAGGAAAGAAGACAGAGACTTGTGGTCAAGGGGGCAGAGTCCAGTTGGAGGCCTTTATCTAGTGGAGTCCCTCAAGGGTCAGTACTGGGGCTAATACTATTCAATATATTCATCAATGACTTGGATGAAGGACTAGAGTGCCCTGTCAGCAAGTTTGCTGATGACACCAAGCTGGGAGAAGTGGCAGACACACCAGAAGGCTGTGCTGCCATCCAGCGAGACCTGGACAGGCTGGAGAGTTGGGCGGGGAAAAATGTAATTAAATATAACAAGGGCAAGAGTCTTGCATCTGGGCAGGAACAACCCCAGGTTCCAGTATAAGTTGGGGAATGACCTTTTAGAGAGCAGTGTAGGGGAAAGGGAGCTGGGGGTCCTGGTGGACAGCAGGATGACCATGAGCCAGCACTGTGCCCTTGTGGCCAAGAAGGCCAATGACATCCTGGGGTGTATAAGAAGGGGGCTGGTTAGTAGGTCGAGAGAGGTTCTCCTTCCCCTCCACTCTTCCCTGGTGAGACTGCATCTGGAATATTGTGTCCAGTTCTGGGCCCCTTCGTTCAAGAAGGACAGGGAACTGCTGGAGAGAGTCCAGCGCGGAGCCACAAAGATTATGGAGTGGAGCAACCCCCTCATGAGGAAAGGCTGAGAGAGCTGGGTCTCTTTAGTTTGGAGAAGAGGAGACTGAGGGCTGACGTCATTAATGTTTATAAATATGTGAAGGTGAGTGTCACGAGGATGGAGCCAGGCTCTTCTCGGTGACAACCAATGGTAGGACAAGGGGCAGTGGGTACAAACTGGAACACAGGAGGTTCCACTTAAATATGAGAAGAATCTTCTTCACAGTGAGGGTGACAGAGCACTGGAACAGGCTGCCCAGGGAGGTTGTGGAGTCTCCTTCTCTGGAGTCATTCAAAACCCACTTGGACACATTGCTGTGTAACCTCATCTATGCGTTCCTGTTCCGGCAGGGCGATTGGACTAGATGAGCTTTTGAGGTTCCTTCCAATCCCTAACATTCTGTGATTCTGTGAAACTTTTTAGTTTCTTTCCTTTCTGGAAAGTTAGAGCATGGTTCACTGTGCCTGTGATATTTTTCACTTCTGCCTCTGTGGATAACTGAAATGAATAGCACAACAACTGACTCAGAGTATTTCCTGGAATTTAAACTGTCTCACCTGGTACTTTGATCTCTGAACCAAACCAACTAGAAAATCAGAGAAGGCTTAAATAAAAACTGGAGAAGTTAAAATTCTACTTTGTCAGGGACCTGCATGAAGAGCTCTTAACTGGTACACTACAAACTGTAAATGCAAAGAGGTTCCTCTCTGAGTTAGAACGTTGACTTCTGGGCTATCTGCTGCTTTTCTGAAGCTGCTGCAGCCTGGATAGCTTTCCTCCCTGCTTCTCTTCAGTTTTGAGCTGTTCTCTGTCTCTGTTGAAGATGGAAATGAGACAGAATGCTCCAAGTCCCTTTGTGTGGGGTTTACGGCAGGATTTTGCAGTCAGTATGTGATGCAGACATGAATCACAGTTCCTTTAAGATACTGCTGTGTTTAATTCCCTGGTTCTTCCATCCAACTCAGAACAGGCTGCATATTTTTGTTTTTAATTTAAGGAATAGCCAATTTACTCCAGAGATGAGTATTTGCTGACTGTTGCTGCTGTTGTAATGCTCAGAATTGCAAACCCCTTGGAAAATGAGGCCAGCTCGTGCATGTGTGTATAAACTTGGTTTCAAATCTGGCTTGGATTCTCTCTCCCAGCTCAGCAAGTGATTGACATGTTCATTTTAGCATAGTTTCCTCCTGAGACAAGCTGTGGGCTGTGCCAAAGTGCTGTGAGGCATTCACTGCATGCACTGGAGGCACATTCTGCAGCACCCTGGAGACAGGGTGAGATGAGGACAGTAGCGGCCATGATTCAGAGCTGCTTTGCATTTTAGTCTTGCTAATGGATAATACAGAAAATTTTTATTTGCAGTGAACCAAGAAGCAAATCAGACCCCACTTCAATAATGGTCTTGTGTTATTGAAGTTATTTGAAATAAAGTATTAAAGCAATACAGCCTCTCTTCAGTTCAAATTCAGGTGTGGCTGAGGTTGATGCAGTTCAGTCCATAATAGCTCATTAAAGGGATTCACAGTGAAAAATACACCATTTAAATACAGAAATGTCCATGTGATGGTTGTAACACCTGCTATCAGCCAGAGAAATACTTTTCGCTCATCTCTCCTTTATATTTGGTGGGGTATCCTCTTCATTTGTGTTTCCAGAGCTGTCCTGCAGCCTGGCTCTTGGGCTCTTTCAGATGGGCAGGAGGGGTCTTGGGGGCTGTGACTGTGCTGGGAACAAGGGAGGTGCAGACAGATGAGGGATGGGGAGGACTTGTGTTCTGACAGTGCTGTGCAAACATGAGGTGAACAGGTCTCCAGGCATTATTTTAACATGGTAGTCAAGGAGAAGTTTGGTTTTCCCTGCTTGCTTGCTTATTTGTTGTTTGGATCCATCATAAACTTTAACATGGAAAACAAAAAGCTATAGCTGAAAGTGGCTTTCCGTTTAACTTCCTTGTTTGATATACAAAGCCCGATGCAAACCAGCCTCTGCAGATAGCTCTGACTTTGATAACTAGCAAGAGCATTTCTAATTTAAAAAGTCTCCCTTCTCTTCCTATTAGTTACTCTTACAAGCAAAGCAGCTGGCATGACCTGGGCATGTTGTTGTTCTATTGTTGCTGTGAGACAACAGCCCAGCCTGAGGGAAGATGACAACCTACTTACCATATCCTCTGGGAGCTGTTACAGTGGGACTCCATAGAAACCAGTGTTTCTCTGAAGCTTACTTGAGACTGTCTGAGGAGTTAACCCATGAGATCTGGGGGATCAGGGAACTGAACTGAGGGCCATGTGTCCATGAGAGACAGAAGATGTGGCTGGTGTCACATGGGCTCTCCTATGCAGCCTTCATCTCTGTATCTTCTTCCCCAGTCAGAGCAGGGATATACCTGCTGCAGAGGACAGGGCAACAGAGATCTGTGGAGAAGGGCAGAAAAAGGCAAGGGCACATCTTGTCCCTAAATACCAGGCCTGGTGTTCAACAGAGGGCTCACTGCTAATGTGCTGGCAGAGGTTGAGACCTACCTGACCTAGCTCCAGTCCAATGCTCTGATGTATCCTAAAAACAAGAGTTTGGATAATTAAAGTGAAGAGGTTATACAAGGTCTGAGGAGAGCAGTCAGCAGGGGTTCAGTTAGAGTCAGGTGTTTTCCTCCCTTTCTGCAGTAATACATCATTCGTAATACCAAAACTTACACAGAACAAGCAGCATTACAGCATTTTCTGGAGGGAAAGGGAACTGCTGTCCTGCCAGAGGCAAGCATTTTTGGGGATGTGGTTTAACATATCAAGACTGGCCATATATTAAGTCAGGCTTAGGACTGCACTTTTCATGTCAAAGTTACTGTGTTTTTCCACAGCAGCAGTGGTCTCACAGAAAGCATTTCCAGGTGATTTACAGAGCTACTGCAGTCATCAAAAATACATAAGCAAGTGGTGTGAGGAAAGTAGATGGAGTATGCCAGACCTTTGGTTACCTGACAGCAGAGGGATTCTCACTCATACTGTGTCAGTTCAGTGACACCAGATACCAGGGAAGGTGCAGCTTATTCTGGCTCCACCAGAAGCAGCTACCAGATGCAAGAGAATTTGAGCTGAATGAACCTGTCATGTCATTTTATGGGGAGAAGTGAACAACACTCACTTTTCTTGCAGTGTTTGATCAAAATAAGAATTCAGTTGCTCTGAGTTACTAGAGATGCATCTTCACTGAGCAGTAGCTGTAGGTGAACTGTAAATATAACAAGCACAGGCAGTTTCAACTCATTGCCTGAAAACATAATTTCTGTAGCAGCACAGCTCTGCAGCTCTGCAGCTAACCTAATAAATACTGGTGCTGAGCAGGGCTAATTATCTTCAATGCAGCACAGCCCTGGCACGGCTGTGCAGCTTCTCACCCCAGAATTAGCTTAGCTGGGACTTGTCTTTGCTGTCCTTCATGGTGTGGTGGAAACAGTGAGCAGTGCTTGATGGAGGTGTGTTACTTGCCTGCGCTGGACTGCAGCATTCTCAGCTCTAAAAGTACCAGGAAAGTGCTGGACTCCAGAGCAATGAAATCACTTAATACTTCCTCTGAAAATTTGTCTTTGACTTGGGTGAAGTTGCGGTCACCTTGGACATAATTTTTGAACAGAAAGCCTTTGTCTCTTCTGGAAATGATGCTTGATAGTATATGGTGCCTCTAAGCCAAATGTTGACTAGTATGCTTGGAGCTTCTTTTTTCTATAAGGCAGTTACCAGTGTCATAGAGATAACTACTAAATGGTGCTCTTTTGACCTGGATCTCTGTCTCCAAGATCTCATTGCCTAAAACCAACTTAATAAGAAGTAGGTGTTAGGAGGCGATATAAAATGATGTGCAGAAAATATTTGGGGATTTTTTAACTCAAGATTTTGAAGATCAGATAAATGAATTGGTAAAACTGGCTCAGTGTCAGCTATAATATTGGACCTGATGGATAAATAATCACACTTCCTGTAGCAGCTGGATTTATGCAGGTTCAGGTCCATTTATGTCAAGGAATACAGGGAAATGCCTTTTGTGGAAAGGACTAGATAAGCATTTTTTGGAGACCTAATCCCAGCCAGCTGCATAAACACAGTACCCACTTCTGTTGGTCTGTAAGGAGTCTCAATTTGTTTGTGTCAAGATAATGTCAAACTCACTCTTGTCCTTAAGAGAAGTTTCTCTGAGGACAGGTGATGGGGGATATATCCTAGACCAAGATAGTGTGTTTCTTTTCCACTAATGCTTCCAAATGTGGCTTTTCTTTTACTGTAGTACTGGATAAATGAATACACCTCCACCTTGGGGATTGGTGTCTTCCACTCTGGCATCGAGATCTACGGCAGAGGTATGAAGTATTTCCTTTTCACTACCTGCAGAACATGGAGACAACTGTATGGCTAGTCTGATACAAAAAAAACACCCTAAACTTCTAGCTTTTGTCCAGGAATGTTTTGAGGAGTGAAAAACTCAGCCAGTTCTCTTTTTTGAGTCCATTGTGGAGTTCAATGGGAATTTGTGTCGTTCCATCATGAACCATGTAGCCCTTCTTATTTTCAGTATGTAATTGCAGCCCCTGCATCTTGTGCAGCTATATAGCAGGATGGCAGATAGAAGGGACCAAGTAATGCTGAAAAGCCATTCTGCAGTGAAACAGGAGGTGAGAGAGGGGAGGAATAGGGGTGGGGGAAGAGAGAGACAGATCAGTAGATGTCTTGAGACCTGCGTAAAATGTTTGTGCTTATTCCATGTCAGGATAAGTCAGATTTGTAGTAATTATGTATGTCTGTTGTCTAGAAATGATGGCATCTGGATTTCCAGATCTTGGAAACTGTTCTTTTGAAATAGCAAAGTTACAAGAAAAGGAAAATGTCGTGTAAGACTTTTGAAATGGTCTGGATAGGATTGAAGCTGATTAGAGCACCCATTGCAAAAGGAGCAGTCAAGAGATCTGGGAAAACAGCTGTAGTGCAGAGAAGTACACGAGAGCATCACTTCCATTGTCCTTCTTCAGCCGTAAATGAGAATGACTTGGGCTATCTCACTCATGGTATTTTTAGCCAGTGCAATGCAATAGGTAAAGCCCCTGAGCTGCCATGTTCCATATTGAGCTCAGAAGGTTTCACAGACTGTGTGAGATGGCATGCATGACGCTGTAAGTCCACAGGTTGTGTTTCACAGGCCATGCAAGGTGGTCTGCATGACATGGAGGGATCTCCTGGCTCAACCTGTGTGCCTGAGGCAGCAGAGTGCAATCAGCTTGGCTTTCTGCAAGTAATTCCTGGTTGCTGTCTGTAAATTGCTCTGGAAGAAGATTGATTTCTCCCTACTCTAGAAGAGACTTTTTCCAGCTCAGTACCACCACCACCAGCTTCTCATAGTGTTTCTAGATGCCTCCACCACAGAACTTTCCATGGAGAGGAAGCCATCTGAATGACAGGCACAGAGGCAGACTCTGAGAGTTTTCCTGGCACTGTGGGAAAGCAGTGCTGTTAGCAAGGACGGAGACTGTAAGGGTATCCTCGGGCTGATAGGAAACTGGGCAGAGCCTGGCTGAAACCGGTGTTGGCAACAGCCCAGCCCTGGTGCTGATGCTGAGCTGTGCTGACAGCTGCCATAGACTTTTTCCTGACATTGCATTCATTCAATTGCTCACAGTCTGCTTCTTTCCTTGTCAGAGTTTGCCTATGGAGGGCATCCCTACCCTTTCAGTGGGATTTTCGAGATCACACCTGGCAGTGCTGTAGAACTTGGCGAAACCTTTAAATTCAAGTAAGGGCCCTTTTCTATGTCTTACCCTCTCCTCCCTGGTAGCCACTGGTATAGAGGGAGCAGGGGAGCCCTCTCCTCTGGGTCCCCCTTTTCCCTCTGCTCATAAGCACCATCACTGCATCCTTTACATGATCCTGGTTCAAAGTCAGCCCTGCAGGGATTTTGGAGGTAGATAAAAGAGTGTGTACAGCAAGCAGGGAACAGCGCTGAGCTGTGTTTGACAGCATTTAAAAGGATGCTTACAAATTAATGCAGTTATCTTTTCCCATTTTCTTTGTTTTCTGTGCTCCCAGTTTCACCCGTCAGCAAGCATGGGATTAACTGTGTGTTACACAGAACCAGTGCACAGGGGGAAAAACAAAACCTAGTTGTCTTATGAATATCACCTATTTATGCATACTGCATAGAGTGCCAGAATTCATCACCTCGTGTGCTTATTGCTACTCTGTCACAAGGGACAGGGCAGCTGCTGGAGGAGTCTGAGAGGATGCTGCATTAACATGTTGTTCAAGGTGCTTGGACTGTGGGGCTGTGGGTCAAGGAACTGCCCATAGCAAGTGGGGCTTGACCTTCCCGAACTGCCAGTTTATGTTGAGGGTTGTTGGAGACTTTTAGAAGCCTGAGCACTATTGAGTGAATACTGGGAGAAGCAATAGGTTTCTGCATAAAGTTCCCAGTCTGATCCTTTCTGGTCCACCCCACACAACCCCCCTTCATCATGAGAAAATAATCTCTGTCCTACTGGAAGTTTCTACTGGGGGTTGATGGGCAGAGTGGGAGCAGATCCCCAAAGCTGAGACTTCCCTGGTGGTGAGCAGGAAGATCTTGGGGCAGTTAGCTGTGCTGTGACCTGCTTTGGAGATGAGCTGGAGATATTACTGCACCATTTCGTTAGTCTTGGATAGCCCCAAACATGCATGTCCATGTTTTAAGCCTGTCCTTTTTGCCAATGTCTGATCATTTCCTTTTCCCTGGATATGTATCACTCTCTTCGCTGTATCTTTCCATGTTTCTTGATGTGTGTTTTGCTTTTAATTAGAGAATCTATTGCCTTGGGCACTACAGACTTCACGGAAGAGGATGTGGATAAGATTATGGAAGAGCTGGGCAAGGAATATAAAGGCAACGCATACCACCTGATGCACAAGAACTGTAATCATTTCTCCGCTGCTCTGGCTGAGGTGAGCACAGCTATCTGTTGTTTTTTTGTTTGTTTGTTTTAATTGTTGTTGGGTTTTTTGATGGTTTGTGTGAGTGGTGGTAGTTTCTTCTGTTGTTTGTTGTTTTGTTTTGTTGTTTTGTTTTGTTTTCTTATTTTTTTAAATGGTATTTTTCCTGCTTCAGATCTGTGGTAATGCTTACAGAAGGTGAACTGGGGTCAGCATAGCCTGCCAGGCCAGAACCCATAGCCAAATCTGTCTCTGCCCTTACTATTTTTGGAAGCCTTTTGCTGTTGAAAGGGATGTGATCAGAAGGTGGAAATGCAGCAGGTTTATCACATGTTTGGTCTGAACTGTGTGGGAAATTAGGAGTGTCTGAATTTTGGTTCACTGAACAGGCGCTGAGCAGGAGTTGGAAAGACAGACCTGGCTAGCATGCAAATGTGCATCATTTTAATAACAAGCACAAATAACCCTACATGATCTGCACAGGAATAAAAATGGCTTATTGGTGTTCTGCAAACAAAAATTTGCAGCAATCAGGAAGTGGGTGTCCTTTTTCTTTATTTAATGTGCACCACTCAAGACTCATTAAAAAGAAGCATTGATTTTCTCAGACATCTTTCTTTCCTTACTCATTTTCATGTTCATGAAACCACTGTGAATTATAGCAGTGCAGTTATTTCTCTTCAGAGAGAACTGAAGTCAGAGAAGCACAAATTTATCTTGAGTATCTGCTAATCTGGGATGTTTGATTTTTTCAGTTCCTGAAGATCTGAATATTTTGAGGGAAGCTGCATTCCCCCTCACCCCATAGATGAGATGTTTAAAGTGTGTTTCAATTAAGGTGTCAGTATTCAGCACTTGTGTAAATCTGAATTCAGATCTTGAGTCAGAACCAGAAAAAGACATAAAAAGCACAAAATGGAAATCACCTTCCATAAAAACTGTTTCTATGTTTTCCATAGGTGTTTTATGGAAAATGTGAGGAGAGAAACTCATTCTTCACAGTAGAGTTCAACTGCTTTAACAGTGAAACTTTCATTTCTCTTTCTGGAGTTCTCATCCCCATTCATTACACATCTCTCACTTTTCTTCATTATGTGGGGCAAGAGTCCTATGCCAATAACCTCTTTAGCCTCAAATGTCCGTTCACTCCCCAAACAGGCCTATCAGGAATCCTGAGTGAGGTGAGATTCTGTAGAAAAAATACTCTATGATTTTATAAAAAAATCTCTGGTGAGTCACGAGGGACCTACTTAGGCTCTTAGGATAACCAGTTCTCTATTGGATTCATCCTTGCTAATTATAGGAAGAGAAAATGACTGAGTCCTTTCTGTAAATGTTATAAAATAAAAATAAACAGGAAGGAATTGTATTGGTGCAAACAGAATGAAGTTTCAAGAAGAACAGTGATCAAATCAAAGTTAGCTGAACTACTGTTTTGAAGTCTAATAATCAAATTACTAGAGAAGAAAATGGGAACTTTAAAAATTATGAAGGAAACTCAGGAGAAAGCTGTGTGATTATCAGCAAAAGCTAAGAAAACCCCTTTACCTGCAGCAGTGAAATAAGGTCATTGCTTATTACATATTTATTTACATATTACATTGAGACCATCATCAGCAAAGTTGCTGATGACACCAAGTTGGGAGGGAGTGTCAACCTGCTGGAAGGCAGGAGGGCTCTGCAGAGGGATCTGGACAGACTGGAAAAATGGGCTGATTCCAATGGGATGAAGTTCAATAAGGCCAAGTGCCAGGTGCTGCACTTTGGTCACAACAACCCCCTGCAGCGCTACAGGCTGGGCGCAGAGTGGCTGGAGAGCAGTCAGACAGAAAGGGACCTGGGGGTACTAATTGACAGGAAGCTCAACATGAGCCATCAGTGTGCCCAGGTGGCCAAAAAGGCCAATGGTATCCTGTCCTGTATCAAAAATAGCGTGGTCAGCAGGACAAGGGAAGTGATCCTTCCCCTGTACTCTGCATTGGTGAGGCCACACCTGGAGTATTGTGTTCAGTTCTGGGCCCCTCAGTTCAGGAAAGACATTGAAGTGCTGGAGCGAGTCCAGAGAAGAGCAACAAGACTGGTGAAGGGACTTGAGCATAAGACCTATGGGGAGAGGCTGAGGGAGCTGGGGTTGTTTAGTCTAGAGAAGAGGAGGCTTAGAGGTGACCTCATCACTCTCTATAACTACCTGAAGTGAAGTTATAGCCAGGTGGGGATTGGTCTCTTCTCCCAGGCAGTTAGCAATAGGACAAGGGGGCATGGGCTTAAACTCTGCCAGGGGAAATTTAGGCTGGATATTAGAAAGAAATTCTTTACAGAGAGAGTGGTCAGGCATTGGAATGGCCTGCCCAGGGAGGTGGTGGACTCGCCGTCCCTGGAGGTTTTTAAACTGAGATTGGACATGGCACTTAGTGCCATGATCTAATAAACGGACTAGAGTTGGACTAAAGGTTGGACTCGATGATCTCTGAGGTCTTTTCCAACCCAGTCGATTCTGTGATTCTGTGATTCTGTGATTTTGACATGTAGAATTTCTGTCTTATGTCCAAGCCAGAAGCTCAAAGCCATTCTTCCTTGATCGTGCTGCTGCATGTCCATGAGTCCCTCACTGCCCCTTCCTGGTCCAACCTTTCAAGCAAACAAGATAGATCTCAATAAAAACGTACTAGTGTGTTTTAAATTTTGTTTTCAATAAACCTTCAATGGACAGCTTTACAGAAGTGGAATTTGGAGTTAAGTTTTCCTGCAAGAGCTTTCTTGGTGGATTCTGTGTGCTTGTTCATTGCCCCATAACATGTCCAGATAGTAAAACAAAAGCCTAAATGGCTAGTACTATCATTTCTGTTCCGAGGAGGAGAATTTGCTCAGGATTTAGGTCAGTTTAAATAAACCCTTCATAGGCACACAGGATCTTTTGTTGCTGTTGCTCTTCGTATATGCCTATGTTTATCATCCCTCTCTAAAGTACTACAAATGCAAAACCAGAGGACGTGCACTTTGGCCCCAGGAGCAGAAGGCTGTGGATAGTCTCTAGCATCAAGATATAGAAAATGGGAGCCGAAATTCTTAAAGAAATAGCTGATGTTAAGACACTAAGAAAAAGTGCTAGCCATTCAACGTGCCTCAGTCAGCAACATGAGAAATACATGTGGCTGCTTTATGACAACTGTCTCCATTCTTTCTGGTAAGCATGGTAATTTTGCAATCATTGTGTTTCAGAGCTGGGTGAGAAGTAGCATCACTTATCTTGGGATACTTTTTACTTCTTGGAGGAAAGAAAGACTGCTTGAAATCTGTTGAGACAGAGCCTGCTTGAACTGAAAACAATAGAAGTTTCTATTCTCATTTCCAACATCTCAATGCTTGGAATGCTTGGGGTTTTTTTTTGGTTGTTGCTGGGTTTGTTTGTTTGTTTGGTTTCTTTTTTTTTCTTGCTGTTGTTCAAATGAAAACTAAACAAAACAAAAAATCACCACATCAGGAAACTCCAAGCTCTGCCATGTAGAGTTATAAACTGAAGCCTCATAGCGCGCAGAAGGTGCCGACTACATGGCAAGTGGCTCTCAAGACTGTGTAGATATGTGTCACCACAGAGGGCAGAAAACAGAGCTGATATTTGTGCCGTAAACATAACTCTGAGATGAGTCTGTTTAGTGTTTGTATTGCCCTTTCCTCCAGACTCTTCATCTGTTAAGCTGCACTAATAATAATAATAATAATAATAATAATAATAATAATAATAATAATAATAATAATAATAATAATTAGTATCTACTTATGAATAGCCATGTTATATGGCAGTTAAAGACAGGAAACTGGGAAAAGTAGTCAAAGAATTAAAAGAAAGATGTAGAAATCTTGTTCAGCAGAATAGAATTGCTCACTGAAACTGAGATTTAACTCCAGCCACACAAAAAGCCACAAGGATTTTAAGTATAAATTCTCGGTCTCTCTGTTGCTGTAGCCCAGCTGAAAGGTGATGCTATTGGTACCACAGCACCCTTTCACCACAGAAAGGGATCGGGGTGGAGATGAATTTTTAGCATGAAAGAGGGAATTACCAGCTTTGCTCCCTACAGGCCTTCAGGCCTTTCTGCTCATGGGTGGTGTGGTTGGATGGGTTCAGGATGTGGTTGTTCTGAGCCTCTGGGGTAATGCCAGGCAAGTCATGTCCCTGCACTGTGCATAAGTATCCCCTCTTGTATGCTGGGTTATTTCCTTCCTTTAAAAAGGGCTCTGAAATCTTTTGGTGACAGCTCTCTTATCTGCCAAGGTTAATTAGCTGTTTTATGGCTTGTGTTGTTCTGTACCAGCATGCAAACCCAGAGCTATGTGGCAATGTAGGAGTTAATGTGTGTTTACTCAAATCTGTCTGACAGGCCTTGAGATCTGGCTGTACGGCCATGTTCTAGGTAGCTGCATTTGGCTCCCTTAATTTCCTCATCTGGCTGCAGGCTTGCTAATTAGTATCCATACAGATGTTGCCCCAGTGGCTGGGCCATGGGTTGGGAGATAAACCATCTGTTCACATGGGTTGAGGGCAGATGCGGCCATGTGTTCTGCTAGCTTATGTCGTGATTCTGCAGGGGGAAAAAGAAGGACGTATAAAGCTGGTTCTCCCTCCCAGATCACCTTTCTCAGGATCACACCTGAAGACAACATCTGCATGTCTAGTTGCCAGGACCTGTAAGCCAAGTTCTAAATCCTCAAAATGATTGCTGAAGCTGCAGGGGTTGGACTTTACTTTTGAAGTTTCTGTTTTCTTGTCCTTTACCAGTGCACTCTCAGCAAGTTTGCAGATGATACCAAGCTGAGAGATGCAGGTGACAGACTTGAGGGATGGGATGCCACCCAGAGGGACATGGACAAGCTTGAGAAGTGTGCCCATGTGAACCTCATGAGGTTCAACAATGCCAAGTGCAAGGTCCTGCACCTGGGTCAGGGCAAGCCCTGGTATCAATATAGGCTGTGGTATGAAGGGATTGAGAGCAGCCCTGAGGAGAAGGACTTGGGGGTACTGGTGGATGAAAGATTGGATTTGACCCAAAAATGTGCACTTGCAGCCTAGAAGGCCAATTGTATCTTGGGCTGCATCAAAAGGAGCTGCATCAGAGTCTCTGCCTAGTAAGTGCTGCACACCATCTTCATTACAGTTTTGAAGGAAGTTCTAACGTAAACCAGGGCAGAATTTCCCAGTGGATAGTAATGACAATTAGCAGATGGAATCCTTGTGCATGTGCCCAGCTTCAATTTAAGACAGCTGGTACATGCGCCACTTAATGCCACTTTGCAGTCTCCCTTCACTCTCCCAATCTATATCAGTGTGGGAAGGTGAAGGGACCTTGATCTAAGCAGTGAAAATCTAGTTAGGGTTGCCTCAGCCACTCTGACCACTGCAACATGGTCCCGTGATACCTATATTTATAAACCACTTAAACAAATTGTTTGTGGCTTAAAATGAAGAGGTTCATCAAAGTGAGATTAGCAATTTGCCTACCAGAAGCTTACTCCTTTCATGTTGTTTATGTTGACTCTCCCCAAAATCAAGTAGTTTCAGTACCAAGCTCTCTGAAGAAACTGTCCAGGAGAATGGTCAGTCCTTTTGGGGGACATATGCCTGTAATTTCTATAAAGAAAAGTCAGCCAGGCCATCAGCAGCACAGCCTAAACTTCCCATCCTGTTTGAGCTACTATGCCTTTCTGTGTCAGTACCCCAGATGGGTAATGCTGCTGGCACACCACAGGGATTTTGGCACTCTAATAAGGTTATGCATAGGTGGGGAATTCAGTTAGGACTACATCAATATCGGGTGAAGTCCTTCTGTTGATTATCTGTTGTTAAGTCACTATGTTCATAATAATCCCCCATGTATACTTACAGCAATATATTCAAATGGCCCTTCAAGGAATTTAAAAATATTTATGTTCCTTATGGTTTGTCCTAGCCAATGAAAGAGGATATTTAAGCTCTTCCAGATGGAAAAAAAATATTGGCTTTTAAGCATTAGACAAACCTTTTAAAACAAAAAGAAAGGCTAAAATAATTAGTTTTTTCCATGTGATGTATTGAATTTCCTGATTTTTCAGGACAAGGAGATGTGAGATAGCAAAAGGATAGAAGTTACAAATTGCTGTAAAGCAGACACAAAGGAAGATGAATACATCTCTAGTTTTGGGAAGAAGCCAAACTCAAAGTAATTCCTGGGCTGATATTCCCCCGCAAGAACCCACCGGTTTGCAGTCCCAACCATTCCAGTGCTTTGCAGGAGCACTTGTCACTGCATCAGTGGGCCACAATGCAGTGTGCCATGAGGTGCCAAGAAATACATGCTGTTACACACTCTTTGTCACCAAGACTGTTCTTTGGCCACAGATAAGGGCAGGTGCATGCAGATACAGGGAACTGTGAAATTATTGTTAGAGGGCTCTTTTCAATGTGAGAACATGGCTCATGATGGCCCCTGCAACTTTACAATACAATTTGGGCTTGTATAAGGCAGATACTAGGTAAGGCAAATGCAAACTTGGCACAGCTTGTACCCCTAACCGTGTGTAAAGGAGAAAAGTTGACTGCCAGGGGTTCAAATATGAGTGTATAAGAATATGAGCCCTACTGATGCGTAGGCATATGGCGAGCAGGCAGTGCCTGAGGACAGCTTCTTTAGAGAAGATAGCAGTAACTAGAGGATCAGAGGGAGGATGGTTTTCTTCTTCAAGGGTCTTCTCCATTCTCGTGATATTCCTCAGTGATACCATGTTGCTGCACCTTAAAAGACTCCAAGAAAGCTTTTACTGCTTACCCCATTCACAAACAGAAGATGACTCATTTGACTTCCCACCAGCAATTTTCCATGCTTCTGAAGTTTCCTGCCTAAGACAAGCTATGGAGCTGTGTTCTTACCAGAGTGATGACAGTCACTACAGCATGTCTCAGAAAAAGGGCAATTCACCATGGGAAGGGGGAAAAACACTTTTGAATCAGCACCAAAATGGGAAGATAAATGGAATGACTCAAAGGAACCACTCCTCACTTCATCAGTGTGATTACTGCCAAGCAACTGGAATGATCCTTATTTAAGGAAACTCTTCAGCACATTGGTACAGGACATTTGACATATAATTATCAAAGCTTCTGAACACCAGGAAATATTGCCCCTTTTATTCCCCAATAGCCTTACCAGTGGTGGAATAGCAATGAAGTCAGTGGGTCTTATGGGCCATTTTGATATTAAGTTGATGCTCCTTGTAATCAGGAAATGAACTGAGAGGCACTGATTTGATTCACCTTAAAAACTGTTGATGTTAGAACTTTACGTGAGGACAGCAGTGACAGAAGGTTTTTATTACCATGTATTTCCTTCTCCTTTTTGAAAGGGGAAGGATTTCAGGATTGCCTTCTTATTTGTGTGCATAATTTATTTTAAGTAACAGAAAAGGTCAAAACCCTCGGTATTTTGTAGCAGTTTCCCAGCCCCTGCAGTTATTTAACTTTTTTTTTTTTTTTTTTTTTTTTTAGGAGAAGGCTAATTATGCATTAATAGGACCTGTTTGTGGTTTTTAAAGTACAGTCAGAAAATCTGCAGTAGCCCTGTGGACAAACCTAGTTCAGAAACACCTGAATGGTCTGGTACGACTTCTGCTAGAATCACTGAAAGCAGAATTTGGCTGTATGACTGAGGGATGGTGAAGCACAGTTAAACATCCGTATTTGCTTCCTAAATTATCACTACTTTATTTTATATCTAGAGAAAGCTATTAAAAAACATGAGAACCAACTCTGAAGTTAGGGCACACAGTTCATGTCCACATGTGATTTCATTCTTCAGAAGGCTCTTTGAGGTCATTTGGATTTGAGGGATTAAAAACCCTTGAGGAAAACAGATTGGTATCTCATTGTCCAGCTTCCTTTTGTACCCATTGATCCTTTTCACCCCTTTATTCTTTTAAATATTAAAGGATCTATTTCCTTATTGCTCAGCATTTCTTGATCCAAAGGATTGATCCAGGAGACAGTGCTTGGAGATGCCATCACTATGAATGGCTAAAATTTGAACTAATTATTAAAGCTGAACTAGGATTTTTGGAGTAAACCAAGTCATGAAAAGGAGAACCTCTTAGAGAGATCTGATAGTTTTATGAAATCTTTTGCTAGGACATTTTGTGGTTCAAACAGAACTTTTAGCTGGTGAGACACACTCATCCACAAGTAACTGAGGGTTTCCCAGATAGAGATGCTTGCTGAGGTGTAGGGGAACAAGTTGAACTATAGATTTTTTTTTTTTTTAACTTTTTGTACTATATTTCAGCAAAAATTCTCCTGAATATCAGCCACAAGATGCTCTGAAGCAGGGAGTCCCTCAGCCTCTCTTGCAGGATCTGTCCTACTTCAACTATTTACATAAACAAGGAGTTAACACATTTCAGCAGAAGAGAGAGCCCTGAATCAGAATTTTTCTGCTTGTGGTTTTAGAAGCTCATTTTGAACTTGTAGAATTTGCAGAGGTTTCCAGAGAGAAAAAATATTTTGGGGAATGGGGACTCTTGCTCTTGAGCCCAAGGGGCCTTGGAAAATAGACTTGGAGTTTAATGAAATGAGCTTGGACCATTCTTTTACACAGGAGGGGAAGAGAGTCTCCTAAGCATCTGAGGTGGCTTAAGTCAGCCTTGGAAAATTCTTAAGCATCCTAGATGAGGCTGTCTTGTACGTGGCAGGGATTATGGACCTTATCACAATCAAATGCTTTGCAGCTAGAGTCTTAGAGCTGCAGCACTGCAGTGCTGAACCTGGGAGGTAAATCGCTCCCAGTCTCCCAAAGTCAGTAGGACTCTCTCAAATCAGCCTAAAAGGAAGGTCTCCAATAGGAAATACCTGGAACATTAACAGATGGAGTCTTCACAGTGATTCCTGCAACCGGATGGTTACAGAGGACTGAAACAAGCATATAGCGCACCCACTATGGATGCTGACACCACAGTGATATTATTAAACCCTCATGCCAGATTGGATGGAAATGCTTGGTGAAGCCACACAATCTGAATCTCCTTAGGAGGGAGGGGTGCAATCAGGCTCTCCTGCATGTGGGTAACATCTAAGCTGGATGCTAGGGCTTCTTTCCCCTTTTCTTTGTATTATTGGTAATGATTTGTCCTACTGATAGTAGCAGAGAGAGGCTTTGTCATTGTGTATCAGTGCAATAGCAGGAAATATGCATCTTTCATAACTGAAGCACAGTGTAAGATATCCCTGTGACTGGCTTTAGAGCTGTGTTTGATGTATGGTATGGCCTGATGGTATGGCTGTCTTGGTTGTGCTTTGTCAGTGTGGTTGGAGCTTTGAGTAGAACAGCGGGTCTTGCTTTACTGGTAGAGGGTGTGGAGCTGTGCTGAAGTGACAGGAGGTGGTGGCCAGTGCGTATTCTTTTCTCTGGCTATTCACCTGTCCTTTATCAGCCAAGGCAAAGCTGATGGCATATGTTATAACAAACTGACATCAGAAGCTTGTTTTCCTTAGAGGAATTCAACTTCCAGTAAATTCTCTGTAAAAGACAGGTTTGCTGAATCAGAGACCAAATGAGGCCAGTTTTTTAATCATCGGTGAATAATTCAAGCCTAAAGCTTGGGGTCCATCCCCAGGCACATATGAGTTCTCATCATAATGTTATTAAAAACTAGGAAGCTCTCCTTAGCCTAAAAGCTATCAGAGAGATAGGATTAAACACTAGAGAAGGAAGCTTCGGGTGACATGTGAGTCACAGTCAAGCAGAATCTTTTATAAACGAGTCTTCAGCAGATCCTAAGTAGACAAGTAATACCTGTGTTTTTCTTAGTCAACAATTGCTTTTCTGTTGTCTCTGTTGTAGAGGAAGAGAGAGGTGTTTTGTTGCATAAAAGCCTACGTGGGATTCTGCTAATGGCAGGGGACACAATGCTCCCAACAAACAGAGAGAAAGAAATGAACAAACAAACAGAAGAACAACCACAGGGCATGAAAGAACATTAGGAAAGCTTTATTTCCCGGCTCCTGAGCCAGTCCTGCTGAAGCTGATGGAAAGACTTGCTTCATTGCAACAGCCTTTGAATGTTGTTAGCTCTATGGGGAACAGACTGTGTTTGTTTTCTGTTTTTTGACTGCCACATACATTTGGAAGAAGCTTATTAATAAAGACGTCCTGCACCCATAAATTATCCTCATGGTTTCAGATAGATGTCGTTTTTTCTCTCATTTCTGCCTCCAAGTATGCACAAATTTGACTGCAGGCAGTTAAAAGAAACTGCTATATTGCATTCTAGAAGTGGCTTCTCTGCAGTGGTAAAATGAGATTTCTAGGTGTAGTTTGTGTATTAGTTGAAATTGATGACATCTTTGGGAAGTCCTTAGAATGAAGGTTGCTATTAAAAGATAAACTTTTTTTTCCATCATTAACCTTTCTAGCCTTGCCTATCCTGAATGAATTCTTATGCACCTTTCATTTCTCAGTCCATCCTCTTTACCCTGTCTATTTACATGTGCAGGGGAATAGTATGAGGCAGCAAGTAATTTGAAACAGAAATCAACCCCCCCTAAATGGCAAGTTCTTAGCACGTAATTTCCATTTTTCGGAAAAGGGCTGATTTTGCCACATGTACTTCTGCAGTTATTTCAGGTTTTGCTTTAATGTGATCTATGTAGCCAAAAAGATTAAATGAAAAGATATTTTAGGAGTAATTCTGAAGAAAAAAAATCTTAAGCTCACTGGGGCTGGTATAAATGTGGGTGTTTTGTACCATTTATTTTATTTGCTTTTTGCATTTGTCCTTATCTAAATAAGCATAATACCTTGGAGCTAAGTTAGTTCATTTTATCTGGGGCATTCATCTTAAGTCATCAAGGAGCCTTTGAGTCTTTCTATGTGCAAGTGCCTGAGAACAGATGCCTCTTTTCCACAAATGAAGATGGCGAGGAAAATCCCTGATCTTTTCACCACTGCCTGTTGATAAATGAAAAGTGTCAGGAGTGTAAATGAACTGTCTAAGTGTGTTGATAGGCTTTTGAGACTGGACCCTTTTGCTTAGGAGTTTTGCCGTTGCTGCCAGACAGAAGGTATTTCCCTATTTTGATGAGTTCCTGTATTCTTTCTTCTCATTGTATCTCCTTCCACAGTAACCTGCTGCTCTCTAATTTTAGAAAACAAGGCTTGATGCTGAAACATAGGAGTTTCTTTGTTAGCAATTCAGGAAAAACAGATGCTTTTGATGTCCATCCCTCTATGCATGTGGGTTGCCTGCTCATATTCAGCATGTCTGTAACATTGGAAAGGTTGACCCTATTGGGCAACAGCTGTTCTTAGCCACTGGTTGCAAAACAGCACTTGTGAGGAGAAAGCAGTTCCCCTTCATGCCATCATGATAATATGAATGAATTGCAGTTGTTCATTCATTTGATAGGAGTTTCATTATTTTAAATGTCACTAATGAGGCCAGACTTAATTATACTCAGTTTTCCCAAAATGATCATCTGTTATGAGGCCACTTGCTGCCCACCTTGTCATCCTGCTACTGCTGGCTATACTTATAAGTGTACAAGGTGGATACAAGGGTCTTTATGGTGAAAGAGAGTACTGCCATGCTCCAGTGTTGGCACATAATCAGCAATGACACTCATGATTCAGCTCTGAATGTAGTTCATCAGGATGTTGCATTTGCAGCTACTGTGCCTCTCCACTGGTGGCCTGGCCAGTGGGGCTGAAACAGCGCTGGGAGTGCTGAGGAGCTATAAGCCAGCTGTCTTGTTTGACCCAGAGCTACCTACTCCATCGTCTCTGTTCCTGGCATCCCTCTGCGTGCAGACTCTTGCAAAGAGGCAGCTCTGTCCTTTTGCCACAGGACCACAGAAGTGACTGACACATTTCCACTAGCATCACAAGGGAAGCAAGACTGTTGGTATTAGTCACTCCTTTCAATGTTTTCATTTTTCCTCACTCCTGGCTAATCTTAGGGAGACAATGCAGACACTTCTGTTTTACATGGGAGAAATGCCTGCCATCCTGGGGAGGATCCACAGTAGTGGCAGTGCCCTGCCTGCTGTAGAACAAAAAGGGATTGCATGGGAGAATGGGGGCATTTTAGACAGTCACTTGAACTCATTTAAAAGGTTTTTCACTTCCTCCCTTTGACTCAGGCTACTACCTCCCAGAATGCAGCTGCATTACAGAGCTCATTCAGCCTCATGTACAGATTTTCAGCTGTACCCTTTCCTCTGCAAGATGCTGCCCATGCCTGGCTCTGCTGAATGTGTGCTGCATGCAGCTTCAGGGTCCAGTGCCACCTCATCTGTTCTGTTGATACCCACAGGCTAGTTAGGTTCCCTAGAGTAGAAATTGCAGTTTTTACACAATAACTGTACAATACATTTGTTTCAAGAAATTGATCCTAGTGTGCCAGCTCTGCCAAAGTGAGACTGTGTTTTCAGGTGTGTTGTGAAGGTGGTATGCCCATTTTCTTTCAGGAATATTATTTTCAGTGTATACACCATGTGCAATAGCCGTTTAGGAGTGCAGAGCTAGAGGTATGTTCCTCACTGACATGAGGAGACTCCCTTAGCTCTGCCAGCATGGGGCAGTTATACTACCAGTTCAGTTTTTGCCAGGTAGTTAAAAAGATGTCTCTGTGCATTGGGTTAATGGTTTATTCCAGATATGTCCAAGTACTAATTTTACTGCATTGCCATGCTTCTCTTTCTACATATGTTTTTTGGCTGCCCTAGCAGAGCCTGCACGCTTTGCCTGGCCAGATGTGTTGGTTTGTATCTAGTGACCTTATTTGGAAATTCTGATAAGCATTATCTATGCTATACTGTCTAGCCCTCGTTGGAGCCAACTCATGTGAACACTGGAAAGATTCCCCTTAGGCACCAGAGGCTTTGTTTTTAATATTCTATGTCGTGTGTGTTAGACTCCTCAGGCAGCAATTAAGGCCCTTTGCATTTTCTAAGACACAGCAAGGGAAATACTGTATAGTAGCTCAACTGGATGCCCCATGTGGACAATGCCTCATTTTTAGCAAGGCTGCTAAATGGAAGTGGCAGTGGGTTCAGCAGATGTTCAGTGCTGAACTCTCGGAGTCTCAGTTTGAAGGCAAGAATTGAAGTAATTAGCATGTATTGTTTGAGGAATGTAATGTTGCCTCTGCTCATCCTCATTTTCATGGATCGGAGCACTACATAGTGCCTTTGGGAAGGCTCACTTAAAAAAAAAAATTCTCAAGTGCCTTCAGTTATAGTTCTGTGCATGGTTTGAATTGCCCCAATTGCATCATCCAGCGCAATGCAGAACTTACTGTATTTGAGAGCTTTCTCTTAGGATCTACAAATAATCAGGCTCATCTTGAAAGGGGCTCAGCCTGTTAGACTATCATCTCAGATAATGTCTAGCCTATGCCTATAGACCCAAAGCCCTGACAAAATGCAGCACATTATAGCATTGTCCTCCAGAAGGCAGGAGACTGATTCTTCTATTGCTGGATGACATTTAAGCCCATGTTTCCCAGCTGCTAGGGAAGCTCCCCAGGAAGTTCCCCTGCCCACAGTAAAACTTTACAGGGAAGTGTTAAGGCCTTGCTAGGCAGTGACTCCTAAGTCTTATGGCGCTTAGGGCAGGGAGGAGTGATGGGGTGCAATCCTTACTCCCAGGGCAGTTTGTACATTTTAACCAGTGACTGTTCAGTACAAATGACACTGCCTGAGATGCTCAGAGGATCTTTTTGTATCCCAAATTACTTGTTTCTTGATGATTTGTAATCCTGGTGTGGTTTTGACAGCTGCCTAGAAATAGCACCTGAACTGTCATGTCCCATTTCTCCCGCACGTTTGGCTTCAGCCACGGATGTCTGAACTGCTGTTTCCACTTGACTCTGCAGATGCCAGCTGGGTCATGTACAGTTCTTACACAGAGTCCCCAGAAGAAGCTGCAGCTATGGGAGACTTGGCTCTCTATCAGGAGGTGCCACTCAGTGGAAGCTGCAAGTACATGCAGCCTTTGGTGAAGTTTCTGCCTGAAACAAGGACTGATCTCTTGGTGGGCAATCAGAAGCTGTGCTCGCTGTCCCAAATGCTGGATTTTGGTCTGTGACAGGGACTCAGTCTCTCTGGGGGTCGAGAATAACTCACACCTTCAGGGACCTGGCAGTGAGAAAATGAGGAGGAAGTGCTCTGCTCAGCAAAGGTAGCTGGACACTGTTCATGGGAGGTTTGCAAAGCTTAGTGAAACCCTACACGGGCTGAGGTGTTCCAGGCACTGCTGCCACTAGTCCAGCCTTTCATGTACTCTGCAGGGTTACCCATCCCAAACACTTTTCTGCCCTGAGCTTATATCTCACATAGGATTAGCCCTTCTGTGACTGTTTCTTTTAAAGTTCCTTCTTCAGTCTTCTACATATCAAAAGGCTCAGCTACTTTCTTATCCAATGCCAAGCTCAGGCTCCACTACAAGTGTGTTAAGTTTCCTGAAGGGATGGTATCAGGACAATTTGGTATGATGGTCAGGACCAGCAATTTCTGACCCATAACAGTTTATTATCTAAAAAAAGAGTTCTACTGGTGGAAAAAATGATAACAGGGTTCTGTGAGTTTATTGTTCCAGCGTGTGGTTTTGAGTTGAGAATTGCTCTGAAGAGCTGCAATAAGTAGATTTTTCTGTGGATTCACGTGCAATTGGAAAATGCTCACTTCACCTTGCTTGCGCTGTTTTTTTTAAAATCAGTCGGCTTAATCCCCTTGAAGTCAGGTTTATTTGATGTTTCTCCACTAGCTAAGTACTGCTGGGTGCTCCAGCACAATATGCTTTATGGTAAGGAGTGAAAAACATAGGAGCAGGCTTTACTGCCAGTGGCATTCCCTGCTGTTGCTCTTTTTCTTTTGTTGAGGATTGTGTGTTGCTGTGGAATAGTAACAAGGCTTCACTGACAAGAGGCAAGGACAAGCATGGCTGAGGAAAGGGAAACCACTTTGACTTCATCATTATCCTTAAGCTCCACAAACTGTCCTTTGCTGACTGATGGCTGGATGCCCACACATCTCTGTTCTTTTTCTGGCTCTCCCTTGCCTCACTGATTCATTCTGTGTGAAGAAGCTCCCATAAGCACAAAGCAAATATCTAAGCATTGCTTCCACATTGGGAAATGCTATTTCAGTTGCTAGGGGATCTGCTTAGAAAAGAAAGCCAACTCTTAAACACAATATTTTCATTTCAGGCCTCTTACCTTGTGCTCTTCTGTTGTTTCAGCTAATTTTCATGCCCTGGTTTTGTTTTCCTGTTAATATCGGGGCGGGGGGAAGAAGTCTTTGTTAAGACTTACGACTGCTTGAGAACTAAACTTAGATGCACAGATACATCACAAGGAGCCTAAACTGAGTCACTTTCCACACTGGCAATATGTTGCCTAACTTCTTGGAGAGGAAGAAAAACACTATGAAATCTAGAGGGAATTGTGCTGCTTTTTTGGCTTTGGCTCAAGTTCAGTGTTCAAATATAACATATTGAAAACAATTTAGAAAATTCAGTAGAATTCTTGTGAAAATGATCAGAAATGTCTGGAGAAAAGCGACCAGATCAGCAAGTTTTCTATGAATGAGTCTTAAAAGCAGGTGGAGAGGTCATCTCCTTACAGGCTCAGGCAATAGCTGTAACAATGAAAATGAGGGATCTGGATGAAGATAAATAATTGTGGTTTTTGTTATAATAAATATAATAAATAAATAAATAAATAAAAGTACATGTCCCCAGGTTAAAAATTTTAATAATACAGATTCACATAGGTTTATCTGAGGTTAAGTAACACTGTTACGTAGCACTTACCAGCACTGGTAAGAACAAAAATCAAAGTCCTTGGGGTGTATTAGATAAAGAACAGTCTATGCTTGCAAGTAATTTTAGCAGTGAAATGGCTCTGCTCATTCTCTGATACCTAATGATAATGTCTTCAATTTCACACATTGATTTTTAAACAATGCATGCCTAAATAAAGTGAGTTCTGTGGTCAAATTAACATGGTCACAGGTTTGTTGCCTTCTCCATAACTCCATGCTGTTGGAGCAAGCTAATTCCCTTATCCTCAACACCACTGTTGGAATGGGCTTAGATTGTTCTGCTCAGGCTATATGCATGAAGAACCAGCAGGTAACAACTATTATATAGTGCCACATAGCCCATGCTCTAGCAACTGCTTCTGTGATGCTCCCTGAAAATCTCTTGAAACCTCTAAGCACTGCATTTCCATTGTAAGGAACAGATGTCTCACCAAATAATCTCCTTAGTGGGTTACAGTTAGTTTTTGTAGTAAATAGTATTAAATTAAGTGTAGTTTTAAAAGGAAGAAGGTTGGAGGAAGAACAGAAGAACTTAGTATTGGCAGAAGGTGCAGTATGGACAGCTCTAGAACTAATAACCCATGTAAATTGTGGGACAAGGTTGGTGGGATGGAGTTTCCATGGGAGGCAGTGCTGGGAGGTAAGGAAAATTCAGGTATTATGACTACTGTAGCTGCCATAGACTTCAGGCTCTAGCATACTGGTATAGGGCCACATTGGCAGTATATTTACTAAAGACTCTTGAGGCACCCCGGCTGATCAGTTCCACGTGTCGCTTCTGTGCCTGGCATGGAAAATGGTAAAATGTAAAGGGAAGCTCTCATATGTGGTCTAAGCCAAATACAGCTAGTAAATCTGACACCTGTAGGCATGCATGGTCAAATGCCACAGAAGAAAAGGTCTGCTGTCTGTAGCAAGTTGTGCTGAATATTATATGACCTTGGAAAACAGTATCTATGCTAGCAGAGTGTAACCCAAATCAGTGCCTATTGATGAAACACAGGCCTAGTGAGAAGCTAGTATTTTTGGTTTTTACATACTTTCCCATGTTTAGGAAATACTATATTAGAAGAAATTAAAGGGTAATGTGCTAGGATAGGAAAAAGACCTTCAGATACTGTAACTTGACTGACTTGAGTGTGTCAGCCAGCAGAAGAAAAGTGATTAGCAAGAATAGCTTATCAGGCATCTCTGTCCACCTACTCCGGCTCATCTTCTGGGCTCCTCAAGGTCTGGCCAGCAACAGCCTAAATAATATTCCAAATTTTTGTGCTTCTTGGAAAATGATTGTAATTGTTTTGGTTGGGAAGTACCAGCAGGCCTGTCCTCTTACCTGTGGACTGCCTGGAGAACAGAGTGGCCGAAGATATTGAGGGCCATGAACTATTTTTCCCTGGTTTCCACTAAGATGCTGACAAGGGCTATGGCTGGCAGGGCCCTCTGTGCAGGTCCAGCAGTTGTGTAATCATTTGCATTTATAGCTGTTTCTGACTGCAGAAGATGCTCTCTACATTTCAAACAGCTCTCTTCTGAGCAACAGGGACTTCATCCTGCTGAGGTGGTCATGCAGATGGGGATGACATTGCCACTACGCACATGTTTTGGTACTATTAACCATGCTCCTTTTTGGTTTGCTCCACAGATACTATGCGGGAAAGAGATCCCCCGCTGGGTGAACCGCCTGGCCTACTTCAGCTCCTGCATCCCCTTCCTCCAGAGCTGCCTCCCCAAGGAGTGGCTGACCCCAGCAGCCCTGCAGAGCCACATCAGCCTTGGCCTCCACAAGGAGGAGCAGGGGGACACAACGGATGAGGAGTCCCCCTCCACCTCCACAGCCCCCTCAGCCTCAGGCACCTCACGAACCTGTAGACATACTCGGGTCTAAGCTGTGCCCAGTATGCCCTCAAATAGTATGCCCTCTCTCTCTTGTACTATTTCTTTCTCACACCCTTTTGCACAGCCTGGTTTCTCTTTTCTTCAACGAACAACACGAGAAGGAACACTGTTTCTACTAAGGAGGTGAACTTCAGTCCCTTTTCTAAGGACTGCCACTACAGTTGCTTCAGCAAAATGACTGTGAACCCCAATGCTGAACTGGGGAGTGTGGTGACTGAACTGGATTCTCCTCCCAGTTCCCTCATGCTCCCTGATCCATGGAGAACTACTGGCTCTCTCAGGCATGAGAACATGCATACAGGCTGGGAGGCACCATGCTGTGATGTTCCTTCTCTGGAACTATTTTATCTTTTTAACTCTTCCCCCACCCATCTGAGCCCAGCAGCTTCCTCTCTATTTTGGCTGGGTTTGCTGTTTCCCCATGGCAAATCTCCTGCCCACACCCAGTGAAGGAAGTGGAGCCAGAACTCAACCTTCTCATCTCTTAGACCAGCAACAAGCTCCTCTCAGCCCCATCCCTTTTGTAATTACCAGGTTTATAACTCATGTGAAAGACAAATGAAAGGTGCTGCTGTTCTACAAACATCAGTTTTCAGTACTCAAATTTAGGAGCTCAAATGACTGTCCTGCTCTTGAAAATAATAACAAAGAACCTAGAAAATGAATGAGTTACCATGGGTTTTCTTTGGGGTCAAAAAGAGGATGGGGCTAGTGCTTAGAGGCAGCTACTAAGCAGGTGCAGAGGTGACTGTTGACCATATTGGTGCTTTTTGGCACAGACGCCCTCTCAGTTCCCCTAATTCTAGGCAGTGTTCCTGATTTCTGTTTTATTCCCTGGACTCCCTGAGGAATCTCTCTCCTAGCTGACATTTGCTGGTTGTCTTTGGGGGAATAGCTCTTCTGAGCACAAGAAAGAGGAGACAGAATCTGTTGGGAAGGGCAGTATTTCCTTCAGCTCTTCCTCCTGCACTCACAGACCTAAAACATGGCTCCTAAACCACTCTTCCCCAGCCTGTTTTTGAGCCAGCCCAAGAAGGTAAAAAAAAAGTGGTGAAGCCAAACAATGTCAACCTATTTACTTCTCCCTTTTTGGAGGCGGAGGGGGAATCTTAGGGCCACATCAGGAAAGCACAGATGACCCTTCCAATGCATGGGCCACCATGGTGCCTTTCATTGTATGCACTATTTCAGTGTCATGAAAAATGGGCACAGCTGGCTCACTGGCCTCTCCAGGCTGGCTCTTAACAAGTCTGGTCCTTGGATGTGTTTATGCTCATTCTGACAGCTGACAAGAAAGCAGAGCAGGAGAAAAGGACAAGTATATCAACACTTCCACTCTATTACCTCACTAGGATTTCTAGTCAGAAGATGTAGGAGAGAATCAAAGGGGAAATCCAGGCTGCCTCTCTCCCTCACAGTTCCTCTTGGCTACCCAAAGGAAGAGGAAAAAGGAGCAGGCACAGTGTTGAGAAGGGACTGCCATTTTAGAAATGCAGTTCTCAACAGCTACTACTAAGTAAGGGTTTCCATCCTACACCCAGAAAGAACTACAAGCCCTTAAGATTGGTGGTTGTTTCCTTTTATTGATTGCAATAGTAAGTGAAGTCCAAGCAGCTGTTTCTTTAGCTCAGGTATACAGAAGTTTGTGCTTTCAGGGCTGAAGATCTTGACTATGATGTAAACCATACCTGCATAGACAGCGCTTAATGGTTTGTTACATGTGCACGCTCTTCATGAAGCTGGAGGCTTTGGAGAGATCTATTGGATGGAAATGTAACTCACAGGATGGGCTCACTCCACCACTTCCTGAAGTGATGCATGTTTGGGCAACAAAACATTTGCAACATGCCTCTCATTTACATTCTCTGAACAAATTGCTCCAAGTTCTATACTGAAATAATGTTTCTTATTAACCTTGGCTACTCACAGCCAATACTGCATTGTGAGCAATGCTACAGCTCCTGGTATCCAGCCCAGCACCAATCTTGATTACCCTGGCTTGTCCAGGGATGTTTAATAAGATTTCTATCCTGTTCTCCATCCTGCTGCCCAGAAACCACATTACACAATGTACTGTTGCACTCTGTATTCTCCTGCAGTCACGATCATTGCAGCCTAAACCAGCAGCGCAGGCTCTATTTGTCTGGAGTTCCCAGGGTGCTTGCCAATAGCCAGCAGCACATTATGTGCAGTGAATTTTAAAATCTCTTTTTAGGTCTTCCTCTGGAGGAAGAAGCTTTTCCAGAGCTTTTGTGTAGGCCAGGGAAAATGCAGCCAGAAATACCTAGTTCCTGACATGACAAAAGCCAGCTAGCTATCACCTTCGTTGTTCTGCCCTGCACTGCACAGATAAAGCACCATGTACACATCTAGGAGAGAATTAGGGCTCCAGAGGAAAGGTTTTCACATGGAAAACCCTGTCACAATATTTTACAAAGTGAAAAATGCTTAACTGGCTGAATGGTAACCCAGACAAGAAAGCTACATTCAGCATCCTTGGGGATATGAATATGTGCTTGAAGTATTGGGAACAAGACTTAGGGCAAGCTCTCAATGTCAACAAAGACAGATGTTTGTTTATCTACTTCTATGTGTGTTTATGGCAGTAGGGGTCACATCAAAGAGGCATCAAACCTCTGTTGTAGATCAAAACCAGAATATATTCTGATCTTAAGAAGTGTTTCTCCCCACCCCTCTCCATGCAAGGTGACTGACCAACAATGACAAGAACAAAGGGACACTGTGGAAATAAAATACATATTGACAATAGCTTTATCTCTGTAATTTAACAGCATTTTAGATTATTAAACGTGAAGACATTTTAAAAATCTACTTCGCTGTTCATCTCTGGAACAGCATGTTTGTTTTAAGCATTCTTCTTACCCTTCCAATATTACAAAATTATTATTACAACTTTTAGTGCCCTTTTAAAAGTCAGAGTGAGAGGGCACCAAATGTGCATATGGGCATCAGCAGTTGTGGGTTATGTCTCTAGCAGAGAGCCAATAGTACTCAGGTGGGACAGTAAGACTGAAGGTGAGGTTAGCCTAGCCCTGGAATGTTAGCATTACAAATCAAACTGTTTCCAGGGAAAGTTAGGGTGAGAGGAAAGAGGTAAGTCATAACCTCTCGTCTCAGCACATCTGTGTCTATAATAGCAACTCTCTTAATTTCAGGAGATTATTTTTACTGATTTTTTTGGTCAGTTGGCTTCCTCTTCCTGAGTCTGTGATTTGAGGCCTACATCTCTCAAGCTCTTATGAAGCTTTAAAAGGGGGACAGCTGTGCTTTCAGAAGCCCTGGGTGAGCTGGTGGCCCAGCACTGAGCCTGTGCTCTGTGATGAGTTCATCCCAGTCTCAGCATAGCTCAGGGATGGACGCAGACTTGTTCTCTTGTTCTCATTGCTCCCAGCTGAGACTTTGCATTTCTGGAATTCAGACCCATGTTGCTGCTCAAGAAGCAGTAATTTCCTGCTGTTATTTTTTTATTCTTCAGTTCTATTTATTTGTCTCTTGGCTTGAGAGGCTCTTGGAACAAGTTAGTGGCCACTGGATTGTGATAATGTTAATTTATCTTCTTATTACATGTGTTTGATTTTCTTCTCATTTTATTTTATATATACAAGGTGGCTTATTGACATGTTCAGAAAACTTAGATGCAGTACCACTACCAATTCCTTGATGTGATTAATGGAGAAGACAAAAGGAAGTAATCATCAGTGTTTCCTTTTACAAATTATTTTAAACTATTCTTTGATTTGAGGCAGCAGGTGCCTTGTTCTACTTTCCTTCTGCTGTGCTTGCCATCGGGCAATGGTCTGGGTTGTAGAAAGGCTGTGTACTGACTCATGAAACATTTAAAAAAGGAACTTTCATTATGCCAACTCCAGTCTACCATTGCCACGAGCTGCCTGAACATGGCAGAGCCTTTGGCTGCAGTAATATGTGAAAACATCGGAGTCTGTGCCTGAAGAATACGTGCTCTTACCTCCAACATGTCTGCGCTCCACTGTTGTGCATGTGGCTGTAGCTGAAAGGTGTTTGAGTTGATGGCAGGGTACGCTTAATTACTACCAGCAAAAAATGACAATGGCTCTAAATCTCAGAGGAAGACTGTCTGTTAGTGCTGCTGTAGCCAGCTTTGTTTTGAAAAGACTGTAAAAGTTTCTGGGAATCCAGTGTGATTGGGGTAAGGGAAAACAAGTCAGGAAAACAGACAGTATAATCATGGCAATCATCATCTTTCCTTAGGGAACCAGGCTACCGAATGAAAGACATGGCTAGTAGCCAGGTCTTGATGACTGCTTTGGTCAATGAGCCTTGATGGAAAGTTCAAAATTACAGAAGGTGACCCTCAGTAAAGATGTGTGCTCACCTACAAAATCTAGCAGGGACTGCATATGTGGCTTCACAGTGTTGAGCTGGCTTCTCTTGTTAAAAGTAAAGATTCAGCTGGCTATGTTCTGATCAGCCTTTGGGTGAATATTAATACGGCCTTCAGCTCTCACTGGAGATGGCAGAGGCTGCATGTTTCTCTCCAGTGGTGCCCTCCATCCTTACTGATGCCGAATGGCAATGTTTCCTGCCTTTCCAGCCCTGATCTCCTGACCTGCCAAGGTATCTATCCCAGGTGTACGCTGCAGAAGCAATTAGCCCCTCTGTGCCACTCTTCTGAAGTGTCCCTGACTTCTGTTCTGCAGGCTGCCTTTTCTGGTGTGTGTGGGCAGGTGAAATCCCTAGCTCTGTTGAGATTCAGTGAACTAGTCAGTCATTTGAACTAGTCATAATTTGATTATGATTTTGCAGAGTGGCAGATTTTTGCCTTTGACATCCACTATACCTAAGCCAAGTACTTTTACCAAATACCCCACAGAAGCACAAAAGGAAGTTCAGAAAACAGAAAAATGTCAAGAATCTGAGTTGAGTCCTCTCACTTCAAAGTCTTTGTAAAAGTTCAACAGAAAACAGGTAAGTATGTTCAGAGGCTAGTAACTCTACATATGTGAAATCTCTTTTGCTGGAAGTTCTTATGAAGTAGGTATATGCAATGCTGAATCTGCTATAGGCTCCAGACTACAGTACCTAGATGTCCTCAAGCAAGAAAAGGCAATCTTTGCCTTGCTGATGGGTAGAGGAGCACGCTTATCACTGCTGGGAATACTGTGGAAGCTATCAATGCTCGCATGGATTTTCCTTCATTACACACAGCAAGAGCCTTCGTTTCTTTCCAAACCATTCACTGCAGGCTTTTCCTCTGTCTGCTGCAATGGACTTTGTTTGGAGAAACATGTTCTTTCTGTTGCCTTTGAGGTTCTTGAAGGGAACTTCTCCTGAGGGTCTTCCTGTGGCAAAGCACCTGGCCACATGGTAGCACTTAGCTTCCTCATCAGCCCCAGGGTTATCTTGAGAGTCGTCTTCTCTGTACTCTCTTGTTTTCTGTGACTTCTTGACTTCTGTGACTTCACAGGTGGCCTGAGTGAAGATGAACTCCTCTCCCTGATACACATCCAAAGGGAATTTTATCTTAGTAGGATAATTCAGGGTCAGGCCTGGGTTACTACAGTTTTGTGAATGGTGATTTCACATCACTATTAGGGACTATGCTGTAGTGACTTTGAATTTTCAGTCCTGGGATACAGGTAAACTGGACTGTGACTCATGGATGGAGTTACATTACAGTATACTCATACAATATTTTGTGATATTACTGAGTGGGCATTCACAGGTACCAAACGTAATCAACAGTAAGAATAAGAGTATATTGTGCAGCAGCCCTAATAAAAAAATGAGACTGCTACTGTGTGGTAGAAACACCTAACAAAAAAAAGTTTCCAGGAAGAATAGTAAGTGGGAAGATTTCATTCTACATGCCATAGGTAGCTGATGAAATAAGCAGGGGCAGAAAGCTCAGAAGGGGCTTTGGGGCAGTCCAGGTTTGGCAGCCATGGAGCCAGATCATTTCAAGCACACACACGCTGTAAATGACACCCCTGGCCATAAATCCTGGCTGCACACTTGTGCAGGTGACAGCACAGCTCCAGCCCTGTCCTTCCTTTCCCATAGATACGGTGGAAGCTTCCTAAGGTTTAAGCAACTTGGTTACAGCTGGTGTAGCTGGGAACGGGCTCCCCAACCATTTGTCCTCATTAAAGCCAGCGGGGTAGATGAAGCCGTTCACAGCCCAGCCTGGTACCAGCATGGGGGTTGTGTAAATTCAACAAAAGTCCATTAATTCAAAGAGCTTTTGCGGTACGTGTGTGTGTATAACCTAGAAGAACCCTGTGGCTTTATAACTGTAACTCGGCCGCAGCAGGCAAAGCTCAGGGCTCGCTGACCGAGTCTGACAGTACAGTTTCACGGGGATTATTTCATCAGGCAAACAGCTACGGGCGGCAGCTCGCTGGGCCCGGCCGCGCTGCTCCGCTGCCGGCGGGCGGGACGCTGCGGCCCGCTCTGCCCGAGCCGCCTTCTGCTGCCGAACACCCGCGGGAGCACGGCATGGAGCGCAGGGCACCGACACCACAGCGGAACCAGCTTCCCCGGGCGCGTTGCCGCTGGGGCTGCTGTGGCGGTGGGACCCGCGCCCTGCCGGAAGCGCTGAGGCCGGGCCGGAGGCGGGAGGCGCTGCCGGAGCCTATGGGGAGGGAGGGGGATGAAGCGGCTGCGGAAACTGTGGCGGGGCCGCACCATGACCTTCGGGGTCCCCCTGTTGGTGAGCACGGCGGGGGGGTGGGCACCGGCACCGGGGAGGAGGCGCGGCCTGGGGACGGGCCGGTGCGGCGTCAGGCCCCGCCCCGGCGGCTCCCTGGCGGAGAGCGGGCTCCGGGGGTGGCCGTCCCGGTGCTGCCCGAGGGACGCGGGGCTGGGCCCCTGAGGGCAGGGCCCTGGCCGTCTGCGGAGGGCCGGCACAGCGCGGGGAGCTGTGTGCCGGTGTCGGGGGGACGGCGGCTGGGAGTCCGTGCTGGCGGGAGCGGAGAGGGACGGGCCGTGTTTGCCCGGCAGGCGGTGCTGCTGACAGGCCTGCGGAGTCCCCGGCCAGGAGGGAAAAGGAGCGGGGAGCAGCGGGCCCAGCTCTCCCCGCAGGCCCAGTGGTGGCCTCTGGAGGTCGGGGAGGGGGTTTGACAGCGTGGTCTTAACCATATTCCTAACTAAAAGGTGAGGGAAATGCACCTCGGTGTTTTTCTTTAAACCACTGCTTGTGTGATGGACTTGATTTAGCTTTTCAAAGGATTTTGAACTGCAGCAGCAGTGTTGGTGTGATAATATGTACCTCTAAGTAAACAGAAATAATTTTGGTTAGATGAGTTGATAGGTCATAGTTACTGTTGTGCTCAAATCCTTAGCCTGTAATATTGTGAAATAAACAGAAATGTCATTATAAGACACAGAAACTTGTCAAAAGTAAAATAAAACATGGATCAGGACTCTTCCAGTCCACTCAAAGTCCTCAGCTGGAATAATTTTCCAGCTTTGTGGTGCCATTGTAGAGCTGATGAAGATAAAATGTAAATTCTAAAGGAGAGCAATGCAAAAGATACACCAGACATTCCACAGTTCAGGAATGCTTGAAAGAATTGACTTAGTTTAGTTTAGAAAAATTCTGCAAAGTTCTGTACATCATATAGTGAGAGCAGCAATTGGTTTTCATGGCTTGGGAAAGAAGTACCAAAACAAATGAGCTTCAGATCAGATGTTAGGAAAATGTTACTTTTTGTCAGGATAGAGCACCTGTGATACACACTTGAAGTTTTTAAGAAGCAGTTAAACAATATCATCTGGCAGTGATGGGGTAGATGTTCTCACTTCTTCACTGCTGGAGGTAGGATTTCAGCTTCCCAGGCCAAGGTAGACCTGTGGTTGTCCTTTTGGCCCCCCTAGTGTTTTTTAATTATTTGCCAAAGGTCATAGCAGAAAATTTTGAGACTGGTTTCTTTGACTTTGTACGAATTGTGTTCACTTTCTGTTACTGCGAGAGCTCTTTCCTTTAGAGACAATATTATATAGAGAAATGTTCTATTGTATTTTTTCCAGGGTTTCATGTCTCACTGCCATAAAATTATTCTCTCTTGTGAATATTTCAGAATGTTTCTGTGTTGCTGCCCAAAGGCTTCCCAAGGAGTAAGAAAAAAAAAAAAATCCATGCAATTCTTGTCAGTTCTTGTCAGTTCCCCAGCTGTCTATTGAACTCTGAAAATATCTGTGAAGCTGAATACAGTTGTGCTAAACGATCAGTTACAGCAGAAAGACATTGAATCTATGCACAGAATCAGAAAGGGCATGCCTTTGTAAACCTTTAAATTCTGCTGAATTTGTAGATAACATTGAAGCCAAAGGTCGATTCTTGCATCCTGTACATTGGTTTTTAACTAGACAGGTACAGGATTTTTCATCAGTATCATATTTGCTTTCCTTTTTTTTTTCTTCTTTCATATCTTCTCACAGTGCATATTTGACTAAAAAAAATCCCTGTTCCACTTTTTATAAAGACTCCACAGTTAGAGAGATCATAATTCAAAGACCCATTAGTGTCTCATTATACACAACACACGCACAAATATATAATAAAAATATTTATTAGTTTTTAGTGTAAATTATCTTGATAATTTTTCTTTGTTCTTTCGGGCTTGGGACTTTTAGAATATTTCAATGCAGAAGGAATTTTCTTTGTTGATCTTAAACCTCGAACTGACAACAAGTTTCAGGGTAAGATGTGTAAATCACAGTTTTCAGTCATAGTTTCTCAGCAGATAAGACTGCTTCTTTGTGAGCACTAGCAATACTGCAGTAAACCTTGCTTTGTGAATGTTTTCTTTAACTCTGTAAACTTCGCAGATAGAATGTCTCTGCATGGCATAGAACAGTAAGTGTGCAGGAGGGAGTGATGTAACCTGGCACAGAATATCTTAACAGCTTGAGTGCTACAGGGTGAGTAGTCTGAAGCACTGGTAAAGATGGTAACATCTGTGTAGATGTTAGGATGAACTCCAGTGAGCTTACAGATGTATCTGTAAAATTTGCTGTTGTGACAGAGGGCTGTGTTAACTTTGTCAGCTGTATCGACATCTTTGTTTCCTGTCATGATAATGGGAACTCTTTCCTTATCATGTGAAGCTTAACTTGCAAGTCTTCAGGATACTTGGTTCTGTTATAGAAGAAGAGTTTCAGTCACTGCTGCTTTATATTCCACAATCAACTCTACCTGACCAAAAAGGATGTGTCTATCAATGTCCTATCGCAGCTGTGTTGCTTTTGTAAGATCTTGAGAGAACAAGGCTCTTATTACAGCTAGTGGATCCAGTGTCATTCTTACGAGACACTGAACATGTCAGGTTACTTCTGTAGTTCCATTACAATGTTTGAAGTTGCTGGAAGTAATTTTTTCAGACAAGTATAAATGGTGATTCTAGATCACTGAGAAAACGTATTTGGATTTTTAAATTGCAAAGCAGTAAGAGTTTTAAAACACACATTAAAAAACACCGTTTCATGTGCTTACACCACTTTGGAAAACTTGCATTTGTGTTTCAGATTTGTACCATGGTGCCATAGCCTCTCTATCTATGGCTGCAGAGTTTGAGTTCTATTAATTTTTCTGTGCTCCCACCCCCCCACCATTCTGTAATGACCATGCTTTTACAAGTGCTTTCCTTGTGCTTGTCCTTCAGGATCTTGTCGTTGGTGTTTTATGTGCTGTGCATAGTGTTGCGAAAGAGAAGATGGGGGTGGCTTGAAACTGGGGAAGATTTTTCTGTGGATGAACATGTTTCTAAAATCTGTTTCCATCAGTGTTCATGCACACGGACTGTACTATGTTGCCATTTACATTGCTGCCTCGAACAAGATACTGCAAGATACTTTGATAAACACTTCATCAAGAAATGCTAAGAGTGCATGTCATGGACAGGACAAGAAGAAAGGTCAGTTCAGAAAGGGTCCTTAACAATGCTTCAGCAATGTGATGAGTGCTCTCAGGCACCATTAGAGAAGGTCAGTTGCATCTCAGGCCCTTGTTAATGAACCCGTTGTCTCTCAGCCTTTTTGACAAAACAAAATGAAAAACCTTTCCCAGACATCAGGATATGAATTTTTATGTCTCTGGATGAGTTTTGTTCACTGATGAAGTCACGGTTATCTGGAAGCCATGACTGATGCTCAGAAATGTTTTGCAAATATTATGAAATGGTATTTTGTTGTGCTGTGAGTCACTGGAAGTGAAAATATTACTATTTTTTATCTATGTTTTACTATGTTTTTATCATTTAAAGGTATTTAAATAACTAAGTTTCCAAAGATTTATTTAAATACAACATTTCTAAGTCATATCATAAAAAGCTGCTGCATTCTGAGTCCTAGGGTATGCTGGATGTAAGGCAGACTTTCTCCCATGGATTCTGGAGGATCCTGCCATAAAAGATCACATGGACATCATTCACATTGTCACCTTGAACAATTCACAGTATTGAAATGCAGGACTTTTATTAATATCTGTTACTACATGTAACTTTACAATAAGATTTGGCATATGCAGAACAGTTCATTTGAATGTTAATATGCTTTTGAGAGATTAACAGAAGTTAACATTTACCCAAGAAGAGAATTCTGACTTCTAATATATGTGTAGATAAATTGTAGTTGCCTGTAAATTCCACAAGTATTACATTTGTAGCCTAGAAAACCAATAAATACAAAACTGTTTTTAGAATTTTAAAATGGTTGCTCCCACTCAAGAAGTCACAGAGTGTCACTTTTATGCTTCAGTGACTTGTATGATAAATATTGGGTCTCTAACCTTGTGATGAGATATGTCTTTGACTTCTGCTGCGCTTTTGTTTTGCATCTCTTGTTCATCTGCATGTGTTTGAATCCACAGCAGAATGTGGAGCTGTTCCAGACAAAACCACTCCCTGGAACTGTTTGTGCTGGAGTGGAAGCCAGTGTGTTCAAGCTAAATGGGCTTTTCTGGACTCCAGTTTGCACAGTCTGAATTAGCTGGCGTCCATATTTCAGTTGACTGTCAGGCCTTAAAATTTCCAGGCACATCTTTTGAATCAACACCTTAAACTTTTCTTTTGATTCTTAGTTTTTTAGTACTATTTTCCAGATAAATGTTAGACAAACAGATAGGTACTCTTTTGTACTACAGATTTCCCTTCTGTTTAATTTTGAAACATAGTGTATTTGCATTGTTTAAATGTGGTAGAATGGACTAATTTGACACTCGGGGGAGCTGAGGTTCTGTGTTGAGCCACAGAACAGGAACGTAAGTAGAGACTTGCCTGTTTTCACTTACTGTGTTTAGTCCTGTTCTAAGCCTCCACCTTCTTTGAGAGGTGTCGAAGGTAGAGATCTAAAATTAGTATTTACTCTATAGTACATTTCATCTTCATCCTCTGTCCAGCATTATCAATAGGGAAGTACTGCTTGACTAATAGTGGTTTCTTTTTATGTTCTTTACTGCAGGTTTCAGTTTATTGCTGTTTCAGGCTGGGCCTAACCCATCACAAGAACCCAACAGGTTGCCATGAGACCTAAACAGTTTCTCGTTGTAATGAACTTTGGCTAGACTTGAACCTATGAGTAATGGGAATGATAGTTTTAATAAGGAATCCAAATTCTGGCTTCTAGAAGCTTAAGAAGGAAGAGAGGGTGATGTTGAGAAAGTGCAGCTTGACCACCACGGCAGACTTAGTTTTCAAACAGCTGCAGCTGCTGATGAAATTCTCTTGTCATCTGACCAGCCCAAGCAATCTGTGCAATGCAAAATGACAGTGTTGTGGCTGAAAAGGCCCTTTTTTGCTAATGCTCATGCTGAGGAACATATGGGTTTCTGTCTCTTCTGCATTGTTCTTAGATTGGTTTCTATTAAATGCATTTTCTGTGCTTTCCAACCTGTTATGAAATGGACATTTTAATAAACAAAGGTTTTATTTTCTTCCTAAGACATAGAGTAGTAGCTTTGAAAGGATATGGACAGTTTTTGTTGTATTTTGGCCTGTAGCCGTTCATATTTGCAATCTTCAAAATCACTGCTTTTAACATACTCTATTTTGAGCCAATTAGCCTGATACCTTGGCTCAAGTTTAATACTCTGCACAGAGTTCTGCATGCTGTGAAAACTACACTCTTTTGCTTTATCAGTCTGTTATAATTGGCTTGACTTTATACTGGCTGTTGTCCTGGGTTGCCAGCATGGTGTCCATGGGGCCGCCCACTGCATATTTAATCTGTTTTTGAATGTAATGCAGTGCAGTCTTTCTGCAATTTGTGAACTCTAGTATATGTATTAAGTCAGTGCATTCTATTTGTTTTGCTTTTGAATGAAATAACTACTAAGGGATGTATCATTTTGGTTTTTGCTTTCCTCCAAAGGAGGCCTCTGATCTGAACTAAAGGATTTCCATTTGTTGCAGACAAGAAGAAAAGGTAGACCCTCTTCTCCCATGTAGAGTGGGGAGAGGATTTAGTAAGTTTCTGAGAAGGCCTTGTACTGTTTTTCTCTCTGCTCAGTAGTTTCAGCATTAGAGCCAACGCTTGGAATGGCTGTGGGAAACAAACTCTGGAGAGTTAGAGCTGGCAGAGGGGGGCGCTTCAGGTTAAGGTGACTTGCCTGGGCCTTCTCTGAGACTGGCAGTTTGTCCTGCTACTTTATTTAGGGAACAAAAGAAAGACTTCAGTCTAGTAGGCTGTCAGATTGCTGTCTTTCACCCGTCTTGCACTGCACATAAGACAATTCTTTAAAAAGGAAGCCCCAAACCCCTTTTTACCATGATCACTGCAAACTGAAATAAAATACCTCTCATAACTGTTGTAGTTTTGAAGCTCTTGATTAATACCTCGAGGGTTTTGCAGCAGCAGTCTTGAAGAAGAGGTTAGAAAATGATCGTGCTTTTTCTCCAGTGATATGTATCATAACATTTTCCACCACTGCATAATCTGTGCTGTCTGCACTAAATATTGTGATTTGCTTAATTCAGGGATTTATGACAAATGTAATTTGTAATCTGGCTCTCACAGTTGGCACTGTAGCAGGAATGGCTTTCTTTAACAACAAGGATGCTTGTGATATGGCAAATTGCTGGTGCTGCCAGATAAATAGTTTCTTGTTATTTTGTTAACCCAGGGAACTGAAGATGGCTGCTTTAGATTATTCAGGAAATGAAAAAAAAGTAGGGATCTCCTGTAAGTCCCAAGTTCTTCTGCTGCTATGAGTCCTCAGTGAGCATCTGACTGTAGTTGGTGACAAACACAAGAGTTTCCCATCCTAAGATACTGTTCAAGGGATCAGTCTGATGCCATCCGTAACTGATTGCATAACGTACCTTCCCATGGAGAAGTGAACCAATAGAATTTTTTAAAGTATGTTATTAAAGAGAGTTTTATGTCATTTTTTTACATAAAACATTTATTGAGGTTGCTGAGTGTATGTGACAGATGGTGCTCTTATGTCACATCCTATCTTTCATTTTGTTTTGGAACATGCAAGTCTTCCATGCATGCATAATTACATTACAACATTGTAGGGATTTTTTTTGTATACTCACTGAAACATAAAGGAATAATCCAATGTGAGATCTTTAATGGGGGGGGGTGTGTGCTAGCAGTGCTGTTAAACCGTTTGCTTTGGTGTTAAGTGCTGGCTAACTTGCATGTTTTATGATTTTTGCTTTCTTAAGGTAAACTTTAGATGTAAAGGAAGAAGTGAGAAGTTATTTCATCAGTCTGCTGAATGCATTAAAGTAACCAGACATATGATGTTCACTACATAATAATGTTTTTGCTCCACATTCTGAAGTACATAACATTAATAGTTCTCTCACACTGAAAGAATGAAGGTATGTTTGAACTTTCCAGCTTCAGTACTCTTCAGGTGCCAATGCCTTAACATTTTAGGATGCAAATTAAGTATCTGTATGATTCTAAAATTGGAATGAAGAAAAATACATCTTAGTTTTCATTACATATAGCATTACTTTTCCCCTTTCAGTTAACTGGAGAGTGAACTTGACCCTGACTTCATTAAAATGTTGCCAATGTGTTCTATTGGTATGGCATCCCGAATAGCTTCTATGATCTCTTTTATAAAGTCTGGACTAGTGGATGGAAGATACTGGACTTCGCTGTTGCCCTTGGCTTACGTTAGGCAAATTTGTCCATTGTAGTGCTTTTTTAACTGAAGAGTATTTTGCAAGGAATGTAGAGATTATCCCTGTTTTACAAACTGGGAAACTATAAAAGTATGTGAGACACACAGAATGTGCAAAGCCAAGAAACTGATAATGTTCTGGAATTTTTAATTTGAGTCCTATCCCACTTCTGTTTTTTTTGAGCAGTGACTCTTGATGCTTCATTGTTGTTTGTATGTGTGCATTCTTCCCTTTAAATACAGTTAATGTAGAGGAAGGTAGCGAGGATATCTTCCCTCATAATGCAAAAAAGAGAAAGGAAACACATAAACCAAGACTAGTATTTCTACTCAATGCATTGTCAGTCACTGAGTCTGTTACTACTTTTAATGTTATTATAGTTGCATAAATTCATTTATACCTTCTTTTATTGGCATTTGAACACAGTTTTCAAAAATGTAATTGACTGCATAGCTGTCTGTTGCTTGTGTAGATGAAGGCAAGGCATGCTCAGGACTGTCAGCTAACTATTGACGTGCTGTTGGTTGATTAAATACATGCTGAAGATGACTGAATCTGGTCTGGTTTTGCAATGAAGTCTTGGACATCGCGTTTGGTTCTTTAGAACATTGATCAAGTAAATTTGTAAACATATTCTTTATATTTTTGTGTGTATTCCGTACTTTTGAAGATTATTTAATCTTAATCCTAGCCTTCTTAATCCTAGCTGTAATATTTCAGTGGCATTTGTAATTTCTCACAGCCTATGTGTGCTTTGACTTGGATGCAGCCTAACTGATGTTCCATCATAAGATAAATCAACCATTGTAGCATTGGAAGTGTAAAGGCAACTATACTGGTAATGCCTGATAAGCAAAATGTGCCAGCTTGCCAGGCTGGTTACACTGCTTATGCAGTATGAAGAGCAAAAGCACTTCACAAACAAAGTGGGTTTTTTATAAAGGTGACATGAGTAAAATTAGACTCTCAGGCCGAAACCTACCTAACAGAACTGAGAGGGGTGTGTGCATGAACTTCTTTATCATGTGCATAGCTGGAAGTGTAAAATGCACTGTACAACAGATGGTTGCTGTCATGCAACAACCTGCTACTTGATTTCCCTTAGTTACAGTGTACATTACATTGTTTTACATTATCAAAGCTGAATAATATAATACCTATTTTTTAGCTTGGAACATGGCTTTGTAAGCCACAGTGTACCTTTTCATTATGTTAATTAATAGTTGGGTTATGAGGAACAGGCCAGTTAAAGCTCTTCCTCTTGTTCATATTTTATCTCATAATGGCATATACTTCATGCAGGTTTGTTGTTGGGTAAAATAATTTTTAATTGACGTCACAAGTAATTGCTCCTTTCTGCCTAGTTTAACAACTGTGTACTGAACCATTTCTAGTGCAGTTGCGTTTGCCTGCTGTAGCCACTCTTTGACAACGTGCTAATATACACAAAGGCAAAAGGTGTGGTTCGTAACAGCCACAAACTTGACTATAGCACTTAGGTTTTCTGTTCATTAGGACTTGGAGTTTGTTAACTCATTGGATATTAATTAACATAATACTTGTTAGGAGTTAAAGAAGATCAGCTAATGAAAATTTATGCTGAGGTGTCAAACATAAAAATTCAGTTACAGTCCACTACTTGAGACTTTCAGCTTTATGTCTTGAATAATGTTCAGGTTCTTTTAACCATTTTGTATACTTTAGTTTCCTGCTATTCTTTCTTACCAAAGTACTGACACATGAGGAAGACTTTTTTTTTTTTTCTCCTTTATATCAATACCTTTTTTTCTGTGTGTATTTTGATGATTCCATATTTGCAAGAGCATCATTAATTGCTTGAGCAGTTATGATGCAAGTATGGGGCTACCCAGTTTCTAGTAGGTCAAATTTCTAGTCGCTGAAAGTGAACTTACTACCTACCACATGATGATTTTCTGAGTTCTGTGGCCTAGCAGTTGGATGTTCATATCACAAAATTTTGGTCCATTTATTTCTAATTATCAGCTAGATTCTTAGGCTTATGGAAAGGGACAGACCAGAAAGAGACTGTGGAGCCTTTCACTCCTGGCTTTTGGGAAGGGGTTTCCTGTTCTGTGACCAGAGCACGTCAGTTCCTGGGTACCAGTCTGTAACCCACCATCATCTAAGTCTGTGTTGGGAGCATGTTCACATGGTTGTGAGTAGTTTTACCTGCTTGTTGCAAAATCATGGAGTCCCACAACTTTTAGAAGGAATAAATGTTGAAGACTCTCTTTTTTCTTTTTTTTTTTTTTTTTTGTAATTCAAGTTGAATGAATATGGCTTTGTGACCTCAGTGATCTGAACTTTGGATAGTATACTTTTTGGAAAGAACATAAATTTTGACTACCTGTGCAGCGTAATTATAACACGTCTTGGACACAGATGTTTGCTGCAAACCTAGTATGTAGCAAGAAATGAGGCAGTATTGTGTAGAAAACAGTTACCAGTGCAGCAACAGCCAGTAATGAAGGATTTAACAGCAATGTGGTGTGATAAAATAAGGTGGTGTAGGTGTTCTGTTTTGTTTTCTGCTCTGGTCTTTAGAGCGTCCTCTTGCTTCCACCTTCCTTAGATGTGCATCTGTAGATGTGAAGCCTTTTGGCCTCCTGTGCATCTGCCATCATAGAAAACAGCAGACGGAGTCTGTCATGTCAGAGCAGGAGCAAGAGGCCTGATTCTTCTACAAAGTAGCTAGATTTCTAAGCTAATTTTCAAGCCCTTAATGGTGTTTGTTAACATTACTTGATCTTTTGGTTGGTCTATCCATTTTAATGGTAAAAATACATAGACAGCTTTATGATCTCCCTCTGTCATAACAGTAATGATTTTTTAAAATGCAATATTAAGGTGCACACCTCCCCCTCCCCATTTCTCCCTTTATTATTCTTGTTCATAAGCTTCACAGGTGTGGAGAGAATTGCAAGACAACTAAGGAAGCAATAATAGAAGTGCAGGTGTGCTCGATATGGTTTCTTAGCCTCTGTGATAATGTATCATTGAACCATAGCTCAAATCATCTGGTCTGTTCAGAAGCTTTATTAGAACTCTTACCCACAGACATCAGAGTAAGTCGAGGTGGCATTGTTACTTCCGCGTGGAGTCTGAAAATGATGAAGATAAAACCTGTGGTGGTGAGGCGAAGGCTTCTCTGCTGCAGTTATGTCAGGAAGCCCTATGGGGAGGGAAAAGCAGGGGTAAGAGGAGAGTAAGTCCTAGAAAACGTGAATCACGAAGCAGCTGTCTTTGTATGAAGGAGGAAATTTGTGAAAGCCAGACCCAGAGAGTGGAAGAAGGCTCCAACCTCACATATACTCCTTCTCTTATATATATTTTCTGATTCATTATTTTCTTTAGTTCCCGTTATTTCTGTTGGAAGAACAGTAGGGTCCCTTGGTAAATGAATTGGGTCAGTGTGCAGAGTGTTCTTTTTCATGGTAGTCCTAACATATCTGTTTTCATTTTGTTATTTTTCAGCTGTATCTTGTTGGAGGATCTTTTGGACTTCGTGAATTTGCTCAAATAAGATATGATGTCCACAAACTACATGGCAAGGTAGTTGAAATGGTTTTCTTTACTTTTCCATTTCATTTTGTGTATGTACTGACTTCTAAAGGATTGCTAAGACAAGCAAACTATTTAAATGGGGGATTTCACTCACCACTGGACCCTGGGCTACAGCTGAGGTTTTTAGGTGGTGAGCAGTGTAGGTAACAATAAAGGGGCTGACATGATGATGAATCCTTTTACTGTCTGTGAAAGAGATCAACATAAATAATAGAAAAAATTTGTTTCTTTGGTTGGTTTTAAGTGGCAATTCTAAATCCTGGGCAAGAAGTGTAGCACATCTAGAATGAGATTATTACAAAGATTTTGTATCTGCTAATATCTGGTAATCCCTATTTAATATCTGACTAAGAAAACTGATATTTTAAAAGATTCTGTTTTCGAATGATACTTAGTGTCCAGTATATAATGTTAGATGTTTTTCAGGGCTTGGCTTTGTGTTGACTGAGATAAGCAGATAACTTTCACAGTATCACAGTATCACGGTATGTTTGGGATTGGAAGGGACCTCAAAAGATCATCTAGTCCAATCCCCCTGCTGGAGCAGGAACGCCTAGGTGAGGTCGCACAGGAACATGTCCAGGCCGGTTTTGAATGTCTCCAGAGCAGGAGACTCCACAACCTCCCTGGGCAGCCTGTTCCAGTGCTCTGTCACCCTTACTGAGAAGAAGTTTTTTCTCAAATTTAAGTGGAACCTCTTGTGTTCCAGTTTGAGCCCATTACCCCTTGTCCTATCATTGTTTGCCACCAAGAAGAGCCTGGCTCCATCCTCATGGCACTCACCCTTTATATATTTATAAACATTAATAAGGTCACCCCTAAGTCTCCTCCGAACTAAAGAGACCCAGCTTCCTCAGCCTTTCTTCATCAGGGAGATGCTCCACTCCCTTAATCATCTTTGTTGCCCTGCACTGGACTCTCTCCAGCAGTTCCCTGTCCTTCTCAAACTGAGGGGACCAGAACTGGACACAATATTCCAGATGTGGTCTCACCAGGGCGGAGTAGAGGAGAAGGAGGATCTCTCTCGATCTACTAACCACCCCCCTTGTAATACACCCCAGGATGCCATTGGCCTTCCTGGCCACAAGGGCCCAGTGCTGGCTCATGGTCATCCTGCTGTCCACCAGGACCCCCAGGTCCCTTTCCCCTACACTGCTCTCTAATATGTAATTTCCCAACCTATACTGGAACCTGGGGTTGTTCCTGCCCAGATGCAGGACTCTACACTTGCCCTTGTTAAATTTCATTAGGTTATTCCCCGCCCAACTCTCCAGCCTGTCCAGGTCCCGCTGGATGGCAGCACAGCCTTCTGGCGTGTCAGCCACTCCTCCCAGCTTAGTGTCATCAGCAAACTTGCTGATAGTACACTCTATTCCCTCGTCTAAATCGTTAATGAATATATTGAATAATATTGGCCCCGGTACTGACCCCTGAGGCACTCCACTAGATCCTGGCCTCCAACTAGACTCCGCACCATTGACTACCACTATTAACATCCTATTCTTTAAGCTCTGTGAAAGAAACAAGCTAGTCTTCACTCAATCTGACAGAATGTATTGTATGGAAGAAACCTTTCTTTAAATGAACTGGAAACCTTCTGAATGAGGGAGGAAATAGCTTGCTTACACCTCCAAGTGTAACACTAGTTCTAAATTGCATATGAAATAATCTGAAAACAGTACGTCAGTTCAGCAGAATGTAATATTTGATTGCTTTACCTAGCTGTCTGCCTAGGTTTTACCTGCAAGTCTGCCGTTGCAATGCACAAATGTTTTCTGGTCTCAGTGCTGCTGACTTGCAGGTGACATGAAGCTTTTTTGAAGACTATATGGCACTTTATATAAAAAAATGTGTAACACTCTGGACACCGTGGCTTTCTACTGTGGTCAGATCTTTGAGATCTTGAGTTCTGAGAGTTTGGAGACCCCCGTGCTTTTTCTTAGAGACTTGTTGTGGGCTATCTAAATTACTTTAATAATTCTTCATTGTTCCTTGTGTTACACACCTAACTGTGGCCTTTGAAGTACTGTGTAGCCCACTGCTGCTCAGTCTTGCATTTGATATAGCCCATAGACAGGGGGGAGTAACCTTACAGATGTTTTCTCAGTGCTGTTTTATGGGTAGTTATTTTCTATCAGTCCTGAGCTTTTGGGACTAGTTGGAGCCTTTTAAGTTTTTGTCCAGACAGATGGGGATCACAATAGGGGCAACAATTTGCCTGTTGCGTTTATGTCAGTTTTTTGGTCAGATTCGTACTCGGTGAATTACATTTGGCCTCCATGATCTGCACTGTGACTGGAGATCAGGGATAAAGCCTGGTAATAGTTGTGCTCATTCAGATTTATGTGGCTTCTTGTCCCAGCATTTCTAATCAAGTGAAACATCATCGAATTAGACAGTAGTACGTGAAAGCTCTGAGGGGAAGCTACTACACCCTGGAGTTCTTAATCTCTGAAAAGCTAAAAGAGGACATCTAGATTCTTCTCTGACCAGTATTACTTAATTCTGCAGCATTTCTTTTGTGTTTTTCATTATTATTTTGTTAAGGAATAGATGGAATTTCAATAAATTATAATGCAGTACTGGATGAGAACTAGCAACATCAACTTTGGGCTCATTTATAGACAGACAAATCAAAGCAATGTGTTCCATTAGTTTCTGTTTCTATGTCCATAAAAACAGAATTAAGAAGCATTCTAGTTCATCAAATAGGACATCAGAAGAGATTAGAATGTATTTTAACTGATAAAAAGAACAAACCTAGTCTAAAATGTACATGAAACTCAGGAAAAGAACATTAATCTAAGTAATTTAAAAACGTTATTTAAAATCCTGATAATCATAACATCTGCTTATTTTGTCACTGGTTAAAATGTTTTTGTGTTGGAGTAGAATATGCTTTTCTCATATAACACACTTTGACTAGCATAAGTCCTTATCAGAACTGGGACAAGTGCTCCTTTTGGGGGTTGAGCAGTTACGTGCAAATTGCAATAGGCAATAATAAAAAGGAATTTTTGTTATAGTTGCTCATTTGGAATAATAACAATGTTTAATTAAATAACACTTTTGATACAAGGAGTTCAAAGGACTTTCACATAATTTAAATGAATTAAGCTTCACAGCCTTACTGTCAGAAAAGACATGATTATTATTTTGATGTTTCTGATGAAAAAATTGAGGTTGCAAAAAGTGAAGCAACCCATCCAAAAGTAGGCTAGGATTTGTAATACCTGAGTGCCTGTCTTTTTTGATAATATTTTAAAGATGTGCAAACCATAGTATGCCCCCTTCTGTAAGCATGACTTCTAAACATGTTTTCTTGCTAATTCAGCTGCTAGGTAGACAGAACTTAGATGATCCTTTTGTGGTACGTCTCTACTACATTTCAGATGCTAAACTATGATTCCTTCCCTTCAAAAGTATTTGTGCTTTACCTTTTTCAGGCTAACCATTCTCATTGTGCTGTAAGGGAAACCACATTATTAAACGAGTTCTCGGTTGACAGTGATATTTCGAAGGAAGTGTTATAGTAGAACTAGTGTCTGTGTTTCTGTTGCTAATGGGTTAATTGCCGCTTTCTCTTTGTATTCTTGTGGCTTAATGAGCAAAATCTGCATTAGTGGTAATGCCTATGTTATTAATGTCAAACTGGCTTTTGAAGAAGGTTCCTTGATAAAGGAATTGAAATTCAAGAGAAAAAGGTGGTATGGACTTTTCAGAGGGAGTACGGTTTGGTGGTGATGCATTGGGCTGGGGCTCGGATTGGGATCGGGAGAGAGAGAGAGCCTGGAGCTACAGCTGGAGTGCTGCTGGGAAGGGGCTGCAAAAGGAATCCTGTCCTCTTGTTCATTTGAGCCGTGGCTTTGGATCTTGGGCTAATGCTCAGCGATGTGCAGGACAGAGACAGAGCCTAGAGATCCAGCTAGAGAGGGGCTGTAAGTGTCTCAGGAACAGATATTTTTATCAATTTAGTATAGCATTTTTGGATCTCAAGGCTTTATATATGCCCATCTCTTAGAAAAGCAAAAAAACATTTTGGGTACACCCTTACTCAGAATACCTAAATCAGGCAGATTCCCTCAGCGCACTGAATGTTCTGCTTTTAAAGTCAACTTATGCTGAGACTCTTATTGATGTAAATGCCTGTTTATGCTAGTCAGAATCTTCTGAAACTAATCAAGCATTTCTCCATTATCTATTGTTGCCAAAATGTCCATTAATGGAGAAATCATTAGGTTAGGTAATTGTTCATTTTCTGGGAAGAATTTATGCAAATCAAAATTGGTTATAGAAAACCAGGTATGCTTATGATAAAATCACGTGGAATTAATGAGAAGAAATGAGTAGCTTTCTATAGGCATCGTTCCAAACACCTTTATTCTCAAATGGAAAGCTAGGCTCTTTCTTTGTCTTCTTGTTGTGTATGTAATTGAATAAGATGCTTATTTAAGGAGTTTTTTTACAGAAAATGTGCCTTCTATTAAATATACAGAAAATGTTTCCTTTCAATTATGTAATAATAATTTTCATTTACTGTGTGCCCATTGTTGTCATTCAAGCATCATAGAGACTTGCTGATTCAGTTCTAATTTTGGATATGAGAATCTTGGACATCTGTACTATTGGCTGATAGTTACTGTGGAGTGTCGAAGAGAAGCTATGTATTAACTACCTGGGAAAATCTAGGCTTTCAGCCTGTCAGCAAAACATTTGGACTAGTAAAATAGAGTTTGTAGGCTCCACAATGGCTTTGTTGAAGAAGTATTCTTGTGAGGCTGGTTCTTAGAGTATGGGGAGGAATAGGAGTGAGCAAGTTCCTCCAGGGTAACATGCAGCAGAAGCGCTTCTAGGAAAGCTAGGTCATTTTGGCAGGAAACAAAACATCAATTAGCCTTTGAAATTTGCAAGTAGTTCCTGCTGTGGATTAGGTAGACAGTGTTACTATACTGACCTCTTTAGTGTTTACAAACTATGTAGATCATGTTCACTTTTCATTTGTCCTGTGCAAATGAGTGCACCCCAAAAATAGAATCCTAAGAAATGAGAACAATGATGGTTTCTGTCTTTCTGAGACAGAAAGTAGAGGCAGTGAAGAGTCAAAAGGACCAAAGTTCAGTCTTTTCTCCTGTGAGTTTTACTATTGAATCAACTGTTGTGCGTTAAAATATGTATGACCATTGCACGACACTCCAGAAATTAAAATCCAAGTGAAAATGAAAATAATTGACCTATTCTTTCAGAACGCTGTCCTCTATTAGCAATAAAACTAAACCCGGAGAGATTATAAAAGGAGCGATGGTGGTGGTATGAAGCACACTCATTAGTAAGTGTGTAGGAGCGTAAAGCTTGCTTGATGCAGACTAAATAAATTGCCTTTAAAATTCCTTTAAAGGGAATGGCAGTGTTTTGAGCTCCTCACCTAAGCTTTTTGACCAATTGACTGGTGTGTAATTACCCATGAGACATTGCTTATAGACACCTGCAAGGTGCTAGTGTTGCAATTGTCTGTTTTCATTTATTGCTTTTACTTCGCGTCTTCAAGTCCTAACTCATGAAATGATATAACTGCGAGGTTCTCAGCTTTCTTTAATAATCCCAGACCTCAGAGTTAGGAAGAAGAGTTCATATAGTGCATAGAGGGTTATCCTGGAAGCCTTGCTGTCCTTTGAAAAAGAAAAGAATGAGGAGTGGAAGAGAAAAGAAAGCTAATATGTTGAGTTACAATGCTGACATTTTACTGGCTTACAGCTTTTCTCATAATTGGCCTTGATAGTGATTTAAGTGTGTTGACTGGTTGGCTATACTAAGTATTATGGTTTTAGAATATTGTTGGGGGTTCCCTGCTGTTGTCCATTAACATTGTGTCTTGAAGCTCACAACAGGTGTCAGGGGACCCACAGCAGCATGTGATTTAAATAACTTTCATGAATCTCCTTGAAAATCTTATTTCACAGAATGTTAGGAATTGGAAGGGACCTTGAAAGATCATCTAGTCCAATCCCTCCACCAGAGCAGGAACACCAAGATGAGGCTACACAGGAATGTGTCCAGTCAGGTTTTGGATGTCTGCAGAGAAGGAGACTCCACAACCCCCCTGGGCAGCCTGTTCCAGTGTTCTGTTACCCTCACTGAGAATAAGATTCTTCTAATATTTAAGTGGAGCCTCTTGTGTTCCAGTTTGCACCCATTACCTCTTGTCCTGTCATTGGTTGTCACCAAGAAGAGCCTGGCTCCATCCTCATGACACTCACCCTTTACACATTTATAAACAATAACGAGGTCCCACCTCAGTCTCCTCTTCTCCAAACTAAAGAGACCCAGCTCCCTCAGCCTTTCCTCATGAGGGGGTTGCTCCACTCCCTTAATCATCTTTGTGGCTCTGCACTGGACTCTCTCCAGCAGTTCCCTGTCCTTCTCAAACTGAGGGGACCAGAATGGGAAACAATATTCCAGATGTGGTCTCACCAGGGAAGAGTAGAGGGGAAAGAGAACCTCTCTCAACCTACTAACCACTCCCCTTGTAATACACCCCAGGATGCCATTGGCCTTCCTGGCCACAAGGGCCCAGTGCTGGCTCATGGTCATCCTGCTGTCCACCAGGACCGCCAGGTCCCTTTGCCCTACACTGCTCTCTAATAGGTCATTTCCCAACCTATACTGGAACCTGGGCTTGTTCCTACCCAGGTGCAATACTCTACACTTGCCCTTGTTATATTTAATTACATTTTTCCCCGCCCAACTCTCCAGCTTGTCCAGGTCTCGCTGGATGGCAGCATAGCCTTCTGGTGTGTCAGCCACTCCTCCCAGCTTGGTGTCATCAGCAAACTTGCTGACAGTGCACTCTGACCCCTTATCCAAGTAATTGATGAATATATTGAATAGTACTGGTCCCAGTACTGACCCTTGAGGGACTCCACTAGATACAGGCCTCCAACTGGACTCTGCCCCATTGACTGCAACTCTCTGGCTTCTTTCCTTCAGCCAGTTCCCAGTCCACCTCACTACCCGATCGTCCAGTCCACAGTTTCTCAGTTTAGCAGCAAGGATGCTGTGGGAGACTATGTCAGATGCTTTACTGAAGTCAAGATAGACCACATCCACCTCTCTGCCATAATTTATCCACCTGGTTATGTCCTCATAAAAGGCGATGAGATTGGTCAAGCATGACTTCCCCTTGCTGAAGCCATGTTGACTGCCCCTAATGACCCTCTTATCCTTGATATGCCTTGAGATGGCACCAAGGATAAGTTGTTCCATCACTTTTCCCAGGGATGGAGGTGAGGCTGAGAATTGGGGAAGTGAGACTCACTAAAATTCTATGACTTGCTCATAGGCAGAGAGGAGATCTGTGGTAGAGGAGAGAACTGAATCAAGAACCTGAACAAGATGGAAATATTGTTCAGATCTCTTCTCTGCCTGTGAGCAAGTCATTGAATTCTAGTGAATCTCACTTCCTCAGTCTGCAAAAGGGAGATAATTAATGCTGCTCTACTTTATGTAGGCAACCGGAAAGTTAATTAGTTCAAATAAAAGGCATTATTTAAATTCGAGTGAGTATTTAAAAAAAACACTTCCTCAGGTGAGATGCATTAATTCAAGTGTTTTGGGTCAGGATGAAATAGTTCAGGATGAAACAGGAGCAGAGAATTGACCAGTTTCCATGAGGCCTTCATATCAGGGGCGAACATAACGGGCTTTTGCTTCAGGAAGGTCCAGGAAATCAGTCCAGCATTTTCTCATTATTATAAGTGGATAGTTGAGAAGTGATAACTGCCTATTAGAATGCTTTTATGTTGCAGTTGAAACATTACTTTTTTTCACAGACATACTACAGTTTAACTGTTGAGATGGTGACAACTGCAGCAGCATTGTGTTTAAATGACATTGGAACATTCACCAAGAAAGGGGAATAAATTTGTGAGTGATTGGACAAGACTATGCTGTGTTGCTGGCTGGCACATTAATATTGCCATTATTAGGAAACTAGCTCCAGTATGTCTGCAGGGTTTGCACACATAAGCATGCCCTGACGTATTACAACTAAAATTTTCTGTTGGTTACTGCTTCTGTTTTACCTGCCTGTTAATTCAATCTGCATAGGATTTCTGTGCCCAAGCAGAAGTTTGGTTTGTGTTTTTTGGTTTGTTCTGTAGTTTGTTTTGTGTGTGTGTGGTGGGTTTTTTTGTATTGGTGTGTTTTGTTGTTTCCCCCCCCCCAAAAAAAAAACAACAACAAAACATTAAATAATTAAATGTAATTTTAAAAGTTACTTTAAAGTTAGTATGGTTTCTGAACAATCTGTCATGTTTCTATATCACTTTCTTCCTTTAAGTAGCTTATTTCATATGAGCTGAAAATTTTAAAACAGAATCACCTAAAGTTATGAATATGTCTGTAGCATTTAAAATTACACAAATAATGCTATTTTTTAATTATGTTTGTGGAACGTCAGCAGATTGTCCTCATCATTAAACATATTGCGAGCCACTAGTGCTAGCTAGAGCTGCTTCACTGGGAGCTATCTTGTTTGTCTTATTTGAGGACCTGCGTCTGTGTTAGAAAACAGTATTTGCTCTATTTGCAAAGCTATCAAAGATACTAAGAATTCAACTGAGATAGCAAACAGTATTTGTAGCTGGATGTGTAAAGGTGTGTCTTCTCCTTTCTGCCCCCAAATTGTTCAACTGACTTTTCATTGCAGTTCGTAATGGATAAGCTTCTAGGTTTGAAATCATATTACACCTTGGTGTTCCCAAAGATCATAAGTCTGCCCAAAACTTGACTGACTTCACCATTTCAAGGAGAAATCTGGATAGGTTAAGTCAATGGACAGGGCTGGAGAAGCACATGCTGGTATAGGTCGTTCTAATGACAAGTAATGGACCTGACACTATTGCTGCCAGCCCAACTCGTTCCATGCACTCTGTTATCTTCTGTGTTCTGCTGACTTTCGGCTTGATTTTGCTCCAAATGGATTTAGACTCATCCTTTAGATTTCCTGGTGTGCCAACACCTCCTACCAGTGCTAAGGTCAATGTAAATTGATGCTGTTATTACTGAAAATACTATAAATAGTTATCATTAGAGTTAAGGAAGTAAAATTTAAACACTCAGTATCTGCTCAGCTAAATCTAAATGTATGTTTGTGGTGCTGTGCACTGAGTCAGGGATTCATCTTGCTCATGTTGCTGTTGTCTTAAATGAAATGCTTGGTTTGAGGCAGCTATCCAGGCAGCCCGTATAGATGGTTTGAGAGGGAAATGCTCCCATATGTACTTCATCTAATTTAAAAATAGCTGGCTGAGAAAGATGTTCTCTTTTGACCGATGGAAAAGTAGAGAGATTGAGCTTGACGCTTCATTATTACCACATTTCAGTGAGATGAGTATTATCCTTAGTGTATGAATATATTTATATTTAATTTGAGCAGGGAATGGTAGGTGAGATAAACCTCTGCCCACCTTCAGGTGCAGATGAGTTAGGCTTTCAGACACTAATGTTAAAGTGGGATTAGTTTTCTCTAGAAATGCTGTTCTCTATTCAGCTGACTGTAGGGGGAGCCTAAATAGAGACTTTATGCTTCGCATCAAAGGTTTGAAAATTAGTTTGACACCCTTGATGTAGATGGCTCAAATCAGGTGAGATGAAGCTTGCCCTAAATATGCTTTCCCTGCAGCTTCATTGGCAAACTAGCAGATAGCTTGAAGGTAGAGGAACTCTCTCTTATTTGATCTGTTGTTTGTGTTTGAAGTATTATGTGATTCTGGAGAGTTTCCTCCATTATTTCATAGGAGGTTGTATTAAAAAGATCCTGTTTAATTTGAGTGTGAACAAAATGAACTCAAAATATCTTTAATTGGTGTCTGGTGGAATTTTTTTATTGGAAAGGTACCCTTTCTAAACTTGTCTGCAAAGGAACATGGAATCATTTTAGCATCTGTCACTGAACTTAGAAGAATAATTAAGTCTTCTCATCTAGCCTTTGAGCATTTATTTATAAATGCATCTTCCTGTGTTTAATTGGTTTCAGTAAGCTAATTACACAAGCACAGTGTGGCAAGGGATTGATGTTGGTGATTATTGTTTTCTTCTCTTTTCTCCTTAGGCAGGTCAGGTTGGCCTGAGTATCAAGTCTAATGGAGAGAAACTTAGGCTAATTTCTTTGTGTAAGTTGATTTAGTTGATTTTCAAATACTAAATTCATTAATGAGCTTGGCCTTAGGTCCTCAAAAATTAAGAAAGTAATACACTGAAATGTTGTTTGGTGCTTTAGAGAATGTGAGAGGCATACATTTATGACTGCTTATAGGATGAAAAAAAAATCTTTGTCAGTCTTTTATGTATTGAAGTGTATTTTACTAAATTAAAGCAGACCTTGCTTTCAAGCATAGCCTGCTTTGTAGAGCGTTTTAGAATTGGATGTTAAGTGAGGCAGCATGGCTCCTGATCGATGGCTAAACAGGTGCCCTTATGGTGTCTTTGTTGGCAGGGGGAATTTGGAACTTGTTACATCTCTTGACCATGGTTCAGAATCATCCGAGGTAGTAATTTCAGTCTTGCAATATGGCACAAAAATGAAAGGGTAGCAGAGCTTTACATACTCTGTATTGTGGTGGTACCAGATGTTCAGACATCAGTTTTCTTTCTTGTTTCCTTTCAGTCCAGAGGGACTGCATGGAAATGAGCCCTTTATCTGTGCTATTCTTGAAGATTTTGAGGTTCAGCTGTTAGTGGTGGGTTCATGTTTTTCCATTGATTTCAGGAAAAACTAATCTGTTTTGCCTGAGCTTCGATGATTTCCCAACTTTGTCTCTAAAAAGCTGCTTACCGAATTTGCAATTATACCAGGCAGGTGTACCTTTGTAGCATATCAACCACTATTTTTTCTGTAAAAGGCAAATACAGAGTCAGTCTGGGATTCAGTAAGATTTTTTTGTTATTGCCCCATTCTAAGGCTGATGCTGTGTGTATGCTTTTGAATGGTTTCCAGTGATGGGATCCACCTAGACCCACTGCTTATCATCACCACAAACAGCTGTAGAAGAACCTGGAGCTGAGATATTGCCCATGCTTGCCCTTTCTTACCATCTTGTATCAAGTTGAAAAAATGAGACTAAGGCCATCCAGCCTGTTCTGATGAAACCAGGAGACCTGTCAAGACCAGAAACCTTATCTTAATAACCTGGGATTCCAGAATCACAGCATGGTTGTTGAAAGTTGGGCCAGTCTCACTAAATCTGGATGTGATGACATTAATAACAGTAATACAGATATTATTTTGGTAATATGTGTGCTCCCTGATGAAGAATTAGAGCTGTACCAATTTTTAACTTTAAAATATCTGTTTTTCAAATTAATCTTTAGTTTCGATCTTATAATATTGCTCCAGCATGATTTCTTTGGCAATGAATATGAAAATCTATTGTTAATGATACTGAGTTTGGCCAGAGACCCTAAATGATAATATTCAAGGTTTCCATGGCAAAGTGTTTCACTGAACCTTATCATGCTTTTTTCTTCTTCTTCTTCTTTTTTTTTTTTTTTTCTAATGAAGAAAGCCCTTACCTGTCAGTTTCCACATATGCAGTGGTTACTGCTGCTGTAAAAATTGCAGGTTTTTTCTGCCATCCACAGCAGGATGTCATGTTATATCCTGAGTGTAGAATACATTAATAAACACCATTGAATTAGAAATGGCATGTCTCTGTGAGGCAGAGACGTCTTGTGCTTTTTATGAAGATTGGAAAAATTGATTTAAAATGTCAGGGGCTTCATATCTATCTAGATCTGAGGCTTCATTCTTTAAACTTCCATTCTGCAGCAACCTGGACGCGTATCACTTTTGGACTCAAGATCCTTTGTGTACCTAAAATTCTGCTTTTGGCCAAGCTCTCTGGTATCTTAGCTTTCATGGTGCTGCATAGCTTGGCATCTGTTAAATATATAGAAAATCTTTTAGGCTTCGTTAAATAGATGTTCCTCAGTCTGTGTTAGCTGAGATGTGAGTGCCACTAAGTCAGCTGTTGTGTAGAACTGGTGAGGTTTCCCACATGGTGGCTGCAGAAGTGGGGATGCTGCTTCCCAGGACCTGCCGGTTCAGCCAGAGGGCAGGTACCCAGGCTGTGGGTGAGAGTTTCAAGGCACATTTCCTTTCTCTGGGCAACATGCAGTAACCCTAAATTCGTAGATTGCCTGGAGCTACAGGCACTACCAGCTTTCCTTTTTGAAAGTCCTTTCTGTACGATGTAGTCAAGAAACTGGAAGAATGAGGGAAAAAATGTGATTGTGACCTAGATTATACATGTGAAGTAGGGAAAACCTGTTTTTTTAATTTCTATGCCACTGAGAATTTCTGTATTTTTATCAAATGAGTATTCAATATTAAACATCTTGAAGCTACCCCCCTTTTGTCAGGGCATTGTTATTTCTCAGAAATGAGGGAGTTGTTCTTTTTCTTTGAAACAAACAAAGAAAACCTGGTTCACCATGCTCTGGGATGGCTAAAGGTTATGAATCCTAACTGGAAGGAGGTATCTTCTAGAATCTCAGGATACATTGTCTAGTCCTTACAAACTCTTCAGCCTTTCCTCTTGTCTGTCTGTAGTTACTGCTGCTCTAATTGCTGCCTAATGTGTGTCCCCTTTCTAAGCATTTAAATATTTTCTCTCTTTTTTTCAAATTATTCCAGAAGTCTAATTTAGGCTGTGGATTTTGCCACACAGGCAGATGCTAGTCTCCTGTAAATCTAGTTCTGAATCTTCACATATGTGTACTAACACATATGTACCCATTGCTATTTACCTATCTTAAACTAGGAGATACCTTGGTGACCCTATGTGGTGTTCCACCTTCTAATATGTGTATGCAAGTTGTGGATGCACTTAGAAGGTTGCCTTGGAGTCAGTGCCTCATGTGCGGGCTCTCATGTCCAGGAAATTCAGGACAGAATCTGGATCCTATGTGGCATGTCTTACTCGGGCGTACTCAGTAAAGGGAGCATTCTAGGTGTGTTCTGCATGCAAGATGACTCTTTTTTCGGGTCCTAGTGAATGTACATTGTTTAGGATTTCCAACCATCAAGCAGCCGTGTTAGAGCTACTACCTGCTTATGCTGCTGTGCTGCCCAGCATCTGGAAATTCCAAACAAATGGCAGAACTTGTCTTTTTTTTCCTTTTCTTTGTCTTGTATTATCTTGCCAGGATGCAATTTCTGTGTGGGGGCAAAAAAAGGGCTGTATATGGAGAAACCTGGACATCTGCCAGATTTCACTCAGATTATTGAGCTTCTCTGGGATGAAATGCAAAATAGAGTGCAACTATTAAGAGTTCCTTGTTTTAAACAGAAGCCATTTTTTCATTTCATAATTCTTGATGGTGTTTCTGTTGTCAAGATTAGATTCAGATGAAGAAGAGGTTATTAATTAGAGAAACTCACTCTGATGCCATTGCAAGTGGAACTAATTTCAGTACATAAAATGTTAACAGCTTTCAGATTTTTACATTTTATATACTACCAAGAATTCTGTTCAGTTGCTTTAAATCCTGTCACATTGCCACAATTAATTACTAGTATTTTTGTCTTGCAATTGAAGTGATTACAAGTGTATAATTTAGCTTCAGGCAGCTTTTAGCCAAAATATAATGCAATATCCAGCTGGTTTTCCCCTCACCTCACTCAAACACCAGAAAACATCTAGCTTTCCAGACTCATCTGGTGAAGCCAATAGCCATGGTGTCAGCAGATTGAAGCTCAAACAGAAGTACTGGTGTCCTGGTCCCTAGATCAGCATTTTCTGTACTTCTGGACTTGTAGATCACTATGGTTTTTACTAAGAAAGCATTGAAAACCCTTTGCCCCAGAATGTTTCAGTTCTGAGCATGATCTCTGTCTAAATGGACCTTCCCTTTCTTCTCCTTAGCTTTTTGACGCTAGAAAGACCCAAATCAATTGGTTCTGTTGTAAACTGCAGCAATGCGGCAATCTGAAAAAACAGAGTCCAAACTTGGATCTGGAGTACAACCACTAATGAGAGGGGAAAATGCATAATCTGTCTCTTCAAATATCTGTCACTGCAGAAAGCGTTTATAGGTTTACTTGTGATTCAATAGGTGATACGTTTTTCCCAGAGTCAGCACTGAACCTCCTGTATGTTATGTCAGGTGGTACTTAACTGCCTCTTTTAGATGAAGCATAAAAATGAGGCTTTGCCTTTAGAACCTTAATGAGTGCTGGGATTAGCGTTTTGGTTGTTACACCATAGCGCCTTCTCTCCCCGGAGAAGAGCTCAGGGAGGGTGGAAGGTGTCTGAGATGGTGTTTGGTACGTTGTCCTGTGTGAGCAGAGGGACAGCCGTGGCATCAAGAAATTGACAGGCTCTCCTGACAGTCCGTCCACTTCGGTGCCCTCGAAGACTGTGTGTTGTTCATACAGCTTCTGGGCCTAAGTTCTGGGATGATTCAGAGCAGGAGACTAATTTAGTTATTCTCAGAGGAACCTGTCTTTCTTCATTGACTACAGAGAGAATGTAGGATTACAAGCTTTTTGGGTATTGCACAGAGAAGGGAGATGACTTTTTTAATCAATATCTAAAATGTGTGAATTAAAATATTTTGCATTCATAGCTCCCACTGAATGTAGTAGAATTGTTTTGTTAGTGTTGGATGTTTAGCCTTTACAAGTACAGCTGGCATAATAGGGACACAGTAACTTTCCTACTTGGGTTGTAAATTGAATTACACCAGATCTTATCATTATAACGTTCTCAGAATGTCTGAGCCTTAGGCAGGTAAGCATGTTGTTTATTAAAAATAGTGGCAAAATATCTGTTAAGATAAAATAGTCCATGATGTACTAATGTGTTGCTAATTCTAGTAACCTAAAATATAGGTAATTTGGTGATGAAATGCTCTCTGAAAGTGGAAGGCATTAGAACAGATTTTTTTTTTCTTACTGTAAAACTTCACTAGATGTCAGTGTGGAAAGTATTTTTACTTAAATCCTATGTGAACTGTGGGATGAGAAGTGTTAGTTCCTTTAACACATGCAGATTTAGGATGGCAGTTATTAGAATTTTGTAGTTGGGGAGTTTCTCAATAATTTATTTGTAGAAATATAGTTGCAGAACAATGAGAGCAATTTTGATAATTTCACACTGAATTCTGAAAATTATTTCTGTTCATGTAGACATAAAAAAGTCAAAATTTGTTTCGGTACTTACAGAAAGTTTGGATATAAATCAAAATGATATTTTAAAACAATTAAAAACAATTTTCAGTGTTAAAAACCAGCAGATTTTTGGTTTTGTTTTAAATTGTTGATTTTCTTGAGTCAGTAAAAAATTCAATGTATATTTTCTTGCTGTTGGTTTGTGAAAACTGGACTTGTTTGTGTGAAGGTAGCAAGTATATTTTCACATGGCTCAAGACAGGGCTTAGGCATTAACTTACACACTTAGAAAATTTTAAAATGCGTATATAATTGTGTACATTTAAGTTTGGTTAAGGAAAACATTCTTAATCTGCAAGAGTGCTTGTGCAGTCTTTTAACTGTATTGGGTATTTATATAACATTTGAAGTATGACCTATGTCTTTTCCTATGTGAGAAGGTTGGTTGGGTTTTTCTGGGTTTGGGGTTTTTTTGTGTGTGGTTTTTTTTTTCCTCGTTGTTGTGGTGGTTGTTGTTGTTACATTGACGCCTCAGTGCTTTTATTGAAGCTTTAAGGTTTGGTCTCTGATGAGGAAGGTAGGCTTTTCCCTTTAAATGAATTCCTTTGTGTTTCTGAACTGAGACACCAAGCGAAAGATAGTGGTTTAGACATTGAATGGTGCCTTTGGTTTTGCTATGTTGTTAAAGTGCTACGAGGACTAGTTGAGTAGGACAAGCCTAATTGAGCAGTGAACATCTGAACACAGGTATTTCTGCTAAAGCACAGAACAACAGAGGACACCCTCTTCAGTCCTCTTCCGTCTGCTCGTACAGCAGTGACAAGATGATGAGGAGGGGAACACCAGCTGCTTACACGCTGGCTTAAACTGCCAGTTCTCATTTTCCCTCTTGAAGTTACTTGCTTTTAACAGAAACTTAAGTGACCTTTCTGTTTTTTGGAATACCACAAAGAGGTTGGTTCTGTCCAGAGTTAGGATAAGACTAAAAGAGTGATAAGGAAAAGCTTAAACTATATTTACACCTATTTTCCAGTTTTAACTTGCATAGTAGGAACATAGCCATTAAAAGCATTCTTTTAAAAATATGATAAAAAAATGTTCACTCTGCAGGGGTTGCATGGAAAAGTTGTATTTTATCTTTATTATTTCTCACTGTTAAGTATGTTCCATTTCGAGGCAAAAAGTTGTGGTTTTTTTCTTTCCTAAATACTGGCATCACAAACTCGCATTATGTGAGTCCTTATATATACCTTAGGAGTGCTTTCAGTAGCGTGTCCATTACTTTCAGAAAATTGGTGCAGATGAAACCAATTAACCCTATAATTTGGATACAGCAAATCATTCTTCAATAAATATTGAAGAACTCTTATTAGAGTTCCTTTTGTGTTTGTGCAACTTCTATTCAAAGTAAAAGCTTTTGCTTTTGCCACTGAAGAGCACATGATTCTGAATACAGGGGTTTGACATTTTTCATATTAGAATTGGACTTCTGCATACGTTGATTAATGCTGTACTAATAATAACTAAACAACATGGTGATGGGTTAACTGAAATATGCAGAAAACAGGTTTGAAAATGTAAATTTCAAATATATATAACAGCAGACACATGATAAGGAATTTTGAGAGGTTTGTTAAAACATTGTAAAGAGCTTGGGTGTAAATCAAGGTATGATGAAACTGATACTTAAGAGCTTAAAGTCTTTCAGTAGATTTCATTAATTTTTCATAAATTATACTCACGCATTGAGAAGAAAAGGAATTTTTAAAGTACTGTTTTATGTAACATTTCCTGTTTCTAAACTGGTACCTTAGGGATGTTCAATTTATGTCCTGTACTTCACAATGTTTAGGTGGCAGGACAAGTATAGCATTCTAAAGAGACTTTACAAGGGCACCTTGAGAAATTGTCTTTTAATGTTTTTAAAATAGGCAACTTATTCCTCTTGTAGTTTTCTCTGTCAATGTTTTGTGATGGCTGACGCAGCAAATTCTGCAACTCTTGTTCCAGGCTAAGAATCTTTTTTGGCCCACAGGAAAGAGTGTGCTGTTGCCTTACTTTGCACTCCTCTCTGTGATAAATCAATGCATGAAATAATCTGCTAGTAAGTCAGGCTGAACCACTTCTGCCTTTCTTGCGTAATTTACACCATGGATCTTCAGCATGTTCTGTCCATTTCACCTGGGAGGTCTTACACTTTGTTTCTTGTTGGGAAGAAAGTAAAAAGGAAATTTGTGAAAAACTTTGCATAATACTTAGCAAGTTCTTCCCTTTGTACTAGTGGGTTGCAGGGAAACCAAGATGTAGCAAAGTGCAGGAATGCCAGCTGTGAGATCCTGTATTGGAGAGCTCTGCCATTCTGACTTTGAGAGGTGAGGTTGGGTCTGTACTTAGAACTGTTTCATCTTTATGCATGCTGCAAAAATTGCTTTTCCTTGCAGGGACCTTACAAAAACACCAAGGGTCTTGCTGTTAGTTCTGGACTTGCATTTTGGTCTTCTATTGTTGTTGGGGTTTTTTTGGTGTTGTTGTGTTTGTTGTTTTTCTTTTTTTTTTTTTTGGGGGGGGGGGTGGTGTTTTGTTTGTTTGTTTTGTGTTTTGTTTTGTTTTTTTTTTCCTCTGGAACATTTTATTTTATACTGGAAGAAACAGTTTTTGCACTGGATTCCACTGTGAAATGAAAAATGAAATTTATGTTGGCATACTCATAGCCAAGGTTTAAGGCACTAATTTATGTTTTATAAATCAAATAAATAAACGTGCGTACAAATCACTGATTAAATGCTTGAGTACCTTCTTCTTGGAACTGAAAGCTACAGAACCCTTCTTAGTTTTGATGACCTTAAACATATCTAGATTTCTCATATATAAGTGCTTTCTGAAGTGTGGTATGGTTTGGTTGTCATATTAGCTTTTAACTTAACTGTGTTTCCCATGGCATTATCATGTGAAAATGTATGGTTCAGAGTTTGAGATTCTTTTGATCCATCTGGAAGCAAGTAGAATATTTGGATTTTGAGAGATCACTGGTGCACTATGTACTGTATCTTTGGGAACTGCTGCTGTAATAAGATTTTATTTTGTTCCTTTGGAAATGTCTGCATTGATTTCTGTCAGAGCCTGGGTGAAATATTTTTTTGTTTAACTGTCTGTATTCTATGCAGATCTTAGGAAAGAGTCAAAGAACACAAAGCCAGGTTTTGCATCTAATCTCAGTTGCCTCCTCAGTGTTCAGAAGTATTCCTGTCCAAGAATATGCAGTAGCCTTACAAAGTCTTTTTCATGTATTAAATATTATAAATAATGTAGTTAAAGGATGTCGTGAATGAAGTTGCGTGAAATGGTATGTTTTGCCTTGCCCTTCCCTGTTACCAAAGACTGTGTGCCAGAGAATTTGGCATAAGTACAACCTTTGTTGTACTTTACAACCTTTACAAGCTTGGTTCCTTTAATTCCTTAATTAGAGCAGCTCTCAGCTTGGCTCTTGTTTACACTGTTCTTCATGAGTCCTGGGATTTATCCTCTCTTGTTTACAGCTTCTCACTCTGCTCATAAACCACAATTTGGAATATATATGACAGAGACTTTTTTAACGATTTATGGGAGTCTTCTCAAGGAAGATTAGAGTTGACCGATCCACACAAGATTGCTGATTTTTGCATTTAGAACAGTTAGGCATATGATAAATGTTTTCAAATAAAATATTCTATTGGGAGAGCCAGAACTGGTGGCTCTGGTTTACTTTAAGTTTAAAAAGTGGGTGGTGAGAGCAAAATGAAGAATTTAATATAGGGAGTTGTTTTGTGCCCTCGGTGTTGTGGATCCTGGAGGACAATTTTGTCCCCTTGATTTATGCTGATGTGAGCAGATGAAAAAAAAAGCTTAATTCGTGTTCATTAAATCCAAGCCATCATCCTTCCCCATTTCAAAAGTAAAAGCTGAAATCTTTCTCAGGGGGATATTAATTTGTGGAGGATAAGGTAGAAAAGGATATTAATGTGTTAGTAAAAACAACAAACAAGTTTCAGGGTAGAAACATCTTCTTCCGCCATCTGGAAATGCTTCCTAGAGGGAAGGTTTTGTAATGCTTTGGCATACAACTGTTTGGTCACTACATGCCAGTCGCCGAACACAAGTGTCCAACTTACTACACTGACTTGTGTGAGAGGAGGCTGTTAAAAGTACAGTCCTCATGACACAGTTGTCTCCTGACAGTTTCCTTGTGTAGTAATTGAACTATTAATTTTAGGTGATATTTGAGACTTGGTTTGCACTAAAACCCATGGCCACAAATAGTAAGTGGTCAAATAAATAATAATGGCAATAGCTGAGAGACTGTTGTGGAAGTGGGCTATTTAAATTACAGGTAGAGGCATATGTGTGTTGTGGATGACTGGAATGCTACCCTGAAAATCAGAACCTGGATCAACCTCTCCTCTCTGAATGCTTAACAGAAGTGACACTGCTTTGTTTCATAGAATCATAGAATAGTTTGGGTTGGAAGGGACCCTCAAAGCTCATCCAGTCCAACCACCCAGCAATGAGCAGGGACATCTTCAACTAGATCAGGTTGCTCAGAGCCCTGTCCAGCCTGACGTTGAATATCTCCAGGGATGGGGCATCTACCACCTCTCTGGGCAACCTGTTCCCGTTTTTCACCACCCTCGTTGTAAAAATGTCTTCCTTTTATTTAGCCTAAATATACACTCTCCTAGTTTAAAACCCTTACTCCTTCTCCTATTGCAACAGGCTCTGCTGCAAAGTCTGTCCCCATCTTTCTTATAGGCCCCTTTTAAGTAATGAAAGGCCACAATAAGGTCTCCCTGGAGCCTTCTCCAGGCTGAACAACCCTGGCTCTCTCAGCCTGTCCTCACAGCAGAGCTGTTCCAGTCCTCTGGCCATCAAAAGGGGCTAGTGATGGTGTTAGGGAAAAGCTATCCTTTCCAGATCCTGGAGGTAAAGTTAGTGACATTAACAAATTTCACAATTGCTCTGTATCTTACTTGTTTCTGAACTGTGATCACTGAGGATCAGTGAAAAATTGTTCACTAGAGAATTTTTTTAGTAGCAGCATACTTCCTGCTTGACCAATCTGATCTCCTTCTATGACAAGGCATCCCACTTAGTGGATGAGGGAGAGGCTGTAGATGTTGTACATTTAGACTTCAGTAAAGCCTTTGACACCGTAACCCACAGCATTCTCCTGGAGAAGCTGGCAGCTCATGGCTGGATGGGTGTACTCTGCAATGGATAAAGAACTGGCTGGAGGGCTGGACCCAGAGAGCTGTGGTGAATGGAGCCAAATCCAGTTGCTGGCCGGTCACGAGTGATGTTCCCCAGGGCTCAGTACTGGGGCTAGTTCTGTTTATTATCTCTGTCAGTGATCTGGATGAGGGAATTGAGTGCACCCTCAGTAAGTTTGCAGATGACACGAAATGGGGCGGGAATGTTGATCTGCTGAAGGGTAGGAAGGCCATATAGAGGGATCTGGACTGGCTGGATCGTTGGGCTGAGGCCAGTTGCATGAGGTTCAACAAGGCCAAGTGCTGGATCCTGCACTTGGGTCACAACAACCCCAGGCAGCGCTACAGGCTCAGGGAAGAGTGGCTGGAAAGCTGCCTGGCAGAAAAGGATCTGGGAGTGTTGTTTGACAACCAGCTAAATATGAGCCAGCAGTGTGCCCAGGTGACCAAAAAGGCCAACAGCATCCTGGCTTGTATCAGGAATAGTGTGGCCAGCAGGACTAGAGAAGTGATTGTCCCCCCATACTTTGTGCTGGTGAGGCCCCATCTTCAATACTGTGTTCAGTTTTGGGCCCCTCGTGACAAAAAAAAAACAAAAACATTGAGGTGCTGGAGCAAGTTCAGAGGAGGGTGACAAAGCTGGTGAGGGGCCTGGAGCACAAGTCTGATGAGGAACGGCTGAGGGAACTGGGGCTGTTAAGCCTGGAGAAAAGGAGGCTGAGGGGAGACCTTATTGCTGTCTACAACTACCTGAAAGGAGGTTGTAGCATGGAGGGTGTTGGTCTCTTCTCCTGAGTAGCAAATGATGGGACAAGAGGAAATGGCCTCAAATTGTGCCAGGGGAGGTTTAGATTGGATATTGGGAAAAAGTTCCTCACGGAAGGGGTTGTCAGGCATTGGAACAGGCTGCCCAGGGAAGTGGTTGAGTCACCATCCCTGGAGGTGTTTAAAAGATGTATAGATGAGGTTCTTAGGTATGTGCTTAAGTGCCAGGGTGAGGTTAATGGTTGGACTCGAACACACGAGGTTGGAACACAAGAGGTTCCACTTAAATTTGAGAAGAAACTTCTTCTCAGTGAGGGTGACAGAGCACTGGAACAGGCTGCCCAGGGAGTTTGTGGAGTCTCCTTCTCAGGAGACATTCAAAACCCGCCTGGGCACCTTCCTGTGTAGCCTCATCTAAGTGTTCCTGCTCTGGCAGGGGGATTGGACTAGATGATCTTTTGAGGTCCCTTCCAAGCCCTAACATTCTGTGATTCTGTGATCTTCAGAGTCTTTTCCAACCAAAGTGATTCTATGATTTACGTTTATACGTAAATGATTACATTTTACGTTATATGATTACGTTTTACGTACCAGAAATATTTGTGTTACAATCAAAAATTTCCCTTTATTGAGTGTAGAGAGGCCGAGAGTTTGTTGCCATGCACTGCAGGAGTCCCTGGTTTGGTGGGGGCTGCAAGCACCAGGTATTCCTGCTTTGCTCTGAAGTGGTGCCCCTTGTCTGTTCCCTGAGATGGACCTTTTTGTGTGGCAGCCACATTTTTAAAGGTTTTTGGGTACTTACAGCCTCAAAAAGGTGCCTGCTAAGAGTTCTGAGAATATTTATGTGCTTAATCCCTATTACTTTTAGCCAGCTAAGAATTTTTTTTTTTTTTGAGTCTATAGCTTTGGGAACCTTTTGAAGTTAAAAAAGGGTAAATCTGAAGGAACAGTGGAGAGGAAAATGGGACAAACCTCTAATTTGAAAACTTTATTCTTAAACCTTTTTTGAGATTTGTCTGTGTACCTGCCCTTGCACTTCCAAATTGCTGTACTATTAAATAAGCCCATATAGTGCAAAATACTTTGAGAATCACAGAATGTTAGGGATTGGAAGGGACCTCGAAGGATCATCTAGTCCAATCCCCCTGCTGGAGCAGGAACGCCTAGGTGAGGTCGCACAGGAACATGTCCAGGCGGGTTTTGAATGTCTCCAGAGAAGGAGACTCCACAACCTCCCTGGGCAGCCTGTTCCAGTGTTCTGTCACCCTTACTGAGAAGAAGTTTCTTCTCGTATTTAAGTGGAACCTCTTGTGTTCCAGTTTGAACCCGTTAGTCCTTGTCCTGCTGTTTGTTGTTACCGAGAAGAGCCTGGCTCCATCCTCGTGACACTCACCCTTTACATATTTATAAACATTAACGAGGTCACCCCTCAGTCTCCTCTTCTCCAAGCTAGAGAGACCCAGCTCCCTCAGCCTTTCCTCATCAGGGAGATGCTCCACTCCCTTAACCATCTTTGTGGCTCTGCCCTGGACTCTCTCCAGCAGTTTCCTGTCCTTCTGGAACTGAGGGGCCCAGAACTGGACACAATATTCCAGATGTGGTCTCACCAGGGAAGAATAGAGGGGAAGGAGAACCTCTCTCGACCTACTAACCACCCCCCTTCTAATACACCCCAGGATGCCATTGGCCTTCCTGGCCACAAGGGCCCAGTGCTGGCTCATGGTCATCCTGCTGTCCACCAGGACCCCCAGGTCCCTTTCCCTTGCGCTGCTCTCTAACAGGTCGTTCCCCAACTTACACTGGAACCTGGGGTTGTTCCTGCCCAGATGCAAGACTCTACACTTGCCTTTGTTATATTTCATTAATTTTTTTCCCCGCCCAACTCTCCATCCTGTCCAGGTCTCGCTGGATGGCAGCACAGCCTTCTGGTGTGTCAGCCACTCCTCCCAGCTTGGTGTCATCAGCAAACTTGCTGACAGTGCACTCTGGTCGCTCATCCAAGTAATTGATGAATATATTGAATAGAACTGGAATGTTTCATTCATTTTTGCTACAAGCGCTACATAGGAAAACAAACAAACAAACAAAACCAAAACAAAGATAAAAGGCAAACAACAGCAAAACCCACACCCCAGGAAAAATATATAGTAAAGCCTTGACAAATGATAATTGCAGTATTGGTTTCGAAGCCTTGCATACAGCATCTCACGAAAACTGTCTGAATACTTGCATTATGTATTTTGATAGATTTTCAGTAATGATTTAATGTGAAGTTATGCTGTAACTGTAAGTCCACACATCTTTGAATTCCATATTTGAAGGCAAAGCTTGAATATAAATGGATCTTAAAGGAGCATCTGAGATCTTGCCTGACAAGAAGGTGGCCTCTAGTGTAAAGGGATATTTTCTGTTCCTTCCTGCTTCCTAAATAATGGTGCAGAGGACATTGCCAGGCTGCTATGGCACTTGGACTTTGTCTGTTGCCCTCATCGTAGTTACTAATAGGGATTTGTATTCAAAATTTAGCTGATGATTCATTTGCTAGTACATAGCTGAATACTTCTAGCTCATTTGGCAGTAAGTGTGTTGGCATAGCGGGCATCATGGAAGCAAAATGTGTGTGTTTGTGTTTGAATCTTCCAGCAGATGTGTGATACAAAGGAGCTACCGCTTTGGCATGAACACTTTCCTAGCTCTGCCCACATTCTAAGCATTCCTTGGTTGTGATCTGTGATTGCAGCTCATATTTATGTTCATCTGCCTTTTCAGAATGAAAATAGCACCATTCTGTTTTTCTTTCTTTGTTCTTTTCCTGTTGTAAAGACAGTGCAGCATGGTACAAACACTGTGAAAACAGAACTTTATAATATACTTTTTCCCAACTGCCATATTGGTTCTGAAAACAATTTGTAACCCATCTGTCTCCATTTGGCACCTGAAAAGCAGGGGTTTGCAATCAAGGCTTTAGAACGTGCATATGACTCAATTTCTGTGTGAGGTTGAGTATTAATACGTTTAAATTATTGTACATGGGTAACTATGTAGGGAATGAAAAAGTAAAGATAAGAGGAAATATATACTTGCTCCCTTTTTTGTGTGTGGAACTTCAAGCAAAATTACTTGTTCTGCAGAGTGGACTTCAAGTCTTCATGTGCCTGTGTGTTAAATATTAAGAGCTTGCCGAGTTGTGTGTATAGTTTGCCCTCAAAACACAGTATAACTACTCTTTTTTTGTGAGTTGATTTGCTGAATAAAATTCCTGCTTCTAAAGAAGCAGCAGTTTCTCTTCATTGCTCATTTACAGGATAACTTTTTGTTCTGAGAAATTTCAACTCACGTCCTTAATTTCTTTGTTTTTGTCAATATTACAGCTACAGAATCAAACAGTTGTGAGTATTGGGATGCTGTGTCCCAGTTCTACCTGGTCTTCTCCCTTTGTGTGAGCAGGGAAGAGTGAGGACACAAGGAAGTCTGAGAACAGAAGGGCCTGGAAGGGAGTAGAAGCGGCATTAACTTCACTGCTTGTTTCCCTTTGCCTTACACAAATGTGGCCATGCAAGCACCACACATCAAACAAACACACAAAAAATTGCGAAAATAAAACTTGATAATGGGGATATTGAGTTGTCTTTGTAAGTTAAATTCTGGCTGTGATTAATTAAGTGAAAATGCTGCTCCAATCATGTTATCTCATGAAGGGAAAACATAGGAGGATATAAAACTCGCTTGCTTCTTTACTTGCTGGAGCATTTATTTCCCCTTGTCCATATGTGTATTGTGAGAACACCAAGCATAACAAATAGTGTTTGCTTTTAGTTTTGAATACAGTAGGGTCCACGATCACTCTTATCTCTGTGAAAGCGAGCTCCAAAGCCTGTCTGACTGCCCAAAGAGTTTGCAGTTCTGGCCGTGTGATGGATGGGTTCGTTGTTCTAATGAAGCATGGCTGTTGTTGGAGGTCATGGTCACAGGAGAGAGGCAATCCATCTTTAATGAGGGGCAGTTCTGTGGAGGCCTTGAATGCCAAGGCAGAGACGCAGCATTTCATTTTTTATTTGATGTCGAGGGCCAGTGCAGAGACACTACCTTGTTTTACAAGGTGTTTTTTTTTTTTAATTAAAAAGAAGGTGGGAGCTGTATCCTGTAAAGACTTTAACCATTTTAGATGTTTTGGCTTAGCTCCCAAGTGTTATGAGTCTGGAAGTTGCAAATAAATGCATGTATTTCTATGGCCAGATCTCTGATCAGATAAGAAAATAGAACCTCTGGCCATGCACAGATGGTGTTAAACTTGCCAGTCTGAGCATCCTTAGGAACTGAGGTCTCACAGGCTGCGTACTAACTAGCAAGCAGTGTCTGTAACCGAGGGGAACATTATGGCCTAGGGAAATTCTTCAGAGCAATCCCCATCAGTACAGATAGTAGGTGTGTATTTTTAGTACCTCTGAGGTTCAGGAGCTTGCATTGGGGCGAAATATGAAGGTGGATCTTGTCAACAACCAGGCAAATTCGATAATATTTATTCCCTGCTTTTTCTTTTCCAGACTGTCTATAGACATTTGAGGTTGATTGTGGCAAAGAAAACTGAGCCCTTTCCATTGAGATCAAGAAGAAGCAAATTAAGAATAACAACGTTTTTTCGCTGAACTAATCATAGTTGGACTAGCGTGCCAGGGATGTAGAACTAACCACATTACCAGTCTCCTAACACATCTGGTTTGTTGAACACTGGTTGTGTTTAAGGTCTAAAATTGAGAATGTTTTCTCATGGTAGATTTATTTGATATTTTAATTGATTAGCCTAAAGACTACATCTGAATACTGCATATGTGGCTTATATCTGTTTGAGGAGAACATAAAATGGTTTCTCTAAGCATGAAGAATGCTAATTATCTTTTTCCCTTTTGCTTCTACTCCTAAGCCTGTGGGAGACAGATGTTACTTAGTAAAGGGAGGGATAAACATAACTGCTTCTGGGCGCAGAAGCTGTTAAAATGTGGAATGCATCTGCTGTGTTTCATTGACATGTCTGTTCTTAGATTTGTTCTTTGAACAAACTTCTCTGAAAGTTGGCAGGAATCTCCAGCACTATCAGTACAGAATCAAAACGAGGAAAGAGCTGTGTGTTCACCAGAAAATGGGAAGTTTTAACTCATGCTTATACTTTGAAAGCCAGAATATATTTTATACTTATGTAGTGAACACAACTTTCAGGAGTAAAATATGTAGTGTGATCGCAATTTTCTCTTTCTTGGTCTTTCTTGTTTCATTTGTTCAAGGCTTTGTTTAGTTTGACAGTTTCAAACAAAAGTTACAGATTCAAGTATCTAAGGTAATGCAAGGGCAGAGCTACTTACAAATGTGCTTCCTTTTTGATTTGAAAAGTTTGGCTGTTGACTGGTCTCTTTTCAGCCCAATTCTTGTACTGTGTTCATCATCCTGGTATCTGAACAAACAACACATAAACTCATTTAGAGGAGAGGAGGGTTTGCATGTACCAATATTTAGTTTATTTGGGGTTAGGATTTATTTTAAAAAATTCTTAAAAGCAAACATTTTTACTGTATTTTTGTTTATCTTGCAGGTTGATCCAGCTTTGAAAGAAAAATTAAAACAGAACACTGTAACACTGGAATCTGAATATGAGGTAAAATAAATTTGTTGCTTGGGGCTCATAACCTTGGCTACCCTTGATTACCCTGGCCGCTAGTGGGTTGTATCTGTCCCTAACTAAAATTAGATCAGCCATCTGCCTTTGACTCACTGATGTCCAATAAAACCAAGGTTTTATGTAAAGAAAGGTTTTTGAACATGCAGTGCCTCTTTCTTAACACAGCTTTACTTTGATGTCCAGGTGCCAAGTACAGTGGTACAAATAAATTCCACTATTTCTGTGGTTAACCTACTCTATAAATGTAGAGCTGATGTTGGCCTTAGATGGAATGTGTATACGTGTATGTCAAGAATTCCACTGCATGAGTATTTATGATCTTTAGACCAAATTACAGAACAATGTGCTTGACATGCTTTCTGTTATTTCCTGCTTCTGAAACTTATGTGTATCTTTCAAACAACTGCTATTCCTTTTTCACTATTCAAAAAATTTTAGAGAGAAATATTTCACTCTTTCCTTAACAATGCATTTTCTTCAAATATTACTGAGCTCCGAAATGGCTGTTTTGGCCAGTTTAATATCCAGAGTTTCATAAATCTTCAGGCCTGCAAAAAGCTGTGTTAGGAAAACTGGAAAAAGCCTCCCCTCATGTCTGGAAACAAAGATAAAGGCTATATAAAATAATTTTTAATGTTTTAAAATTATTTGGAACAAATGTCCAGCTAACACTTTATCTGTCTCCATGGTCTTTATGCTGAACACAGGTTTTCTTTTTCTTCCCATAACGCATTCTCGTCATAAGCCTTTGAAGAGCAAGATTGCACCCATAGCTCTCATACTTAGGTGTCCAAATGGGAGTACATGGTCTTGCTAATAAAACCTTTCTGTTATATTACTCTTTTATGATTTGTCTGAAATAAAAAGAAAGCTTATCTTTTGTATTTTCACAAGCCCAGTTTCACAGAACATCTGCCTGCCTGTCAGGTTTGTGACAGTGTTTTATCAGTGTTGCAAACAGTTTTGGGGCCATCCACCTTCTACAAAGATCTGTGTTTTATGGTGTAGGGAATAAAAAGATTTGATCCCTGAGTACATAGGGAAAGCTCCAATGGAAACTCAAAACATAAAACACTATTAAGTTCTGATTGCCTCTGGGATTATTGTGTCTCACTTTTCATAGAATATACTGTAAGGCTGCACTGATTTATTTATGTGGAAGAACCACAAGCAGTAAGAAGAACCACATCATCTCTCTATTTAACTCACTACCTAGCCTCAAAATCAGCTGATATGTATTCAGATGATCCTTGCTTTCTCTCCAGAAGATAAGTAAATAGTTGAAGGATAATATTTAAATGGTCATAATTGCATTAGCTTTATGGATACATCAATGGTAATAAAAAGCAACCAACATAACGATGTATCACAAGCCTAGTTGGATAATGAGGCTGCTTCCTGATGGACAGAAGTGACAGAAGCAATCTTATTTTTTGCTTAATCTAACCTGCAGAGAATTTCCAGGCTGAAATACTTCCGAAGTAGTGTTTGGGTCTCATAGAGGGCAGACAAGTTCAGCAAAATAAATGGATTTGCCTTCTCACGTAATGAAAATGAATTCAGATTATTGTTTTGAGCTCTAATCTCAATGTATACTTTACGATAGGCACCAACTTGCAAGCACTGAGTATATTATAATTTCTTGCTTCAGCGAAACTTGTGGAACTACCAGCAGTCATGCACATACTTTGCAGGCTCCACACTGTGTGACAGTTTTAGTCAACGTTGCCTCTGTATTCTGGTCGACAAAATCTGCCCAGTCACTGAGTTACAGCTGTCATTTAAAAGACTAGTTTTCTGTGGGCCCTATGTGTTTCAGGTTGGGTGGGTTGATTATTTGGTTGGGCTTTTTTTCCCCCTTTCTTTATTTTTTGACTTGTCCAAAATATAGCTTTTTAAGAACATCTTCTAATTCTCTATATAGGTCACATTAGAGGATTACACTGGTGGCTGTTACTGAATATGGTATGATAAGAGATCAAGGGTAGTTTTAAAAAAAGTAAAGCCTTATTTTACATTATTATTCGCATTATATCTGCAGCTCTTGCTGAGGATACCAAACCAGCCCTTTTGAAGCATGCTTGCCTGATGCATGCAAATGTCCATCGGCCCTCCCTAAGACTTTTTAAAATATCATATTGTCCTTACAGAGATGTACATATTGAATACATACTGAATTATTTTAGAATGTCATAATTTCTGCTGTAAGTATACACCTTTGTGGGCATATTGATAAAGACATTTCAGATATTTTAAACACGTTGAAGTCTGCATTTTGTCTCCAGTGTGGTGGTGAAAAAAAGTTGTAATCACAGATTTGATCCATTTACTGTGAGGAAACTAAAATACATTTTCTCATCTTCTAATTTACTGAATTAAATCTTCTCAAACTATAGAAAATTTACTTCATTTCATATAGGAGTATTTCTGGACAGGATACTATTTTGAGAAAGAAAGAATTTGCATGTGTAATTCATACTGCATTTCTTATATCTCAGATCTGTTAATAATGCCATTTATCTTGTGCCTTGGGATGTGCCAGAGAAGCGAGCTATCTTTGCACGTGTTCTCCGTTGTTTATGTATTCCTCTCGCACGCATTTATGTCCTCATATGGCCAATTAGTCTTTGCTGCTCCCCTTTACCTAATAAATCACAGCTCTATCCACTACTGACACTGGTACTAATGTGAATGTAGTTCTGCTGCTGAGCTGGGCCTTGTAGAACATACTGTAAAAAACGTCAAGTGTTTGACCTGTGACAAAAGCCTAGAGTATTTTATTTGAAAGCACAGAAGTATTGTTTGAAAGAGGGGAATAAAAAAACTGGTCACTGTGATGAGTGAAAAACATCCCTGTGGATGTTCAACAATGACAGTACATTCCTTTTCACTAATTTAAATGCAATCTCAAAATAACATTCCTTATTCTAGCACTCAGTTTCTGTAGTTTGTGAAATTAATGGTCTAGTACACACTAAAAATTCTGGCCTCATTCAGTTACATCAGACTCCAAAATAAAGAATTGTTGTTTAGGGTTTTTGAAGGAAATAAAAACATCTTTAGGAAGGATTTATTAACATTTTACAATAGAAAAATGAGTCTGAATCAACTATGTGATGTCTAGTGGGAACCAATGGCAATTGATGGCAGAGGGAAGAATATCACAATAAATAAAAAATGTGAAGGATTGCTATGGAAACAGTAAATGAGAAGTTGTAAAGCAGAGAAGATTGATAAAAGATGGTAAGGACATCAGAGAGTTGTCTGATGCTGTGGCACAAAGAGCTAATTCAGTCTTTATGAATATAAACAGGAATGGTAGATGGCAGGAATGGGTGATTTTATTTCAGAGAGTGGCACTGATGAGGCTGATACTGAAATACTGGATCTACTTCTGGTGTCCACATTTTGAACAGGACTTTAAAAATGGGATAGGTTGCAGAATAGGCTGAATAAATTAACTCAGGGCTCCAGAAAATGCCTGAGAAGAAACTTAAAGATTTAAATCTTTATAATGGTGCTGAAAAGAATGTCAGTTATATAGGAATACTTTCGTAAGAAGAAACTGCTAGCTAGTGAGGATTTTTTTAATATTATTGCAGCAAAGATACTAAAATTAGAAGTCCATTATTAATAGACAGGAGCATCATTTGAACACAGAAGCAAGAAAAATAGGTTCTCTGTCTTTCAGGATATTAAAAATGTAAAACTTCTAAAAGTTTTCCTTAAACTGGTTGCAAGCTATTGGACATAGTATGGCATATATGCTGGTCTGCGAATAGTCAGTCTAGAGACCACTGCTTTCTTGACTTAAAGTTTATGAATATTGAGCAGGTTTTGCGCCTCATAATTTGATAAGTCACTAAAGATCAATGTTAGCTCTGGACAAAAGTTGTATGAGTGTTTGTCCTGAGAATTACAGCAAAAGTATTGTAACTGCAGTATTAAAATGTTTATTCATGACAGTTCAAAAACTAAAAGCAGGTATATGGAGAGGTGGCTTGGAATATAACCTGTATATTTACTATCTGAAGAGCAGAAGAGTTTGAATAAGCTCTTTTAAAAAGATTTAAACCACTTAATAATAATTTGACTTAACTTTGGGGATTGTAGTGCTGACAGAATGGATGAAACTTTTTTTTTCAGGAAGGAACAGTGTAGTAACATAGCAATTTATAGTATTAAATAGATGTGTCAAAGTGTGTGGACATGGAGGACTGCTCTAGAAGGAAGATAATTCCTGAATGCCGGTGGTTGAAATCTACAAGTATCTTGTTGCTGCCGTTATCAGTACCAGAGGATTTTGTTGTTAAGAACGAACACATTGGCATATTGAGTTGGGTAACTTCAGTGTCTAGGAAGATACTAGTGGCTAAATAGCTTGATGTTTGAGAGATGACAAAAATGTTAGGGAAAAAAAAATCCCTCCTTAGTGACTGTTGTGGCATTAAATGAGGTTGAGGTATTGTTCTTTCTCCCTTTAATCACTCCATCTTTGCCATGCTTTCTTCTTTGTCAATGCATTGTCCAGCCTAGACATTAGATTCTGACTGTCCTCCAGGTTGTGTCTGGGATGAGTGGAGTTTCTTGCATTTTGGTTTATTCACGTGTAAAATGGTATGGAGAGTTTTTATTTCACTGTGAGTCCTCATCATTAATGTTTTGTAGAGAAAGACAAAGTGGTGTTAGTTTATCATTAGTGGAAACTGCTGTGGGAAAGGTTTGTGGTTAGAATAGTTTGTGCTAGGCATTTTATTCTGAGTGTATGTGCAGTCCACAGACAGGCTATGGTTTGCTCCTTTTCTTCTTGACATCTTAAAAGTCTTGTGTGCCATAGTTCAAAACATTATCAGAGCAACACAAGAAGGTGGGATTTGGTGATAGGTATGACACAGGAAGAGTTCTGGTAGAAAAGCCTTCTTGCAGGAAGAAAGACACTTAACCTCCACAGGAATGTCAACAGGGTATGACTTTTTACTGGTCTTATTTCAGGAATTCATCTCTGTTAAATAGTCCTGTAAATTCTTTCTTGGTCATGTTTATAACATACCTCTTTGCACAGGATTTTCCGTAACCATGAGCTGTTTCTTTTATGTGTGTTGCATTTGCAGTTTTCTTATCCGATAAGAAATCTTCCCATAAGAAACCACCTTCTTATGAAGGTATTTATATATAACTAACATTCTTTTCAGTACCTTTAAAATATCTAAATCTTTAAGTTTCTTTAAAGGCATGTTCTCAAGCCCTAAGTTAATATATCCAGCCTGTTCTGCAGCCTGCCCCATTTTTAAATCCCTGTTCAAAATGTGGACACCAGAAGTAGATCCAAAAATCTATGATTTCTTATAATTGGAAAACAAAGTAGGACAGTTAACAGTGCAATCATACAGCAAATGTGATCGGACATACAAATGCCTGTTATAAATAATCTCTTCTCCTCACCCTTTCTCCTCTCTCCAAAACAGAATCCTTTGTACCTGCTTGTGTGCCCTGAACACTTTGGGTTTTTTTTTAATCTCAGAGGAATCAAGCAACTCTTACCATGTTATGGCCAACACCGTGTGTTGTCTCAGTCACAAAAAAGAAGTTTAAGTGGGGAAAGTGGCATTCATGCAGCATGGCTGAATTCTTTTATTTGTTGTCCTGAGGGATGCTGCTAGCTTCTACCCGGCATTTTCTTGTGCAGCCGACTAGGTGGAAATGTTAAGCACTTCTGTCATACTAATGGGCCCCCAGTGGGGAATTGCTAGATCTTTGGTATGAAATACCTCTGAAGTAACTTTAGTATAGCATATGGGAATTCAGCTACACAGTTGTATACATTCTTCCCATTGACTGCCTCTAAAGAAGATATAGCAAAATGGGTAGTTTTGAAGGAAGATCTTGTCTCAGCAACCAGGCACAGTGATTTTTTGCAAGAATATCCTCCTTTTTGTTTTGCCTAGCTTTTTGGTTGTTTTCCTTTTTTTTTTTTTTTTTTTTTTTGGGCGGGGGGGAAGGGGGGAGGGTGGGTAATGGTTTTATAAACATTATCTGGAATATTCTGTGACTGCCAGTGTACTTCCAGATGATGCCAACATGGACACTCAGGCTAAATTTTAAATCCTTTAAAAGGTTGTGATATTAATAAAATTCTCGCATGTTCTTTGCTTCTCAAATTATTGTTACCCATCTTTATTTAAAGCTCAGACTATACTGTACAAATGTACTCTGCAGCAGTAAGTTACTGTCAGAGAGTCGGTCACTGTCCTAAGAGACTTACTGGTCAAACAGAAAAATGAGATGTGAGATGATGGTGAAGACTGACCATGGAGTTTGCATACTTTTTATCTAAAAAATGAAACTTTAAAAAATTGAATAGGGAAGTTCTCTCTTTCAACCCCTGACTTAATCGTGCATCTGGTGCGACTTGAGTTTTGCCCAGTTATAGCTGGGAGCTGTCACTGAGAATTTCAGAGGCTGGGGGAAATGCTGTTGGCAATTCACTGTGTAATACTCCATCTTGTTCATGGCATCTACCCAGCAAGTCATTGGAGTCCCACTGTGCCATCTTACAGCTCTAACATTAAATACCCTCCAATCACGGAAAGACCCCAGAACTTACCTTCTAAAACTTCCACGTAATTATTGTAAAAAAATTAGATAGATGCCTTGAGCCTTCTCATATAGAAGTCTTTCTGATTTGATTTTGAAGACCTGTTGGTTCTGGTAGAATGAAATGTAGATTTATTTACAAGTTATTTGTGTACTGCACATCCAGGAGTATTGCTGAGGAGTAGCTATACTGTCACTGGCAATATAGTGGGGGGCTAACACCCATATTGCTGTTGTTATCAAACAGATGGGAGATGTTAGCCGCAGAGAAGAAACAGGAGGAATTTTTTTCCTATGTGAATTTTGCCCAGCAGCACAAATTGAACAGTAGCCATTGATGTAACTGAAAAAACTATTTATGGCTGAAAGGACCATGTTAACATTTAGCCAAAACCATAGTTTCTACACAGAGAAAAGCATTCTGTTTCAGCATATAAATGGTCAAGCAAGTTCTGGAAAAGAGATAAGTAGAAAATCAGCAGGAAGGTGTAGATAAGAAACAAAAGTCCTAAACTACACCAGCCCTGTGTGAATGTTACCTGAACTAACTGAGGCCAGGATAGAGGAGCAGCATGTGAGAGATTTAAGTCACCAATTCAGAAAGGTGAACTACTTAGTAAAAAAAATTGTCCGCACTTTCAAGTATTCCTAGGCCTAGCAAGATGTTTGAAATACACTGTCTCTGCCAGGAGGCTTTTGTGGGCTCCAGACAGGGACGTGCTGTGGAAATGCATTTGCTCTTCCTACCAGCCACAGAACTGTCATTTTTTGCTCTTGCTGCTCTCCTGCATTGCAGAAGATCACATATCTCCTTTAGCCAAGCTCACCTTTATATAGTTGAAAAAGATCCTACAGGCATCCCAGAAGTCTGTCCCTGGCCGCTCCTCTAGAGGATTGTGCTGCAGTAACTAGGACATAACCTTTACAAAGTTTAATATGATACAAAGTTGGCGAGATCAAGGACTCGAAGTTGCGAAATTCCTTGGTTCTATTAACTTGGCTAGGTCTCCCACGCTGTGAGTTCAGAGAGAAAACTTAATAAGCAGCATTTTTCTTTCTGCTGCACATTAACTATAGCTTGATAAAACTTCGTATACAGGGGAAATGAAAACTACTATAAACATACTTCATTGCTTAGCTAAAAGTGGAATTTGCTGAATTTTGAATGGTTGATCTTGAAGGTGTACTATTGTACTCATGCTATTCTTTATGTTGGATGATTTGGAGTTTCATTTTTGCTCAAGAAAAGATAAATTGAAAGTAAATAACCCATGCATGAGTTCTCTTGGCTTTAGCCATAGAGCTTGTGAGTAGGTTGGACTGAGAAGTTCATCTTGGGTGATCTGCATATGTAGTGCATAAATGGCACTGGGTTATCCTCTGAGATTTAGTGTGGTTTTTAAGACATTCTTCATTTTAAGAGGGGAAACTGCTTGTCAGTTAGGAGGAAATCATGGCAAACCCTAATTCCTAGATGGAAGTCTATTTGCCTAGTATTATTTTCTATTATTTTAAAAATTCAAGGCTGTGTAATCATGTAGTTTTAACCAAGTGCTATGATTATTTGTTTTACTGAGTAGTGTATATCACTGTAGCATCTTCACACAAAACCATGAGAGGTCTCTACAAACATTAATTAAGCCCTGTGACATCTCTGAGATGGAGGCAAATTCTGTTCTCATTCTTCAAAGTGGCAAAACAATGCACCGACATGTAGGTGGTGCGGTTCCTTGGTACACATCTTCTACAACATAGTCAAAGATGTTTCTGTTCTCTCTCCACCCAATTATTCCTTCAGCTCTGCTGGTTCAAGTGTTTGCGTAGTCTTATGCATATGTAGGGTTCATTCATAAATTGTATGTATTTGTTTTTCCAGTCCGCTTCATTTTTCTGATTGGGGCACAGCCCCACATAGTATTGAACTGGCATAGTTAAAGGGAAAATAACCTATGGGGAAAGAGTCTCTTAAACCAGTTCACCATCGGTTAATTGCTTGTGCCATAGATGAATGGTATTTGAACCCACTGAAGTAAGCAAAAAAAATTCTCTGTTGGTTTCATCATCATGGGTTTTGCCAATCTTCAGCAAAGCCAAAAAGAGAAGCAGCTCTCTGGGTGCTTACATGCAAAGGAACCCCCCATTTCTTCCCTTAAAAAAAAGCCTTATCTAGCCGTAGCACGCTGCTTGCTGCCTTGCTTGTATACACATTCTCTAGTTGGAAAAAACACTTTCTAATGTGAAGATTAAATCACTAATCATGGGCTGTTAAATCACAGATTATTAAATCACTAATAACAGATATTAAATTATGTTACAATATAAACAAAGTAAGTACCACTAAGTTGATATTAAGAAAATGAGATACCAGAAGGTGGTTCTTGGAAAGAGTTGTAAAAAAAACGAGGCCATATCAGTGTGATGACAAAGTTAAGATTTTCAGTCATGCACAAGGCAGCATATTGAGTGTTAGCTTTAATTCTGTACCCCTGCTTCTATACGTCATCATAGTGTTCCTCCATATATTTTTTAATGGTCTTCAGGTTGGTTTGACATCCTTACAAACCCAGACTGGTTTAATGCATTTCTTTCACTGCATCTTTTGGCCATGAGGATGTTCTTCTGTGGCTCATCTTTTATTTGCAAATGGGTTTGCTTACTATAATGATCGGAAATAATTGTCTCTCTGAATTAGAGCAATTTCTTTCTGTGGCGCTCATCTCAGAATGTATTGCATCGAGCTGTAAAGTAAACAGGAGTTTTTTTTACCCCTCCTTTCACTTGTGGGAAACAGAGACTAAAGCCAAACATTTTTTTGCAAGTGATCACAATGCATTAGGTCAACCTGAGCACCAATAACTCTAAAATGAATTTCTGCAGATTTCAGTTTATTAATTGTGGCATGAAGACTATCCCGCAAGAGTAAAATTCAAACTATTTTTAAAATTTTATTTTGTTTTAAGGCTGACAGAGGATTATGACTTTTACTTAATTTCAAGCTAGACATTTGAACCAGCAATTACAAAGTGAAAGTCTACTTACATGCTGCTTTTTTGTTTGGTTTGGTTGGGGTTTTTTTTGTCCTTTTTTTTTTTTTTTTTTTTTTTTTTCCCACTGTGCCTGTCTGTATAGCTGTGTCTTGGTTTTTGGAGGTGTGGGGTTTGTTTTGTTTTTTTCTCGAATTTACAGCTTTTGTCAGTCCCGTACTTCTAAGAGGCAGTTTAGCTGATTTAGGAAGTGAATCAGTAGATCTAATGGACTACAGTGATCTTACTTTAAACAGCTAATTTTCAATATCCTTTGGGCTATTTGAGACAAGCAGGAAAAGCAATGCTGGTCTGATCCAATTACATTTCATTGTACTCTTCCAATGACTGACTATTTAGTACATTTGAACTGGGAGAAAAATCATTTTGATTTTTAGACTGCCAGTGTATGTGGATTTCAATTTAGTAAAAGCTAGAAGTGATTTACCATCTTTATGTGATGCCTCCATGAAGTTAGGTGGGCAGAGTCCAGGTGGCTAAAAAGAAAATTAAAAAAAAAGAAATAAGATGTGAAAAAGACCCAGCCAGTTAGAATGGAAGAGGTTAAGTTCATCTGAGGGCAGAACTAGCTGCTTACCTAAATTCTCACTGTGCAGCTCAGGCAACCTGAAGGAGCTGTGCAACTTCGCAGCTTGTGCTGCACCTAATCAATGGAAGGACTCTCAGTTTGGTCTTATTCTCAGTCCTAAGATTAATTTAAAATGTAGCTACATGCGTGTCTGGGCTTACATCTAATGTAGCCGTTTGTTCTGGGGTGATACTGTTGTAAGAATTTACATGTCTGTGATCAAGCGAAAAGGTTTTGTTTAGTTGTAGGTGAGTTATTGTCATGGTTTAACCCTGGCCAACAACTCCCCCTGGTGGGAGGGGGGACACACTCAAAAGAGTAAAAGTGAGAAAACTCGTGAGTCGAGATAAAGACAGTTCAATAGGTAAAGCAAAAGCTGTGCACGCAAGCAAAGCAAAACAAAGGATTCATTCACTACTTCCCATCAGCAAGCAGGTGTTCAGGCATCTCCAGGAAAGCTGAGCTCCATCACACCTAATGGTTACTTGGGAAGACAAACACCATCACTCCAAATGTCCCCCACTTCCTTCTTCTCCCATAATGTGCATCGAGCATGATGTCATATGGCGTGGGGTATCCCTTTGGTCAGTTGTGGTCAGCTGTCCCAGCTGTGTCCTCGCCTAGCTTCTTCTGCACCCAGAGCCTACTCACTGGTGTGAGCAGCAGCAACGGCCTTGACTCTGTGTAATCACTGCTCAGTGCTGACTAAAACATCCCTGTCTTATCAACACTGTTTCCAGCACAAATCCAAAACATAGCCCCTATGAAGAAAAAAAACCTTCTCCCAGTCAAAACCAGCACAGTTAAATACATAGGAAAATAGCTATACAGTAGGAAAACATTGCAGAACTGAGATTTTTCTGGTCCACTTTCACTGGTGATACTCCTTCATATGTTTATCCACATGCAACAGGAGTCCTCTGTTCTTTCAAGACTTGATAGTATCAGTTTTGAAAACTGGACTGTCTAATCATGCTGCCTTCTGATGACTGGACCTGTCCCTTGAACTACTAATTTTTTCAGATACTGTCATGTGCCAGTAAAGAGGGTGCTGCTTGAGTTGCAGCAGAGTATCCAACACAGTCTTTATACATGACACAAAATGATATCTATAAATATAATGAGAATAAAAAAAATAAAAATACAATCTATGTGCTTGTTAGAATCTTTAATTCTTTATATTTTATTTGACAAAACTTAACTGCCAATAGATCTCACCTGTTCTTTAGTTTGAGGCAATGCCATTCACTGTATATAACCCTTGTTTGTTTTATTCTGTCAGTATATCACAATGTGTTTTCCAGTTACTTTTATGCTGCCTATTGGAAACTGCCAAAATACTTTCTTGTACTCGTTTGTTTAGATTGTATAGTTTTGAAATATTTCCTGTTTTGGACAAACCTCCTCTCTGAAAAGCCTTTATGAAGTTTCACAGGCAGATTTGTATGAACTTTTGGTAAAGATCTCCAGTATACATGTCTCTTTTGATAGATTTCTTTATGTAACCTGTCTTTAGATACTACACGTTTTGTTGTATGTATTTTAAATGGTGATTCTTTTTCAGACTTTGGGAGCTGAGGGCCTTTGGGAATAGTTTAGATCTTCACAGCTATGTAGTACCTTTGTGTTTAATAAAATCAGCATGCTTCCCTTCTGGTAAAGCTCAAGGTTATTTTCAGTGTAGTTTCCTTGAAGCTTCCATTAGAATCAGATGTTAAATTCTGAATTTGCGATCAGAGTGAATAATCGCTGCTGCGTGGGATGATGGGTACCTTCCCTTGTTCTCCCTCCTTCCGTGTCAGCTCAGATCCTTTCCAGTTGAAATGAAGTACCAACTAATCATAAAATGTATAAAGTAGTGAAGACAATTCTTCAGAAAGACCTATGCCAACTCCACTGTATAAAAAAAATCATTTGCTCCTACCTTGTGCAAGTCGGCTGTGTTTGTGTATGTGTTCTTATAGATCTTCTGTTGAATGTTGCCTAATTTCTTTTGATATCTGACTAACCTCATTGCAATTTCCTCAATTGTAGAAGTGGCAGAAAACTTTTACATAACATGAACTAATAGCAGCAGGTCTGTTCTGTTAAAGCTGTTGAATTATTCTGCAGCTATTATTCAAGTCCCTCGGTGTTTACCATTTATTTGGGTGATTGATAGCAGGCAAATTAGACCACAGACTCGGGGCAGGATTAAGTATTTTCTGGTGCATTTTTACAGCATTTGCTGAGATGAGGCCCTGATCACGGATCAGAGGCTGAAGTCCCATTGCAGTATGTATCATTAATGGTACGCAGTATTGCCCTGGTTAGTGGCACGTAGAACAGCCCTGGTTCTGGCAGGGGTGCCAACCCCCTCCTCAGTCTGCTGTTGTCAGGGCCCTGTAGTGCCTGATGTACTGTGCCACAGGCTGCTTGGTGTGAGACTTGAGGTCTCTGTCTGCTGGGAGGGGACTTCTGTGTCTCTGCCAATAGGACTCGGAAGATATAGAATATGTTTGTGTTCTTCGAATGCAGCATTTAGTAGGTGAGGTCAGGAGGGTGCCTGTTCTCCATTTTTGTGTGCCTCTAAGGCTAGATGAATATTGCAGTCATTGGTACTTCTGAGTGAGGATGATAGGGATAGGCAAGGTGGTAATTAAAATGTTGATAGTTTTTAAGTATCGGGCAGTTCAGTCAGTTATAATAGCTTATCTCATGTATGAGACCCATCTGCGATGGCTGGGTGCAGTAGGCAGCAGAAAGCATTGTGTACCTCTCTCAAGTTAAAACCACAAGGATTGAAGGGGATTACACTGTTACTGTCTCTTTGTGTGCTAGATAATGTATCTTTTCCAGTATGCTTTGTATTCCTGCTGACAGGATACATCAGGCCACTAATTACTAATCTTCTGTTTGAGCTGTACCAATGCTTATCACTCCTATTCCTTCAGTACCTGGCAGACTTGCAGTTGAAGAACCAATCTGGAAAACAAGGTGAGCAAAGAAAGAAAAAATGCACACAGGGTATCTTCAGTCGTGTTCAGATGCTACAGTGCTTCCTGTCCTTACGTGTTATTTATCTGTTGATAAGAAGATGCAGTAATGCCCAGCCTAGTCATTTATGTACCTATATGGATAAGTCCCAATTTTTTTTTTTCCTTCTTGTTGAACTTCTCTTGCAGGGTAGAGGAAAGTTCATCAACCAAGTAGCGATACTGAGTGTCTTGTGCAAACAGAGAACAATTCAGAATAATATGTACTTTAAATCATGTGGCTGTTAACATGATATTGTCATTTTTGCTGTTTATCTGCAGAAGCTGAAAGGGGCTGACTTGGATAACTGGGAGAACATTAGAGGACCTCGTCTGTGGGAAGATTCCAGGACTGTTCAGCAGCAGCGGCGGGAGGCTGCCCGTCTCAAGAGAGAGTGACTGAGGAAGCCTACTTTGGTGCATCTGCAAAAAAAAAATATATTCTCAGGCTGGACTGTCTTATATTTTAATCCAGTGTCAGGAACAGACATGGGAGGGGACATTGTGCTGAGCAATTAATGCCCAGTATATATAAGTAATAACTGTGAGATCAGTCCAAAAGTCACTGTATTATATGAAGCTCTTTGTTTGCATCCATTTGCACAGAGTTCCACGGGCTGTATATATGAATTCTCAATTAAAAAGTAGCTGATTATTCTATGGAGAATATCCTATTGTTTTTCAATCCCTATCTTTCAAAATGGAGATGCTTCAGCAAGGAATAACATTTCAGGAGTCATTTGTCAGTACCAGAAGTTGTTGTCCTAATGAGAACAACAGTGCTGTCATCTAGATGTGTGTGACTGGATAAATGCTGCCTCAGGGAGCCCCGTCATAGCGTCAGGCCCTTAAGCTTGGAAGGCGTATCAGCTTTTCAGAACAGCGAGTCCATTTTTGGCTAAATAATATTCTTGTGTTTCATTTCCAGGAACTGGGCTGTAGAGGGGCATGTACAGAACATCAGCTGGTAATTGATCAAAAACCATTCTTTTAGCTGTGGTTAGATTTTTGTGATCAGTTTATTGATACCTTAATGCAGGAAGGACCTTTAAACTGGAACTTCTCAGTTTAATTTGGAAAAATTCTTCCTCACTGAGAGCTGTGCTGTTTCTCTGTGAGCAAGAAGTATAGCAGAATTTTCTTGAACCACAATATAGGGCAAAGCTCATCCTGCATGTATTATTACATGCATATTTGTGCATGTGCACAGAAATTTTTTGTCTTTTGTTGAATTCTTCTGAAATTCTTGTCTTTTAATATTGCTCTTCATGTGCTAGATGTTTGCTGTTAGAGCAAACCACACTAACAAACATTCAAGACCCTTCTGCTGAGACAGTTCAATGAAGAAGCATCTAGTCAGTTTTTCAAATGAAATGAAGCTTCTGATTAAGGTGTTACAACAGACTTGTAAAACACCTCTTCAGGGAAGTGGAGTAGTAGAGAACAGGTTAACAAACAAAAACAGACGAAACCCACAACAATAACTTTTGGCAGGTACAGAAGCTGTACTTTTCATAAAATGGGGAGAGCTATTTCAGCCATGCACTTGGACAATGGCTTAATGTTTTATGCTGTGCTTTTCTTAGCCATTGAATTGCAAATAATACTTACAAAGGCATGTTGAGAGTGAATTAAAGTCTCTTAAGTTATCATGCGTCCTAAAGTAGAAGGTGCTCCAGAAATGTGGAGAATTATAGTTTACAACACCGGCTACTTAAACTATCCTTTTGAAAGCCGTGTTACATACTTATCTGTAAGGCACCTGGGGACAACCTTGTTGAATTCTGGAATTGTTATTCTAAGTATCTGTGGCTGAGGGGGTCAGAGGTAATTGAATGCAATTGTCAGTCTGAGACACTGATTGACGTTTTTGCATCCTCTTTGGTAACTGGCATATACCAGTCTGAGGGGAATGAAAACAAGGCTTTAGTGAGACGTGTGAGGTATTAAGGGGTAAAAGAGAGGACTGAAAAAGCCAGATCTTCTAGTCAGTGTTGCTGAAATTAGAAATAAGGAAGTCTGGCTAGGTGTCTGTGTGTATGTGGACTGAAAAATCAGTTTCAAAGTCCCTATTTTGACAATAAAGGAGAAAGTGTTTATCTCTCAAAGAAATTGCGTGGAGGTTGGTCTGTGGGAACGTCAGCAGGATGCAGAAGTGGAGGGACTCTGGGACACTCGTGTGCAGGGACAGGGAGAGCTCAGGGTGGCACCAGTGGGTGTTCGGCGGGAGGGTTCCCGGCGGCAGCCGTCTGCAGCCCAAGCTGCTCACCAGATCTTTGGATGAGATCAGCCCTGTGGATCCTGCTTATTGAGCATGTTTCTCCTACAGCACTTGGAATTTGCAGACTCATCAATGACCCAAAAGAGAAAATGCTCAGTATCTTAAGTTCAGCTGTAATGAAGATGGAGAGGCTTAGTGAAAGCTGCAGCTAGTGTGATCCAAAAACATTTTCAAAACGTGCTCAAAAGCATAGCGTTTGAATTTCAAATTCCTAAATACATCTAGATGAGCAGCTGGGTATTAAAAACTTTTAGAGTCAAGATGCAGAGAATAATCTTGCAAGGTCTTCCTTGCAAGAGGGTCCTCCTTGCAAGGATCCTCCAAGGTCTTCAAAGTGGCTCCAGCTACCTAAAAAAGGTAGGTTATGGTGTAATAAGAGTGAGTGATGGGAGTTTTAGACCAGAATATAGAATGCAAAAACTTCTGAAAAACAACTTAGACACAACCCAATCATCTGCTGGGGACTAGTCCCAAAAAGCAGAGGGGGAAATCCGTTTCTTCACAGGGAAGTAGCAACTTGGAGTGATTTACAGGTGACTGTTCATTGGATGTTTTACATGGATACTTTGTGTTTAACAGTATGTGCACATGTATAGGTGAAACTTAGAACAGTAGGTTTCACATTCTGAAATAACCACTTGTACTTCTTGATGGTCTTATATTTGCTCTGAGTTGCTATGTTTGAATTTCCAGCACAAGTCCAGGGCAAGTTTCATTTTTATAACTTGCAGTTTCCAGAGGCTTTTCTTCCTGCACGAAATGGGAAAGCCTAATATTGTCCTTTGCTACTAACTACTTTATGTCCACTGGAAAAAAAAATAATGAAGAAGCAGAGAAGAGAATGATCTGAAGTCTTAGGAAAAGCAGAATAACTATTTTTACATGAAGATGGTCAAAGAAATTTCCATAAACTTCTGTGGTTAGAAAAGCTGCTTTCTGTCAGTGTGTTCAGTGGAAAACCTCTTTTCATCCTTCAGTGGATTAAGGTTCAAAAAATTTCCAGTCTATTTTAGCCTAGCTAACTAGAAGGTTTTAATCAAAGGAAGGTCATTGCTCACTGTTAGACCTTCTTTTCCTACAAGGACTTGCAGCCAGACCCAGCCAACACACAACTAAACTTAGACTTGTTTCTAGACTTAGAAACAAAAACTCCATGCAGATGTTTTTCTTAAACTTGTGCTGGCCCCAGGAGCCCAAAGTAGTCTTTCATACCACTGGAACCAGACCGACCATATTTTCTTGTTGAACATGTGCTTTAACTGCATGTTTGACCGTCTTGCTTTACACAGACGGACAATTAAAGTTTCACCCTCGCGATCTCTGTGCTGCTTGGGAGATGTGTTAAAATTAAATTCAACCAAAGAAGTAGCAGGTAATGCTTCAAAAAGGACATGTAAAATACAGCTACACATTGCAAATGTGAAAAGTAGTATAGGTGTCTTAGTCACAGGTCATTTGAGAAAGGAAAAAAAATCCAAAAACCAGGAATAGGGGAGTACCGTGTGTTGCCAATGCCTCTGCAGAAGACATTTAGGCCCCTTCACCCAGCGTATTTGCACTCTGGCTTGATGTGCTTCTGTTGATGGAAGAAATGGCTGTACTTATTTAGCGTGTCTGGTTCAAGGCAGTTGATGAGACCCGTGATGTTCAATATCTGCTCCATTGTGCGAGGTCAGAACCAAATCCCTTATGGCAGGGGTGTCAAACTCATTTCCATCGGGGCCACGTCAGCCTCACGACTGCCTTCAAAGGGCCGACTGTAATCTTAGGACTGTATGAATGTAGGAGTACTTACATTTATACAGTCCTAAAATTACATTCGGCCCCTTGAAGGCAAGCGAGAGGCTGACGTGGCCCCGATGGAAATGAGTTTGACACCCCTGCATTATGGTGTCAACCACCAGGAGGCCGTGGGGACTCCCAGGAATCTGGCTGCATCCCAGGCGGGACCAGGGGCAAACCCATCTCTGCCCGACAAACCCATTCTCCCTCCTCTTTCTGTCCTTTTTCCAGTGTTCCTCCTAAAAAGTAACATCCCAGTCTCTGAGCTGCTCTTTTCTGGTGGAGCTGGGTGTAAAATGTCACCCTTTTTTTTTTAAACGTTCACTGCCTACCAAGAAATGAAGAATAGTGGTTTCTAAATTAATTTGAAGGTGTCCTGTAAAGTGTAAGCTCAGAAACACAGAGCCAGTATTGTATCCCTGTAAGTGTTGCACCCAGCATACACTGGGTCCTTTTTTATCTTTAGATACACAATGCTGTGCACTCTATTTTATGTACAAAGGAAATTAAATGTACTTTTTTCTTTAAAAGATGAAATCTTTATCCATCACCAGCTGTCAGTTCCTAATAATGTTGCCCAGAGAAGTGTTATCTGTGATTTAGTGGACTATCTTTTGTTGAACAGAGGACAGCAGAATAAAAATTCAGCTTAATATAGCTCTTTTCATACTCCTTCTGAATAAACAGAGGAAAAGAAGAGAGCAAGAGCGAGAATCTTGGGTTCCAGGCTCAAGGTTCTTTTTTTTTTTTTTTTTTAAGAAAGAAGAAAAAAAGGGAAAATGAAAGTGAAAAAAAAGGAAATAAGAGGGAAGAAATATGGAAAGAAAAAGCTTACGGACAAAAATAGTAAGAGAAAACAGAGTGTTCTTTCTGACTGGTCCCTCTGGATAGAGTAGGGAGGAAAATTGTTTCTGACTCAGGAAAAACTTTTGAGCTCAAAAAATACTTTTCTCAAGTCAGAATGAAAAGTCAAGTCTGATATTTTGCAAGCTAGCAGTTTTAGGAATACTTTTATTTGGGAGAACGGCAATGTTTTATTTTGCTTTTCATGTTTTTCCCATTCTTGATTCTTTTTCCTCAGGTAGCTTAACTCTGGAAATGAAAACCCACTGCTGATCTTGAAAGGGTGTTTTTCATGTAAAAGACTGTCAGCACAAAATGTTTCAAAAGTTTCCAAAACTTTTCACAAAAACTGTGCTCAGTAAGAGTAGATCCTTCTCAACTAACAGGTTGCAAAATGTCAGTCAACTAGTTTACAAAGAAATATATATACATAGTAAAAGATCTTTTGTCAGCTGTACAAGTTGGTTCCTTCGTTAATTGGTGAGCGCTGATCCCGCTGGCTGGCAAGCGTGTGGCTGCAGACCAGCGTTCTCCCCACCAGGTGTGCACACCTGCATTTGGGAAGTTGTGTGTTTGCAATTTACAGAGGATTTTGCTATTCAGCAACTCCTAAGAGAAGACCCACTCCTTCCTGCATCCAATATTCTGCTACCTAAGGTAATGCCATTGTAACTTTTACATGACCTGATGAAGTTGTCCCTAAATACTAGTTCCTCTTCCTCCCTGCTTTCGCCAGTACTACAATCTAAGTTTATTTCTGTTTAGTTCATATTAAATAGCATAATTTTTTAAGGTATTCAAACAGCACGTTCATATGCCATAACAAGAAGAAACGAAACATTTATCTCAGTCTAAAAAAAAAGGCGTCACCCCTGGTTAAGTGCCAGGTCTAGGGTTTTCATCATTTTAAGTTACCTGCCTAGGTAACTCCAGTCCCGCTCACGTTCATGCATATCTTGGGTAGAGTCCATCCCATTTTGGAGTCATGTATTACCATTACTTGGCTATCCACCTCGCTGCACATGCTTTTTTGACTTGCAAACATCCTGACTGGACTGCAGATGTGGTTAAACATGTATTTTCAGTACAGAAGTCCGAGATTGCACATTTCTTGTAACAGGCCTTTTGGGCTGTGTGTTCCCTGGGAAGTGCAAACATCCTTATCGGCTCTGCTGGAATAACAGCCAATAAAATCTTACATTTTATTTTTATCATTCTTTAAATCAAGATGAACTTGAATGCAGTTTGATCAAATTTTTAAAAGCTCGCCCTGGCCCTAATATGGGTTTTTTTTTGTGAAGGTTTAAAAGTGAATTGTGACAGTGTTTTGTGGCTTGACTTAGGGAAGCCATTGCAGAGGAACAGCTGAGAATATTCATAGTATGTTTCAGTTTAACTAAAAACTGCCATATTTTAAATAATGAGAAATTTTAATGTCATAAATGCTTGTTTGAATGTCTGCTTTAGTGTATCTTTCATGACCAGCAGAGAACATGTCCTTTTTTGTTAAGTGGACTGAGGTTTCTGACTAATGCAGGTTATTCGGACTTTGCAAGAAAAAGCTGGGTATGAAAACCTGTACTTGGACAGACCCAGTTGGCTGGTCAGCGACTGTGAATATGAATAGGAGAAGGAGACTTTTATCTCTTATCTTTCATTTATTCAAGAAGATTTCTTACCCCTCTTATGAATTATTCACAACAGAAATTAAAAATTGAATGGTCTTTGTCCCTCGAAGCTACACAGGGTTGTGCAATGTTATCTGACAGGTCCATTTTTCTAACACATGCTGCAGATATAATTTCCTGGCAAAGCCAGATTTGTACATTGCTACCTTAGACTGACCTCACTAACTTGATAGTATATTCTGCATGTAATATCATATCATACGTGGGTCTCCCACTTATTTTTCTCTGAAGTGCCTGTTGTTTTTCCCACATGTCCTCTGGCAGAAGGATGCACAAGATTTTCTACAGCTCTTTGAGATTAAAAACATCAATACTTCTTCTCCCCAAAAGGATATTTTCTTCCATATATATATATTTTTTTTTTTTTCTTTTTTTAGGTTCTGTTGCTGGCAAACACTGGCCACTTTAACTGCCACATATTCTGTACAGTCTTTTTGCATTTCCCTTTCTGTGTGTTCAGGTAATGCCAAGAAACCAGCGGGAGAACAGGTGTTAGTTCTCTTCCGTGCCCTCTGGCCAGAGATACCGCAATCTAGGAACTCCTGCAGCAGCTGGCCAAGGGATTTCTGTGGCTCATTCTTTTGTCCTTGAAGAAGTTTCTTTTACTCTCGGAAGATTCACCACTGTCTCCTTTCTTTGCGTGAAGAGGTGTAGCAGAAGATCAGAAATTTGGAATATCCCTCATACCTTTAGGTCTCTTGTGTGCTGCCATATGCCCGTTAAAGCTGTTTACTAGTGGGTGTGCGTTATGTATCAAATATATAGGTAGCTATACACACACATATTCAGACAGCCCCAAAGACTGCATTGCCCTTTCTATGCACACACAATGGAGAGCTGGAGCACAGCATCCCTTTGCAGTCTCTGTCCTGCTGAGAGATCACTCCTGAGGAATGAAGATGGTTTCCACAGCAGGAACTGGCTTTGTGCAGTGATTGCCTGCCCAGGTTACAGAGAAGATAAGATAATTTCTCTTCCCACCGACATACATGGTAGCTCTGTAGAAGTCGAGTGTCCAGGCAAATATTAACATCAAGCCATATGCTGACAGTGACCACCTCATTCAAAAGCAGATGTCTACCAAGGTGGGTGTTGAGTTATGATCCACTGCTTCTTCCCTTTCACTGATCTTGGAAGGCCCTTAGATGACAAGTTTTGATTATTTTGCATTTATAAGGTGAGCTTTGGTTGAGCTGGGTCCCAAGAAGTCTCCTCGTTTAGTATGCAGTCCGGGGAACTCCACTTTTGGCATTCATGGAAATTGAGACAAAACCTTTGGGTGGATGCTTGCAAAAACAGCGAGGGCCTGCGTTCTTCTGAGAGTGCCCTCAAGCTTCTCTCCCTACACCCTCTGGGACAGGGTTACAGGCTCTGAATTAGTTTGAAAATTAGGGCAGCTTTGATATTGCCATAATTTTTTAATTTATTATGCTTTCTCTTGAAAAGCTGCTGAGTTTCCTGACAGCTTATAGAAAGATGATCCCAGTAAATTCTTATTACAAAGATCAGCAAATATCTTACTCTGTCACACCGGTGTTTAGATAGAAATTGCAATCCCCGCATTGCCTACTACAGAGGTAATGTGTCTAAGCTACCTTTCTGACAAGGGGAATCATGCCACGGATAAGGGGAAGTCATGCTATAGGCTTTCTTGGGTAGGACTGAATGCAGTCCTCTCTGCTGTATGAAATAAGCTAAGTGAACACATATTTTCTACTTCAAAAGCAAAGTTTTGCTTAGACCATCCTTCAGCCAAAGCTCGTGTTGTATGGGCAATAAGGTCAGAGAATCCATAGTCTTCTCCAAGTCAACAGGGAGCAATAAAAAGATATTTTCTGCCATTAAAGATAACCTTGTGTACAGCAAGGGCAGGAACAGTGTGTCAGCAAACTGGCCCTGTGAGACTACTTTATTGATGCTGCTTCGGGTTTCTTGTAACATGCAAAACAGCATTATTATTACAATAGAGAACTGGCACAGACCTTTCAGGATTATGTATTAAGAGCAGCAAGTCAAACACCATCTGCCTAATGTGATAAATTCTAAGTATTATTCCAAAGAGGTTTGCCCGAATCTCCTCAGCAGAATGCATAGAGGCAGCTGCCAGTTGCTTTTATCCTCAGTCCCCTTCCCATTATTGCTTCTTGGCCTTTTGGCTAAGATCAAGTGTAGTATCAGTTGAAGTCTTGGCATGTCCTCTCTTCAGGGACTCTCTCCTGCCCTGGCAGCAAGCTGAGCTCAGTGACCTCCTAGCTTTTTTCCATCTGTAACTACTATTATTCCTACTCTTTAAGAGACCTGGCAGCTTTTAGAAGTCAAGTCCCCTTTAACATGCCTTGCAAGTACAGCTGAGATGCATTGGCCTGATTTATTTCTGTTCCAAAACGCAGGTGGGCTTCTGCTTTCTAGAGTGGGAGGAACTGCAGTGCAGGGTTTGGTTCCCTTCTGCTGAAGGCCAACAAGAATCAGTTATTTGTAACAGGAGATTCTTTCCTTGTCATAATTACTTAGATGCTTAGAGGAAATATAATCCAAAAGTTTTTAGAAGATAACACAGGTAACTCCTCTGAGAATTTTGTACCCCTACATCGACGGGGTTCTGGGACCAGGCAAAAAAAACATCTCTTACATAGGAAGACCTTAAAATACTGTAATAATATGTCCCTATTTTCCTGTGTGTGTAAGCTTCCTAAATCCAAAACTAAGTATCCACAAAGGACACTGTAGTTGCCAGCCAGACTTAGTGGCTGAAGACCTTACCTGATCATGGCTTTTGTACACGTATCTCTTAATTTGCAATGAAAAAGAGTTTGGGCAGTCAGAATGGGGGGGAGAGGGGAAATGTTGATGCTACAAATAAAAACTTTCAGATGCTATTTTATCTGGGATTTTGCTGAGACACTGTTTTTTTCCATGCCTTGCCTTCCTGAGCTGTGACCCATTCAGTCTATTGTGAGAGGAGATGGCTGCCTCTGTTAGAAGCTGTGACATAATGCGGGTGTCATGTCCCTTCCATTCCTGTTTGGTTTTCATCCTGATGCAACTGCAAGAGTCGAACCCCCAGGTTATGAGCTCTCCACTAGCTGATTTTAGCCAGAGATCTGTGCATGTTTTTCTGGCAAATTCTTTTCAGAGCAACCCCTGGTTTGCTCTCTAGCTCAGGGATTATATGGAACAGTTGCATCAGCATAATTACATGATGCATGGTGGTTTTGGGGTTTTGTTTCTTGCCAAAGTCACTTATGGAACTGGAAATCATATGTATTATCTCTGGAAGAGACCATAAAGTGATATAGTGGAACCTCATAAGTAACTCAAATAAAGGAATTTCACTTCAGCATTCCTACACTAAATCCAGTAACTACAGGGCATCTTCCAGTCTTTGTGCTGGCAGAGGTCACTTAAAAACTCCACCCTTGTCTCTGCAGCTGCCCTTTGTAGAGGAGGCACATGGAAGATGATGTGAATTTGCCTTCCACCTGGGAGGGCTGGCCAAGTACTCTCCGAAACCACTTTTAGGGCAACACCAGCCAGCTCTACATCCTTTGGCGCAGGAAGGGATATAGGAAACTTCTGCTGTAGGAAACCTCTGGTTGGCTTTTGTGGGAAGGCAGCAATGTCTTCCCAAGTCTCCTAGCTGAGCTTTGTCTCAAAGATTTGTCTGATCACAAGTTGTGGGAGGCCAGGTTTTGTTCACTGTCTCTTGCTGCTATTTTGGGGATGTGATTTTTCTATTTCGGTTGGCTGGGCGTGGAGGGAGTGTTGCTATGCTGTAGGGAACACTGCAATTAGATTCACTCAAAACAATCACGATTAATAATTATGACTGTTTTGTTACTAAAAAAGGAGAAGGTAGAAATAAATAATAAACCACAGTTACTTTGAAGGCAAACTCTGTGTCTCTTTGAAGAGCTTTGAACAGACCTAGGAGCCTTTGGGGTCTCCTTAGGGGACAGCAAAGCCCCCATTTCCATAGGTGGCAGTGAGCCTTGCTCCTGTGTGAGTAATCCAGTGTGTTCCCTGTTGAAGAACTGCATTTACCAGTTGGTGACTCTTGTCTGGTAAATCCCAGATAACTGCAGCAGCTGGGCATATGTAAGCAGTGTTCCAAATAATTAGTGAAAGTATTTGAATCAATAATGGCAGGGAAGCCACTGAAACAGCCTTCCTGAAACAAATGAGTGAATAAACATTGAAAATTTTTGGTCCAAGCAAAATCTGTTTACTGAGGATAGCTTCTTTCTCCCTGTGAGTACATGGCCTCAGGCCTGCGATGTCTAGCAGGAGCTGTTACTACCTGAAATCACACTTCATTATCCCATTAGAAGCTGAACTAGAAGAGTGTCACGTTGGCTGCTGGCCCCTTTTTCCAGCCTCTTGCTCCTCCTGATGTCGCGGTGCTTTGCATGGCTGCTGCCTGGCTGGCGTGAGGACCGGTGGGCAGGGCGCTGCTGGATGCTCGGTGGAAGAAAAGCATCTGTTTTCTTGAAGTTGCTGTAGAAATGGAACATACCATGTAGTCAGGGCCTGGCAGCGTTGCTGTCAGTGTCTCTTCCACGCTGCAGCTCGGTGCCTCAGTCCTGGCAGCAGCTCTGCAGAACGTCTTTGGAGCTTTTGGAAACTCTCTTAGCATATATTTATGTGTACACATGTGTATGTATACTTATAAAATATATATATTCAGTTTACTTTTGACTTTGTTTCACCTCTTTCAGTTGGTCCAAGAACATGTGAAAGTGTCTTTAAGTTAAAGTAATCTCCTAAAAAGTGATGAGTTCTTAATATTCCTAATACTGGAGTGTTTCATAGAATCTGTGGCTTGAGGTAAAATTCTCCAAGAACAAAGATCTTGTGTCAGGCTAATGTGCCCTGGTTTTAAATGAAAACCACCATGTTGTTGGTTTTTCTTCCCTTTTGATCCTCTGTTGTTGAGATTTATTGCTTGCCATTTATAGCATTTGCAACCTGCAATTAAGGCTTCTATTTTGAATACCTAACGCATAAGCAGGAATTACCATAACTTAGTATTTGGATATGTTTTTCAAACCATAGCAGAAAAATAAAATGTTTCAGATGCGAGGTAAAAGCATTTAAAGCTAGAGAAAGTTTGTAGTGATTTAATGTTATAAGAATAAACTGTACTTTTATTAAATACTTTCCCATAAATTTGAAGAGCTCCCCAGCATGAAGTCTGTCTGATATCATTCACAGGCTGGTTTTGTTGTTGTTGTTGTGGTGGTGTTTTTTTTTTTTTGTTTGTTGTTGGTTTTGTTTTGGTTTTAGCAGAATTACAAGTACCTCGAGCATTTGGAGCAAGAAAAGTCTAACATTTTTTATTTATTAACTCTCTGTTAACTAAAATCTCCTGGTTTTAAATGCTAAGCTGGCTTTGTGAAGTAGGGACTGATTGGACATTTATCTCTGGTCTGAAATATGCATTGGAGCTCCTGATCTGTGCATCCATGAGCTGTGTCCCCTGGAAGGACAATTTACCCAGGCTGTGCACTGTTCCCCAGGGCCCCCCAGGAGCGGCAGGCAGTCGGCAGGGATTGTGTGGTGCCTGTCTGCTGGCAGGTCCTGTTTTGGGGACCATCTGTCTGCTACATCTGTGCTGAACCCCAGCTCTTTGTATCTGCTCTATGCTCAGTCTTATGTCAAGGAAGGGGCTGTGAGGACATCAGAGAATAGCTAAGGTGGCCAACAACATAGGACATTTGGGCATTAGCCCAGGCTAGACCTTTAAGCATACTGAAGGGTTGGCAGGTTGAAGGATGAGCAAGAGAAAGCCTTCCCTTGGGCTGGGCTGGGGGAAGGCTGGCTGATGGTCATCCAAAGAGCTCAACTGGGCTCTAAGTTCGAGCTTTGGTATAAAGGAAGGAGATAATGAAAAGAAAGAAACGCTCTTGTCCCCCCAAACGCCTTTCAGATTAAATAATTCTTTTTTGGCTAACAGGAAAGCTGGAAATTCTGTTCCACCAGAGATGGGGGAGTGCAATGAAAGCCCCTGTGTATTTTTAGCATGCCTTGTAATCATGTCACCTTTTGAAATGAAAGCATCAGTGCATCAGAGCGGAGGAACTGGGGAGAGGACATGTTCTACCAAGGGAAATGTCATGCTCAGAGCGGATTGACTGAGTCACACACTGACTGAGCGATATTGGCGCTGGCCAGGGTCGGCCCATCTCCATCCTGCTGCACGCGTCCTCCCCCTCCCAGCTCCTCAGTGTTATTTGGCTTCCTCCTTCGTGCATCTCTCCTGGTCGTCTCCTCACGCATCTCTTCCCAAGTGATTCCACACTCCAAACTATATCCAGCTGGAATAAAACCCAGCACATGCAGGATGCTCTGGAATGTTCAGCCAGAGTCCTGCCCAGAGGGCAGGCAGCCCTGGCAAGGTGGCATTGTGTGCCTTAATGGAAGCTACTTACCAATGCCTCTCTTTTTGCCTAAAAAGAAAGCAGATCTAACACAAGGAACAGAGGAGGGCATCTGTTCAACATTGAGTGTTTATTTGCTGTTCACCTCCGAAATGCCAATGAGCATTTGTGCTGTCTAGTTTGAACTGACTATTGGCCTTGGAGAAATTACTGATGCTGCTCTTGAGAGAAATTGTCCCTGTCTTTCTAAGGAGGTAGAAAAGGTCTGTCACAGCCTCCCTCTGAAATAATGGATAGATCATGTCATTGCTCTGCTACATCCAGGAAAAGGGAATAATTCCCCATTGTTCCCACCCTTTGCCTAGCCTTCATAGGCTGGTAAGGCAAAAACTGGTTTATCTGCATTTACACAATACCCAGAACAGTGATCCTCTGCAGTGGATAAATCCCTTGGCGCTGCTAGCATGCAGCTCAGGCCATCAGAGGTCACTTGCAGCTGTCACCCTGTGCCCCCTGGCCCAGCTCTGGCAGGGGCATGCAGGCACCAGCTGTGAGAACTGGAGGAGTGGTTTGCACTGGTTGTTCAGCATGTTATTCAGCACAGAGTGGGATATTTTCACCCCTGGAAGGTGAAGAAGCAGGAAGGATACAACCGCCTGAGGAGTGCTGACTGTGGCATGCCAGGCCATTCACTGCAGCTCTCTGTGCCTTGGTGAAGGTGCCACCTGTGGCTCAGGTGACCTTCCTTACTAAACAAGGCAGATGTGCAGTTAGTGCTGTAATCCCTTAAACAGGTCCTGTTTTCCCAGAGCCTCCTTTATGTGCCTGAGAGTGACAGACAACCCTCATCTCTTTCCCCTTCCTCTCTCCACTTCCTCCCTTGAGCATTATATTAAATCCATTCTACTGGCACCAACAGTGTGATGTTTCTTCAGTGTGCTGAGACTTTGGTCTCATGTTTACACTACCTCCTGCTGCATGACAGCCACCTGTAAAATTATTCAAGCCATGGTGCTGGCTTTCTCCTCTTTCTTGTGTATTTTCACTGGATACACAGTTTCTTGACTTGACTGGAGGCAGAAATGGAAAATTTAACACTAAGAGCATGGGGGCTGCCTCTGAGAGCAGCGAGCCCACAGGCAGGGGTGCAAGCTAACACTGGTGGAGGGAGCTGACCTGGGCTGGAAGGCAGCCAGGTCCTGCAGCTCCCCAGACGAGACATGTGCTCTACCCCTGTCTGCCAGGACACAGTGACACTCGGTCAGCAGCTGGGCAGGGATGCAGGTTCAGAGACAGCCACAGGCAGGCTGCCTGCCCAGCATTCCTTGACATTTTTTTCCAGCCTGATCAGGGATGAGGAAATTTTTTTGCCAGGCAACAGACCTATCAAAAGGCATAGATCTCCTCCCCTTTCCCCCTTCTTTTTTCGTCTTACCTGGTCGCTAATTATGACAATTTCCATTTGCACAGCACTCACCTAAGGGTCTCCAGTTATTTTTCTAAAGGTAGAGATCTATTTTTGACTGAAATTTTATAGATGGTGAAACTAAGAAGTAGATAGGTTTGTGCAACAAACTCCTTGCAGCACAGCTGTGCCGGGGTGAGAAGAGGTGAGCTGGGTGGCTGCTGCAGCCGTGCTGGCAGACGGAGAGGTGCAGAGTTGCTGGGGAGGCTTTAGGGCTGCCTGCCGCAGCGTGTGGATGGGGCCGGGCAGCCCTTCTCAGCCTGCATCTGTCCCCCCATCTACTCTTCATCTCATAAAAGTGGGTTATCCTCATCCAGAGTTGTGCTCTCGGTGACATGGGATTGTCGTACAAATTTGGGGCACGGCTTTGTTGTCCACTTGTGTGCACACTGGTATGGCACCTTGCTAAAGCATCCCCAGTGCCACCCGAGCGAGGCCTCTCCAGCTCCCCAGCGAGTCTTGGCCAAGTTAGGGAGCAGCCCTGGGTCCACATAATCATTTGCTGTAGGAGCTTACCCATCAGTTAAAGTGGAATTACATGCTTAACTTACTGAATTACTCCAGGCTTTGCTTAAGTATGTAATTAAGAATTATGTACCCAAAGATAACCATTGTAGGGCTGGTCTTGCTGTCCTGCTTCCATTTCTCTACCAACACAAGAAAGTTACTTGTTCTGCCCAGGTATTGCTTCCAGCTGCTGTGATCAGAGGTAATGGAGACAGGAGGAGAGACAGAGCATACAGACCCATAGAAACACCTCACTGCTCTGGAAAGCCATCTCAAAACATGGAAGCATTTCAGAGGTCCAAATATAGCTGGAGAAGGTTATTTAAATCTTGCAAAGGGCAAAATGCTGGCTGTCCTTCAACTCCAAGCCTTTCTTCAAGGGATATTTCCCTCTGTGGGTGGGTTGGGAAGGAGCTGGCCATGGTTGTCCTCAGCTCAGCCACTGACAGGGCTGTGCCCCAGAATCACCACCTGGCCAAGGACTGCTTGGTGTCTAGCAAGCTCAGCTTTGCAGACCAAAGCCCTCACGTGCCTCCCCTGCCAGTGGTTTCTCCAAATTGCTATCAGTTGCCAGGGGGACAGCACTGAGACAATGCAAGCTGCTGCTCCCTTATGGTTAAACCAGTATTGAAGGCTACAAACAAAGAGGGTGGCCACCATGACCACAGCCTTCCCCTGGAGACACCCATCTGCAGAACGAGGCCAGTAAGATCATTTTGCTCAGATATCCAGGCTGCAGCAGGCAGGGAGCTCCTCAGCAGGAACAAGTCTGAACTGAAAATGACTGCAGGTGATGCCCATGTCCATCAGCTCCTGGATGTCGGTGTCTTCCCAAATGGCACTTTTCAGAGGGAGAGGTCCCTTAGACCCCATGTGATTTTGGAAAACTTTGGCTACAGCAAGAGAGCAGCCAGAGGAAAAATGCATTTCCTCCTAAGGAGTGCTGTGTAACTAGGACACTGGGGACACCTACCACTGCCCTTTCTTGTCACCCCATCTTTCTCATTATGTCTACATGACCCATATTTTTAAATATGGGAAACACAGGTTAAGAAGCTAAAACCCATTTGGTGTTTGTGTGATATTTAAATAGACGAGAAAGGTTTGGGGGCAGTTTATCCTTTTCTTCTAATCATTTACACTGCCTTTTCAGGGCCAATTTGCCAAAGCTCAGAGAAGGTGTGCACTTTTTTTTTTCTTTTTGCCCTTTTTAATTTTTTTTTCCATAGGGCTGTTTGTTCTTTGCTCCTTTCTTCCTTGCTCAAACTGGGCCTGGCCCTTTGCGGTGCCTCTTGCACCTCCATCTCCCCCTTTGGGCTCAGTGAGGTGTCATTGCAGGTGGCGTGTGGTGGTAGGCCAGCACCACTGCATGGACCCGCTCCTGTGGGCAGCTCTTCCTCTGCCCACATCGCAGTGGCAAAAAGATGTGAAACTACCTGAGCAGAGCTGTAAGAGATGGTGCCTTGTGCACATGTTGTGTGATCAAATAGCAAGGGTCATTCAAGAATCCTCTCCTCTGACACTGGCATCCTCACAAAATCTTGGAAGAGAGCTGTACCTCCCCCAGGCTATTTTACACAAGTCAAACCATCTAAACACATTGAGTGATACCTGCCACAGGCCCAAAACTTCTGTTTAAAATAGTTCAGTAGATTTGTTAAAAATATTAGATATTAGTTTTAAAATCTTAAGTTAGCAAAAGCTAGTCATGTCCCAGAACACATTGTAGCAGTGGCTGGTTGCTCCCACAACTCAATATTTCAGACCTGACTCTATCCAGTTCAGGGCTCCTGCCAAGCTTCACTTGTCTATGCAGGTACTTCCAGGTCTAAAATCCCATGGTGTCCTAAGGGCCTTCTCCTAACCAAGTCCATTGACGGTGACTTCCCTTTATCTGAGAGACTTATCCCCTAGTGATATTTGGATGTTGCCCTCTTCAGCTCCTGTCCTAAAGTGGGTGGCAAGGTTATGGCTAATGAAATGTTTGCTGTGCTCCTCCAGACCCTTTCATTTCTATGGTGGATAGAGTGACTTTGGTGGTTTGTGTCATTTTACAAAGATCCTTGGAGACGATGAACTGTATCGTGGCTGGTACGTACCTTTGCTTTCTGCATTAATGAACTGTTCGTGGTTTATTTTCTTTCTAGTAAAGTGCCAACCAGCTTGGGCAATAATTTAATGGTGTTACCTACAGTATGTCTAGTATTTAAGGAGAACCAAGCCACTTATCTGAAAGGACGCCTTTGGAGCGGGTGCTTGCTCCAGCCCGAACTGGAAGATCCCTGGCCCACAAAATGAGCACTACCTTCAGTGCCCTTGGACTAATCTGGCTCTCACGGTAAACCTAAAAATGCTGTTTCCACTATTCAGAGGATTGCCCACTCACACTGAGTAATTTCCATTTACTTATTTTCACTCCAGAGACCCCAGTGACAAACATTGTGTCACTTCAGTGTTATTGTTTGATTCATCCTGTGCACTTAGTTCAGTTTTCCACAGCTTTTAGCAGCTCTGTTGTTTCAACACAGCTTCATCCCGCCTCTTCTTCCCGCATAACTCTGCTCTCTGGAACAAGCCAGGGAAAGGCAGGTTTGTATCTGTGTGTGTGTCTTTAAGACAGAAGAAACTCAAGAAACTCTTTCCAATTCTCTTTTTTTTTCTTTTTTTTTTCTTTTTCTTTTTTCTTTTTTTTTTTTTTTTACAGAGGCACCTCCTTGTCTCTGATCTTCTGATAGCAAATGTCTCCTTTCATGTCTTACATCAAGGCTGCTGCTTTGGCCTCCTATCCCATTTGCTCTTCTTTTTAATGCTGTGCCAAGCATATTAATGTCAGTGCTGCCTTGGACCCCTTGGTGTAATTCCAAATGCAAAACCCCCACTTTGCCCACCTGGCCAGGACTTCGCTGGGCTGGCTCCTTCCTGGCCCCGTGTGCAGGCCATGGTGGTGATACCATCCAAACCATGGCCTGTGTATTGTTCTGTTTATTGTTCTTGAGGATCCAGAGGGCTGGACTAACTCCTGGCCCAGCTGGCTCTGCTATGTCCATTCCTAAATGCATCCTGCTGCCCTCTAGTGAGAAATGCCTGTGGTCTAAGCCCAGCATTTGGGATCAGAAGGAGAAGGGGGACCGTGGAGTGAAGTATCTGTTGTATGCAGACATGGGTGTGTTGTCAGAGCCTGGTGATGGAGGGCCTGCTGCTGACCACAGTGTCCAGTTCCTTTGGGAGCACAGATCCTACCTCCTCCTCCAGGCTTCGTGGGGTACTGGTCTGCTGCCTCCCATTCACCTGCTCACATGTAAGCCTTTTTCTTAGTCTAAATATACTGCAAACCCTTTGAAAATCAAGAGCAGGCTGTCACAGAGAGAGGTTATAAAGACCGTAGAGTGGGGAAAGGTGCAAGTTATTTGACAGGTGATTATAATTACAGATTTTCTTCCTGTTTATCCTGATGTAGCTGCACATGAGCTGGTTGAACTCGTCTGTGTGTGCCCTGGTGTAACTGAATTTTGCTGTGGCATTAGTATGAATGTTGCCTCTTTGCAACGCAAAGGGAGAGGCTCCTCATCATCCGGACCTCTAGCACACAGGAGGGGTTTATCCAACCTGACTGATGCCCTGAAACAGGCCACTGATGCCCAAGTTAATAAGGCAAGGGAGGATGGGGTCACTCTGCGTTACTGACAGCCCCCCTGGGCAGCTGGAGCACTGTGCAGTGTGACAGCTCTGGCTGGCTCTGGCTTAGCTGGTGGTGAGTCACCTTGAGTGCCTGACTTTTTGATGAATCCTGCAAAGAACAGGGTACTTAAATATCAGCCAATGGGGAAAATTTTCAGCTGGGGTAAGTCATGGTAGCTCCACAGCTGTCCAGGACACTGTGCCACCCACCACCCATGCTCCAGTCTGGCTGGTTCAATAGCACTAGCTTGCAGTGAATTCGCTGGGGTGAGGCTGGTGAGATGGTCCACAGTTTTTAAGTAAAGCCTGAGCTGCTGGTACTGTTTCTCTCTCCTGAGGCCTCAGGGTTTATCTTATTGCTGAGGCCAGGTAGGTAAAGAAAGACACTCTGTCTTCCCCTGCTTTTCAGGAATTTTGGTAAAGAAGCAGCTGGTAAAATGCCTCAATTTCTGCCTAATCTATGGTTCTTTCCAGCTCATCAGCTGTCTCTTTAGTCACTTTAAAAGCTGATAGAAGTTATTGATGTCATTTACCCCCTGTGTATCTTGACTGATTTTTTTTGATTTGGAAACCAGAATCTTGAGATGCAGAGGAAAAGCAAAGCTTGTCTCGTGGGCAGGAACAAAAATGTGCTTTAGCGTATCAGAAATCTATAAGGTGGCTTTTTGTTTCCGTGGGTTGTGCTGAAATACTGAGTCCCTGGCAGGGAGGGGATGACAACCCACTTCTGTACTGTGGAGAGGACTCTGGGCTCCTGGTCCTCTAGCGAGAACCTCTTTTGCTGCTGCCGTTCGGTGTATTTCCCCAGCTCAGCTGAACTCACAGCTCCAGGGAACGGCAGTTCCTGCTCAAGAGAAAAGCTGCAGCCAGCAGTTCTGGCCCTGCCCAGGCAGCTCCTGCCCTCCGGGGCATGTCTTGATGGTCCTAACTGAAGTGTAAGAGAAAGACCTAAGTCTTCATTTCCAGTTAGTGCTGCACAAGCTTCCCTCAGAGCTGCAGCTCTCATTTTAGGTCTTCTAAGTGTGCTTGATGGTCAGTCTTAAGAGCACTGAGGGAAAGCTCGGTAAAGAATATGGTTGACTCTTTAACCTTAGGAGCCGCCTTTTCCAACAGCTGTGCTCAACAGTTTCAGATGGCCCACCTGCAGGAAAGTAAAAAAGGAAAATATTTCTTAATTCTGGACACTTCTTGGCCTATTTCCCAGCCATTTTCCTTCCCCCCACCTCCCCCATTGTCTGTGAGAGGGCAAGTTTTGCAAGGAAAGTTGCTATGTGACTGTTAATAGTTAAATGCAATTTTGTTTATTGCATGTTTTAGAAAACATAAAGAACAGCTAAGGGCGCAGGCAGACTGTTGCATCCAAGTGATTTACTGCTTTGCCTTTTATAGCTCTTGATTACATCAGGTTGCTGCATCAATATCTTGTTTGTTACAGTCCAGCCTGATGGGCCAGCAAGGCAAGGAATATTACTGCTGGGTGCTTTTCCAGGTGGTGTGGCAATTAAAATAGCTTTCCAGGGGATTTAGTGCAGATCCCCCAAAGCTGGGAAGCAATTTAAACTCATGTGTGTTCAGATGCTTGTCTAGCCCATAGATTTAAAATAAAAAGACACTGTTTTCATAAAATGTCCAAGGTATTTTGCTTAGGACTGGTGGGCTGTACTTGAGCAAAAACCTTGCCTGAGTATTTCACTGCATCTGTCTTTGATCCAGACTGCAGTCTAGAAGTGGAAATAGATGTCTGTAGCAAGAGATGTGGGGGGGGCTGTGAACCACGGTCTGGAGTCCAAAACCTCTAGGATATGAAGCTGTTCATGCACTGAATCCAGTTCAGAGAGAGACACCAGCAGCAATGCCTTTCTTCAGGCTGGGATTCACAGGTTCATCTCCTTCAAAATATCAGCAGGGTAAGATGTAGGACTTAGTGCCCCAGTGCCACATCAGGGCTAGCTTTGCACTCACAAGTCTCATGGTTCTTCTGGAAGAGTGTCCTCCTGCCTGCCCAATGGCTGAGGAAGTATGTGATGGGATTTGTCTTTGAGGACCCAGCAAAGCCAATGACAGGAATGAATTCCAAATGTCCTGACAATTTCTGCAAGGCCAGATCTGAAACCAAAAGAGATTTCACCCTGTACTAGAAAATCTACCCCTGCTCTGTTGTGGTCCCCCTACCTTCTCCATCTCCTTTAGCAGGCAAACCAGCTTTTCCTCGGGGATGCAGAAGGTGGCAGAGTGAAGGTACCTAAGGCTGAGTGTGTATTGCCTCTGCCATGGCACAGAGCCACCGGGATGGGGGGGGAAGGGGCTCTGTGCACTTTGAGACAGTTTTCCTCACAGTGGACAGAAAAAGTGGGGCTAGAAGACCAAGAACTAAGCCAGTCCATTGGTGTAGTGGTGAAAGAGGCAATAGTTGTGACCTTAAGCCCTGGACAACACAGAATGGCGGAGGCTGGGAGTAGGAGGCTGCCTGGTGAAAACCATTTTAATCAACAGTTCAGTTTCCTACTGTAGCCAGAGCTTGTGCCTCATTCGTGTACATCTCTAAATCAGAAACTCTTCATACTCCTGTTCTTCATCTGTGCACTAGTCACAACAAGTGACAGCAGGAAATTGAACACAGGACTGCATGGCTGCGGCTGCAGGGAATGCGATGACATTGGCAATCTGACCAAGTGTCTCTTTCTGGTGGCTCCAGAACTCACTGAAATACAGTATAGAGCCTCAGATCCAATTTCCTGCTCTCCTTTATCCTGGGTGTACATGTCAGTCAGAGTGACCGCCCGTCATTATCAAGTGATCCATCATATTAAAACAAGGGGGAAGGAAAAACCACAGCAGAAAGGAAAATTAATGCTTTTCAGTCTTTGATGTACTCCGCCTTTCATCCTAGTCCATAAAACTTTCATTTAATTTTATATCCTGGCTCAAGGGTTTCTCTCTGTCCCAGTGATCTGATCTGCTCAGTCCAGATTGGACACTGGTGGAAGCCAAGCAGTACAAGCATCCATGTGTGCTAACCTGGCCCACACTAACCTTCCCCTTCAGACAGGGTCAAGGTACGTGTCTTGCAGGACTTTGATTTCACCTGTGCTGGCTAACGCTATCCCACACCAAGGAAGCAGAGTTGTTGCTGCCCCGGGTAATTCCCTTCCCCACCTGCTTCATTAAATAATAAACAGAGTGTAAGGCCAGGGTGGCCAGTGACCTTGCACTGGGCTGGCATGTGAAGAAGGGGGTCCTGCAGTGCACAAGGGGATCCAGGCTGTGTCAGGAGGTCTCCATGCATGTTGCATTCTTCGAGAGGCTCAGACAGTGCCAGTGGGACTGCAATAGCTTGCAGTCCAGTTCAAGGTCAGGAGCAAACCAATGACCTGTTTGTCTGTGATCCAGCCTTTTGGTAGCAGACATCAACTCAGCAGTTGTCATTAAAGGTCTGTTACACTTCAAGAGGGGGCTAGTGGCTGTAATGTTCTGGACAGAGTCCAGATTTCGTTCTGTCTCTGCAAATTCCCCATGGAAGGTATTGAACACAGCAGACTTTGCTTCCTGCCCTCTCTGCTCTCCACTGCTTCTCCAAGCTCTTCAGCAGCTCCCATAGAGGAGCTTGGACTATACTGCTCACAGTGACAAAGTTCCAACTAATTTCTACGGGATCAGGATTTGGCTTGATCTCATTGTGATCTGCACTCTGCTAAAGTAACTGGAAGCTCTCTGCATCTCCCCATGTGCTGCAGTAACAGTGGGCTGGTCAGGACCTTGTTGCACTTGTTTTTGTAAATGCTGGTAGGGGAGAGGTCTCACACTGACAGCTGTGGATGGGGATGAGGATGGAATGTCCTCAGGTCTTATCTACTCTTTGCTGGTGAGAAATCTGTGAAGGGAACTACCCCTGCTCAGCATCTCAGCATCCTCAGAGGTTTCTGTAGCAAGGACTGGAGCTCATCTGTGTGTTTCCATCAAAGAAAATAAGTGATCTGTTTTGGAGTGTTTTGTCTCATTGCTTTTCCCAATGGTACCTGGGACAACAGGGGAGCCTCAGGAGCCGAGAATGAACCTGCAGCTGCAATTGCATTCAGGAGAGAAAGGTTTCATGTACCCGCCTTCTGTGATGAAAATCGCAGTCATAAAATTAATTGGTGATTTCACACTTCCTGATACAGTATGAAAATGATTAGACACAGCAGCAGCTGGGGGAAGTGATGGGACTCACTGGGGCTTTGCTCCTTCTAATAATATCTTTTTTCTCTTTTATTTTTCTTCCCCTTTTTTGAACAAGCATTCATTGTTCATGGAAGCTATTAAAGGATTTAATATCTCAATACACCTACCAAACAAGTCCAACAAGGGACTGCTCTTGCAGTCTGTCCCCTGCCCACATGGCAGCAGCTCTCTGTCTCATGAAGGCAGTAAACCATGAAACCACCAATAAAGAAATGAGGACAAAAATGGGTCTATGGAGAGGCTAGATAAGGGGTGTTAACTATTTTCTGTCTTTCCAAGGGCAGGACAAAATGAGATTCACCTCATGGCTCTACTGCATGCTCTTGTCCCTGTACACCCTTACAGTGATGGAATTAAAGCTCTTACAGCATGTTGAGGGGGAGCAACACCCTTCACCTCCCCCAGGAGCCCATGGTGGGTCTGGCAGCAGCCCAGCCGAGCCAGGGACTGGCTGTCAGGCTTCTAAGTGCTGTAGCTGACAGGCAGCCTGGATGCCCAGAGGCACACTGGTCTGCAGGATGGTATTGAGCAGAGGTGAGATGCAGAAGGGATGATGCTCCACCAGCCAGTGGGGAAGAGGAGAACCTTGGTCTTTTCCCCACAAGTGGCTGTGGCAGCCAATGGCTTGGCTACCTCTAGTGCCCCAGCAGCAGCCACAGTGCTCTGCCTATGCCCTGTGGGACGTGGAGCCACCCCTCCATTCTCCTCATTAACAAGAAAGTACTTGAAGAGGCACTAGAAAGATGTTAAGTGCAATACCACAGGAACATAACCATACTACGTAAGTAAAGACTCAGCCCATTTATAGATGCAGCTGAAACCAGTGAGATGATGGCACTAGGGCCAGCAGCTGATGGGGAGTGCAGCGGTTCAGGGCAGAACCAGCTGAAAGGGAATCCAAGCACCACAAGCCCTGCTGCTCTTGCAGTGTGAGCAAAACCACATGATGCTGGGGAAGGAAGCTGCTTTGTGGTGCTGTGGCTCCTGGAACACCATTTCCCTTGTCTAGTAAAGACTAACTTCTGTAATGAGCCACATAATGAGTGTGCTGGACCACACCTTCATCCTCTAAAAGGCATTGCAACCAAGTGCCAGGCAACTGACCACCGTAGCACCTTTGGGAGATGAGTAATGCCCTGTTGTACTCAAGGACTCCTGAAGCTGCTGAAGCTCCGGGAGTAAGCTAGGGCAGGGCTGGGAGCAGCAGATCTCCTGGCTCCTGGTCAAGTGGCTTGGTCTGCACACTGCTGAGACTCAGGAGCCTGTTCTGCTGTGTGGATCATGATGGGGAAACATAACTGGAAATTGTTTCTGGCTTTGACTTCCAATTCAGGAGTAAATCTGGGCCCTTCTAAGGATGTTTGATGCAGCAGATGTGAGCTGAGTGCAGGCTGGGGCAGGAAACAGCTCATGGAGGCAGCGGCTGGGGAGCTCATATGTGTTCACAGATGCTCCCTATCCCCAGGAGGAGGGGCACTGGTGGCAGAACAGGGGTGAGGGCTCTGACAGCCCAGAAAGACTCCTGCAGGATTCTGCTAGGGCATGGAAAAGGCAGATATGTGAAGCAGAACCTGCTCTCTGGCATCACCCATTCCTCTCCACAGAGGCAGCAGTGCTGGAGGGTGCAGCACACTCCTGGGGGGCTAAAGCCCACCTGCAGCTTGTCACTACCCTGCTCCCACCCTGCTGGGTAGCCTGCTCTGAGCACCCACCTGCTCGCTGCACAGGTGAGCTGGGCCTACCTGAGGACCACAAAGCTGCTTCCTCAGCTCCTGCAGGCACTGCAGGGAACAGAGCTCTGCCTGCAGCTCCTGTGCAATGCTGGCCTTTGGGGCTCCTTTTCCTTGGAGCTCTGGAATTTGCATGAGGTTCTGCTGCTATTGCTGTTAAAGTAAATGGCATTTTCTCATAGTTTAGGCTTTGTAAAGGACTTGGGGCTTGGTGCTTAATCTGTATGCTTGATACCTGCTGAGAGCCTTGTTGTGGCCTGCAGGCTAGGCTCCTGAGACAAGGAGGCTGTGTGGTCTTCCTTTTCCAGCAGGTACCTATCTGTGCTCATCTGGTGGTCCCTCCCGTAGCTCTGGGACCTGCTAGCCCACTACAGGGATATTTGGTGGCCAGATAGCAGTTCCCACAATCTTAACTTCCCAGTTGTGAGAAATAAGGCAGATGGGGGAGGAAGGAGAGGCTTGGGGTGTCCGGGCTGAGGGAAGCACCCAGCCCATCAGGGCTCTACCACGGTACACCAAGTGTTGCCAGCTGGGTCTTATCTGCCCAGCTGTGCTGAGTGATGTTGAGCTGCTCCTGTCAAACATGGTTCAGGTGGCTGCTTCAGCTGTGAATCTTGACAAATCTCCTACCACCATGTGGAGATGAGGTGGTTTTTTTCTACCTGGTATTTCTGCTTGTGGCCCTAGGGTTGAGGTCAGTGTATTTGGAAAGCAATTCCGTGAGCAGCCCTGTGTGAGTGGGACTCCTGGAAGTGGGAGATATTTCTCTGTAGCTGCAAGATGGCCAGCAGTGCAAAAATGAGTGTAAAAAAATGCAGAGACCAGAGGCTGTGCAAAATGGCCACAGCCTCCCCCTATTGAGAGCACCAGGAGGGTGCTGATGGCTGGAGATGGGCAGCCTGAGACTCTCCAGGCTGAAGATCTTCTGCTGTTCCCAGTTTTTTCACCTATTATCTCCAGAGCACAACTCCTTCTGCACATTGTGGGATGCAAATTAGTTATCACGGAGAGAAAGACAGAGCTGCTCCAAGCTCACGTTTTGTGTGATGTGTTAACAAAGAGCAACAGCTAAACCCACATCCCTAGAGCAACAACAGAAAGGGTGGTTTAAAGAGCATGTGTGGCAACAGGCACAAGCAGGTGGGAGATGGTGTACAGAAAGTGGCAGAGGACGGGGTATAGGCTGAAGGTAGAAGTGTGTGTCAAGTACAGGACAAAATAAACACCTTTAGAAAGAAAAGCTGGGCAATGAAAGACTACCCTGTCTTTAGTGCACATCTGAGTGTGCCTTTCTCCTCCACAAATTAAGTTATTTCCATATGAATCCTTTTGGCTACTCTGAGGGTGGGATCCAGTTGTCAGAGCAATACTGTGGGACTGCTTCAGGGTGTGACGGCCTGCCTAGGACAAGCAAGTAGTGTTCAGCAGGATCTAAGCACATATAGGTTGCATGTGCCTGTGTTCTTTTGTGGTTGTGCATTTTTTTAAAAACATTGAAACAAGGAATAATACTCTTTTAGGAGAATCTGAATAAATTAATACTTTAAGTGGTACCCAAAGTTTTATCACACAATCCAAAAACATGGCACACATCAGAAGGACAGTTCAATGACATAACTAGAGACTTAAAGCCAAGGCTCTCGCACTGAGTGGTGGCAGAGGCAGACTTTGTGCAGGGTTTCCATGGCAGGTCTTTCCCAGGTTTCTGCCCTTCCACCATCACCAGAGCAGTCTGGGGTCAGACCCTGCACCCAGGACCACTCCTCCCATTTGTGTGTCCTGCATCCTGCTAGACTGGGACTGAGGCCACATGTGTCCTAGAGACCTATCTCTCCATGCACAAGCTGTTCGCTCCTTTAATTAAACCGTTAACTTTCATTAACAGCTGATGTTCATTTACTTTACAGTTCCTTTTATTCCCCTGATTTTTATAAACCAGGATCAGAGTCTCCTGCAGGGAAGCATGGCTTTCTTCTAACTGCTCAGGGGGAAAAGACAATCTGGCACTCTTCGTGTTGTCCCAGATTTTTAAAGGAAGAGACACTATTGCATAGAATATTTTTTTTTATTTTTTTTTAGTAGGTCTCAGCTGTTTTGCTAAGAAAATTATTACATTTACCTTAGGGGAATAGTAAAATCTTATTCTATTTTTATCCAGCATTTATTGTTATCCCCTTTGGAATGTGCTATCAACGTCTGTAGTTGTGCTGTCTGGTAACATCCCCTGAGGTTGGGGGCCTTCAGCTCTGGCATCTTGCATGCTCACAGTGTAGACCAGCCATAGTATGGAACCTTGTTTGCAGCCCCTACAGAAACTGCTGTGAGGTTAAGGGCAGGGGCACCCACAGCCACACCAGCATTTTGGCGCCCATGAGCTGAGCAACCACAGCCCTGTGCTGGGCACCACCAGTGTAGGCAGGTGGCTGCAGGTCCATTGGCCACCCAAGCTGCAAAACAGGTGGAAGAGTTTGAATTGCTGATGCTGTGGAAGACCCTTAGGAACTAGAAGCCAATTCAGGAGACAACATGCTCCTGCTACCTTTATGCTATCTGCAATATAACATATACCTAATCATTTTTCATTACAATAGCCGCACAATTTTGCCTGTTAGCAAGTCTGCTGGCCATGGAGTAGCTTACCCAGAATTTGAAGCTACAGGTACAAGATGAAGGGGAAAGAGTTTGAGAGAGGTGTGAGAAAGCTGACCTGTGCATGGTGCTTGGCCGAAGCACCAGCTGCAGCTCTAGAATGGCTGTGAATCCTCCTTTCCATGAAGAGCTGGCTTAGTTTTAGAAGCATGGATTTTTTTCATGTGATTAGCTAGCATGTAGTGCAGGAAGAAGTAAAAAAGTATCTTGGTGCCAGTGTTTAACAGGGAAACCAGAGTAGTAGAGGTACAATTGATTTTTGTCTTTGTTGGGTTTCAAAAATCAATGAAATATGAGCTTTTCCCATTGATTTCTGGAATTCAAAATGACTTTGGGAAGCTGTTAAATAAATTGGCGACTTTGGGAGCCAAATTCTCTAGGGCTTTGTAAGACACGTATGAGAACCCATCAGAACATGCTGATGTGCTTGCAGGCTTCTCACCATGTTAGTATCTGTTGCTGTCATCTGTCATGCCAGACCTCCTCCCCTGAGGCCAGGCTTCTTGGTCCTCAGTGAGAATGGGGAGGAGATCCAGCCCACAGCTATAATCTCAGCCTTGTGTACTTTTTCTGCAGGTGAGAAAACAGGTGTATTGCTAGCAGTGTTGGGTCTGGTTGTCAATTACTAGTCACTGCAGTTGAAAGGGAACTTCTGGATCTGCTTGTGACCTCTGTCCTGGCCCACCCTCTGATGCTGTAAGCAACAGAGTCCCATTGGTCCTTCCTGGAAAAAACTTATGTTATAAAGCCCCTCCAAAAACTTATACACCATTTTGTAAGAGTTGCTATTGAGCTATTGCTCTAAGGTGCTAACAAAGAAGGAAAGTCCCAGAGCTCCTCCTCAAGGTCCCGTTGAACACCATCTGTGGCCGGCATTTAAAATGCTGGAAATTTCCTTTTGAATGGGTGCCTGTCTTGTGTCCCAAGATGGACTGGCTTGCCAGACCTCACCCCAGGGTGTTTGTCCTGAGTGGGTATTCTCTACCACAGATGTCCACTTTCTCTGCACCCTGAAGTGGTCTGTCTATGGAACAACACAGTTTCTGAAGCCAATGCTAAAATGGAAAACTTTGGAATTAAAATGTGTCCTGGATTTTGCCATGATAAAAATCTGGTTGTGAGGTGTGCCCACATTCTACATTGTCAGGTGGATTCTTTGGAAGATGTCACTTCTCATCAAAAGTTTTCAAGGATTTGAGTTGCCCTTGGTTTCCAGTGACTAGCTTTAGTCAGTCGTTGGTGGTTGATTGGGGGTGGGGTGTGTACATGGTGGCTGAATACTGTTTAAGTTCCTTTAGGTCCATGTTCACTTACACAGAATACCTTTGGCAAGCCCAGACCAGGACATGTTTGTGGTATCAGTCACAGACATGCGAGCTTGTCTCTACATTGCTTTGCACTCAGTTGCAATGGTGAAGATGATTGCACAAAGAACTGTCCTTCCTTCTGAGGCAGACCTGAGGAGCATGGCCTCTGAGCCCGTACTAAACCCTCTGGGAACCTCTGCAATGAGACTGGAAGATCTTATCACAACCTACACCTGTTACAGCCACATCTGTGGTTCAGAGAGATTAAACCCATGTTTTCACTCCTTCCTGATCAGTGTGCAAAGGATACACATAGAATGAGCAATGCTTTATCCTTCCTTGTGCATCTGTGGCAGAAACCTGTTTGTGAGGACCTGTGGAGGAATTGCCTACTGGTCACGGAAGTGCCATGAGGACAATATTGGCTGTCCCAGGTGTCCCATGGCTTTGTCCAATAGGATCTTGCGCACTATTGAGGATGCGTGTGTGTGTAAAGCCCAGACTGGCTCTTGGAGCCTTAGTCATGTTTGCAAAACAGGCTTTTATGGGGGAAAAAATGAAGCATAGATTTTTACATTTAAACTGAGATCATGTGAACATGGATAGCCTTGAAGCTGCCTCCTACATGGTGGTTCCTTTCCTTTTTCCCTTAGAAAGTAATTTTTTCTTAGATTCTGAACTTCATTTCAAGGCTCTGCAGATGCATCATACTAATAAATGTCCATTATCCCATCTCTTCTGACACGAACATAAGCAGGCACCTGATGAAAGCTGATGAGGGAGGAAAAGCAAAGCTATGAAAAAATAACTTGATACAGAGCCCAGGTTCACCGAGACCAAGTCTTGAAGGAGAAAAGGGGGTTATGCCAGTCCAAACTTTGGACCAGGAGCAGTCGGACTGTTTGTACTCAAGCAAATGTGGATATTGTTTGCGGATGTTCTTATGTCATTGGGCCAAGGGCTGAAAGATCAGAGGAAGACAGCAATATGGTGGAAGCAATTCCTATGGCCTTGCTTAGCTGGAAATTTTCCAAGGAGGAGAAAAACCTGTGGCTTGTGGTGTCAGCCATAATATAGCAGTAATATGGCTATATGCATCTGAAATTTTGGATGGCAACTGTGTGAAATTCTTACCTGTATGTGCTAAGTGCACAGCTGGTGGATGAAGATGAAGGAATATGCCCTTTCTGATTCAGCCCTCACTCCCAGAGTTTCTTCAGAAACTTGTGGGATACTGGCAGGTTTTTATGTCGATAGATGACATGGGCCTGGCAGAGCAAGTCAATGTCTGTTCTGCATGTTGTCTTTATCGACAGTGCTGCTGTTGGCTACATTCTGCTGTCAGCATCTTTATTATCAGCATATTTGCCAACAGAAGACTAAAGCCATAGAATGGTGAAACCATGGATTAAGTTAGAAAAATCTTCTCTAGTCTTAGGTGACCAAGGAAAGGAAGAACAAAGCCTGCATTTCTCGTTCTGCCCCAAATCTCAAGAGCTCAAAGACAGGTTTGAGAGTGGTATTAAGGTCCTGATTGCTCATAGGAAAAGCACCAAACAAATGCCTTTCTGGTTCATGAGACACATTGCCTACCTGTGTTTTCCATTTCAAGTGATCACGGAGGAGTCTGGAGGGGAATGGGTTTTGCTTCACAAATGTTATATTTTTTTTCTGTTGCTGCACAATGTAATTATTAATTGTGCTTGTCATTCACAGAGAGTGAGAAAAGCTTTTATGAAAGAACTAGTGTGTGACCCTTCAATATATTGTTATTTGATAGTCTTCCAGTGGTTTTGGTTTAGGTGGGGTAACACTGGAAACATCCAATGATATTGGTATTCATTCAAAATTGACATCCAAGTTTGCTTAGTGAGATTGTGCTAAAGCTAACATAAACAAGAGGGTTTTCCTTTTTTTTTACTTTTCATAGTATTATTTTATAAAGGGGTTGGGTGATATCAGCCCAGGCCAGTACCTTGTGAGCACACCTTTAAGACGAAAGAGAGAAAAAAATGTCATGCTGACAAGCAGTTTGTATTGCCATTCCTCAACTCCAGACCTGCTCTCACTGAGCCTTAAATACAAGCAGTTGTTTGGAACCACCTGATGATGAGCTGCGGTTTGGGAGAGTTCTTCCCCTGTGCCATCTGGGGCAGTTTCCTCCCCTCGATGCTTGAGGGGACTGCAGAGCTTCCACCCTCAGTGTCTGTCCCCCGGCAGGGGTCTGCAGTTTGGAGGTGGCCACCTGGCGATGGGGTGACACTGGCCAGCACCAGGGTTCTTGCATCCACCCAGTCTTGAGTTTCAGCCATTGATGCTGTGCTGTTGATTTTATGTGTCAATGTTAATACACGTTCCACAGCTCTGATGAAACTGCTGGGCATTTTAATGCCTTGGCCCACATGTGCCTGTGTGCCTCTGGGCGCTGGAAGCCCTTCCTCTCCGTGAAGTTACACAGAAGCATCATCCAGCCATGCAGCTCTGTGTGGGGCTGGCTGGCACCCCAAACTCAGGCACCTTGGCATATGTTAGATCTCACCTTGTCCTCTGGCCTGCATGCATCCCACCCATGTTCCCAACAGGTATACTGCCTTGCTCAGGCTATTTGGGGACAGCAGGAGCAGCAAGTGACATTTGGGAGATAAAGGGCTGAGTCCAGGACCCCAGATTGTTCAGCAATCTTCTGTGCTGCCATCTCCTACTCGTTCACCCCACCTGGCAGCAACCGTATTCCCTCATGGCCTTCTCCGGCTGCCCCTCTGTGTTTCTATGCTTTGCTCTAACTAATAACCACGAGTAACCAGACCAGAATGGGTAACTGCTCTTCCACGTTCCCATCTGTCCTGAGGTGTGGGGCCAGGGGCTGCCCTTCAGAGCCATAACCACAATGTGCCAGCTGACTTTGAGGGACCTGGTGGTTTATGCTTTCCTGGAGGGGACCACAGCTCATTTGTAGCTTTCCTTACCCATTTTTGGCAGCATGAAGTAAATGCAACTGTTTCGTGCCACTCTTCCACTAACTGTTTTGCCACCCTTTCCCCTTCCCTCTTTGTACATCTGCCTGTGCCTGGCCAAGGTAAAAGCCATTGCCCAGAGTAGGACTCGGGCTCAGGTTTCTAATGGCAATTTACACAGCTGCTTTTGACAGGGATGGTTTGCACTTGCACATGTGCTTGAGTCTCACCAGGAAGCTTCTGCTCTCTCATCACATCACAGGGTAAGGGGAGTCACTGGGGACCACAGAATGAGGACAGCTTCTCGCTGGAGCACGAAAAACAGCCCGTCCTGTGGCAGAATGGCCCTGTGTCAGGCATCATTGCCTTATAGTACATGGGCTTGCTTGTTCTTTAAATAAGGGAGAGACCATGCCAGAAGGTAAATCTCCTGGAGACACGCGTCTGCCCATCACTGCTGTTGTGAAAACAGAGGGGATCACAAGGCAAGACAAATCTGTGTGCAAACATCGCGATGTGTCTTGTGCAAGGCACAAAGTTACTGTCCTGTTCCATGGCCCCGTAAAACAGCCTCCAGTCATCTTCTGCCAAAGTCAAATAGTAACTTTGGAGGCAACATTTATTTTTTACCTTAAAATGACTTGCTGTCTCACAACTTGTTATTTGACTTTGGTTAAAAAAAAAAATAGGTGGTTTCTGCAGGCACAAAACCAAAGCATGCCACTTCAAATGGATACCATGACCAACGCTGCCTGTATAATTACATTGCCTATATTTAATCTGTCAGAAGCACTGGCAGATGCTTTAAATTTCAGATATGCAATCAGTATCTTCTGCTCTGAGGCTCAACTACCGTGTTCTTCCCCTCCCTTCCTTGAAATACACAAAGTCAAGTCAATATACTTGGAGGGTACGGGAGTGATCGCAGCTCAGTGAGTGTATATTTATCTATACATATCCGGGGAGATGTCAGAGAGAGGGGTGTGTTTGTGAATGTGTGCACGTTACATGCCTTTATTTGTTTTGGAAGGGTTTCGCTCTGGTTTCGTGATGCCTTGTTGTAAACGGTCTGAAAATCCCCCCCTGGATTCAGAAGAATAAATATGCATGGCTTGTAATTCTGTTGCAGCTCTCGCTCCCAGCTGATAGGGTGACGTGGAGTTTGGAGGCTCGCAGATTGGCTTTTTGATTTGGCTTCTTGCTGCAGTTGTGCAAACCTCGCTGGCTCCCAGAAATCAGGCTCAGCGCTTTGCCGTGCACCGTAATGCTGGGAAGCCTGGACCAAGCGCCGGCGGTGTGAGAGCGGGAGCGGGGGAAGCCCAGCAGATTCAGTGGCAATCTGGGGTACAATCAATTTTCTCTTCCCCCCTCCCTCGACCCCCATTCATCTCCGTCCTCCTCCCCTTTCGCCAGATCTCCCCTCCCCAAACTCCACCGCACGGAGCTGAAGATCAAGGCTGGTGGATTTATCAACATTTTACCTCCACCCCCACCCCTTTTTCCAGATGCACCTCCCCGCTTGCCCTGACAGCTGCAAAAGAGAGCACAGGTTTTGTAGCGAGCAAGGCAACTTGGACTGACATGCAAAGGCGACCCCCCACCCGTACCCGCACACACCGTCGGTGAATCACCGAGAGATGCGATGAGCTCCCTTTAGGAACCGGAAGGATTTGTATTGGGGAGCGAGCGGAGCCATCACCCCCCCCACCCTTCCCGCCCGACCCTCAGAAAAAAAAAAGTCAGGAAAGCAACCAGAAGGGGTAAGTAAAAGGGTGCTCCCCCTGCTCCGTGGGTGACACAAGGCTGCCGGTTAAGTGTCCTGCTATAAGTGGGGATTCACGCCTTGCATGCGAATGGTCGTGAGGGGGGCGAAGGGCTCTTTGCAGGCTTATCTGCCGGGCTGGGGGGGAAAGGGGATTTAACGTTGCCCAGGCGCTGGGCGCTCGCCCCATTCGTGCTGTTTTGCTGGAGCCGCGGCGGCTCCGTGTGTGTGTGTGTGTCTGTGTCTGTGTGTGTGTATGTATATGTGTATGTGTGGGTGCGTGTGTGTGCTGCGGGGGGAGGGCTTTGCATACGGCGCGGAGCGGGCGCTGCGGGATGGATGCACGCCGGGGAGGGGGCGCCGGGCCGGGCGCTGCGGGGCCGGGGCCTGGCGGAGGGATGGAGCGAGCGAGCGGCGGGAGCCGCCGGGCTCCGGCGGGGCGTGCGCGGCAGCGAGCAGCCCGAGCCGGCGGCACCGTGCGCGGCGGCCCCGGGATCCCTCCCGCCGCCGGGCGGGGGTGCCCCGGCTCGGCACGGCGCGGCCCGCAGGGATGCCGGGGAGCCCGGAGGGGGTGGCTCTGCCTGGGGCTGCCAGGTGGGGGAAGAGCCTCTCATGCAGTGCTATAAATTTCCCTCCCCCCCCTTATTTTTTTTTTTTTTTAATTTCCTTTTTTTTTTTTCTCCCTGCTGTGGGGAGACCGGGCCGGGCCACGCCAGCCCTGGCCGCGGGGTGGGGGCGCCGGGGCCGGCGTCCGGGGCAGCTGTCGCGCTCTGTCCGCCGGGGCCGGCTTGTTTACCCCGGGTGTCAAATATAGCTGCTGCGCCAGGCTCTGCCCTAAATAGGGCACGGGGCTGCTGGCGGGGCCCCCGCAGCCCCCGACTGGCAGGGGGAGAGAAATAACACACGCACTCATACGAGCTGACCTAAATGTTGGGTAATTTCATACTCTTCCTCCCTCCCAGCCTTGCTTCAGGGCTTTATCTTTTTCACCTGTGTCTAAGGTATCAGTCATACTGGGTGGGAGATGAAATGCTTGCAAGTGTTTCTGGGCTTTTTTTCTATTATTCTAAAACGTGAGGCTATAGCCATTTCCCTCTCCTCCCCCCCCAGGTGAAGCTGTAGCATAATGGTTGGTATTCCTGGCTCCTCTGTTTGTTCCTGGGCTTGTTCTGGGAATTTCCCCCTAAAAATCTGTTCCAGATGTAAGGCAAGACACTGGAGGAACTGTGGGGGTGAGAAGGGATGTCTTATGCAAATCCACGCCCCCCCCCCGTGCTTGTATGTATATTCCTTTAATTCCTTGTATCTCTTCATAGAGCAAAAGGGTGATTTTGTTGAGCTGGTTTTTATTTATGGAGAGGACAGTATTAGAAGATGGAGAGGACAGTACTAGAAGACTTAGGTAATAGTCAGTGGCATCTTCCCATTCAAGAGTGCTCATCCCATGCTCTCTGGGAGCCTGGCGGGAGGCCCAGGAGAGCAGAGCTTCCTTTGGGGGACTGCTGAGACACAGAGGCCTTGAAGGTGCTCTGTAGGTTTGGTGCAGCGGGGAGATGCATCACTCCCCCCAGCACAAAAATTTCTAGGGAGTCCCTAATCCTGCTCCATCCACTGCTGTTGCAGGTGTTTTTTTATCCTGGTCATGGTTTAGCTAAGAAAGTAAGTGGTGTTTGGTGCATACATTCAGGCTCTGTGGTCAACTGGAACAAGATCTGTTTCCTGAGCAGAAGTAGTGATGTTAGAAAAGAGCACGTCCAACTACTGCCGACGGCTGGCTGGGGAGGAGCGAGAGCAGCTCAGGAGCCCTCAGCTCTGCTGTGAGCATGCAATGTGATGGCAGTCAAATCAGTTACCCCCTATTGTAAATAAAAGGGTTTTAAATCAACCAGGGTAGGGAAGGAGGGGACTGAATGGTAATAGATAGGGAGCCCTAGGTAAAAGGTGTATTATAGCAGTCTTTTTTTTCCCCCACACCAAGTGTGAGTCCTATTCTATTAAGTGGGTAGTTCAAGCATTTCCTAAATGCCTAAGGTGCAACTGACTGTGGTAATCCTGCTGCTGAGGTCCTGTGTGAGGGCAGTGGAAGCACAGGTAGGATCCTGGTCTCTGACAAACATCTGGCATGCTGCTAGCCACATCCTTTCATCTCTTTGGGTCTCATTTGTATCATTAATGATATTTTTCTACCTGTGTGAGAATTTGGTGAGAACATGGTTGCAATAACTACTGGGTGACAGAGTGCGAGAGGGCAGACAGATATATAGGCATCCTAACACGACTCTGCGTAGCACTTGGCCCTTGTAGAGAGGTTGCCCACTTCCTCTGCAAAGCTGCCACCTGAGAGGGTGGCGCCGGGGATTGCAGACACTGTCACCAAGTAGGGTAGTCCTTTCCATTGCCCTGGGCAGTGCAGGAAGCATGTTCTGTGCTGTCTCAGGCACCAGCACCCAGAATAGGAGAGTGTGGTGTGAGTTACTGAGCATGGCCTGGGTCATGCACCGTGCTGTGCTCCATAGTTTCTTGCTGGGCCAGTGCAACGGCAGGAGCTGCCCAGTCCAACCAGAGCTGACTTTCTTGTTGAGAGTCGTGGGCAGTTGTTCTTCATGACAGTCACAGGGCACTCAGGGCACTGCTGCTCAGCTTGGCTGGCTCGTCAGAATGAAAGAGGTTCCCAGGGATGTATCCAGCCTCCCTGCTTCCTCTGCCTTCCTCTGGAGCTGGTGGGGCTGAAGTCAGATGAGGCTGGTCTGAGTGTGGCAGATACTATGGTATTGCTGGTTGGACAGTTAGAAGGATCACTAAGCACCTGGGCTGACCTGCTGCCACAATGTGACTGATCCCACAAGCATCCCTCTGTTTCCGAGGGTCCTTCCTGCGATGGGCATCCTCCATCCCCAAGGCAGGGAAGGGCCACAACAGCATGTCAGCACATTTTATTAGAAACCAAGTTAAGATGTATTTCCTCCACCAATATTTTCAAGTGAAGCACTATACAGATAAATGGTCTGTCTGTCAGGTTTTTGTTTGCTTGTTTTAAACAAACAGCATCAGTCTCCTCCCCTAAGCTTCCCCAATGACCAAGTGGCATTGACAAATAGTTTCTGTTCTTTGCTGCTGTTGTGTTTCAGATGCCTTTCATGTGCTCCAACAGTTAAAAAGATGGCTTTGATTACTGGCCTTTTTTTTTTTTTTTTAATCAGGCAGTAATATGTAATTCTCTATTAAAAATGAAGGAAATTAAATTATATGGATTAAAAAAAAAATCTTAAAATCTCTGAAACCAGGTATGGATGATTGGGATGCTCCGTCTACCATCACCCACTGTGTTTAGGTATTGTGGTATAGGTTAATACTATTGTTGATTTGCTGTTTAGATAACAATAACTTCTACAGGCATCAGCCCAGCTGGGGGCTTGTGTTTCAAAGTGCCATACAGACGGCTAATAAATGTTGGTCTCTGTCCTGAAGAGTTTTATGCATTGAGAGATATGTGAGATCACAAGCTCTTTTTGGGGCACCTTTAAAACACTTTCAGTGCTGCTGAGCTTGTGGTCCTGCATATTTGCTGATTGCAGTGATGTGAGACTGTGGGGTCTGAGGCCGAACACAAGCTTGCCGTCTGTGCTTACCTCCAGAATGAAATCTGGGAACCACCTTGAGTCTCTTGCAGCTTGAGTGGGCTGCTGGGCCACCTGGGGACTAATGTGGTATAGACAGTAATTGGCTTCCTCCTTCCCCTTGTTCTTTCTGCCTTAATGCTTCAAACTGCAAGCTCTGGTTGAGGGCCATCACAGATGTCTATGCACAAAGTTTAGCTCCATGGCCTGCCAGTCTCCCCTCTAGGTATTTTTGTCTTAGGGTTTTGCAGGAATAGCAAGGCATCAGGCAGCAGGGATGTGTCATGCCACCCTGAAGATGCCACCACCACCCCGTCTTGCCATTGTCGCAATGAGAAGACTCATGTGCTGTTGTTTCTGTGCTACAGCATCATAAAGTAATTAGTTCACCCTGTAAGACACATTTATAAACAGGTGATGATCACGTCCCTGTGCTCCTTCAACTCTCAATTTTCTGGTAATTCTGTCTTTAAATCCGCTTGCTGGAGCCTTTGATCATGCAGCTGAGCTGTCGTTGATGTTTCTGACAGTTGACATCATGGTAGAGAGGGGAGCTTAGGGCTCTTAACATTTCTTTTGTGATAGCTTGTTTTCTAATGAAACACTCCAATGAGGATTTTCCATCATAATAAACCAGGGAGCTTTTCCAGAGCACTCAGATTTAGGGAGAAGCTTCTGTTTCCATTCAGCATTTCCATTCATCAGCAGATTATTTCAAGGCTGCAAAACTGGACTTGGTCTGTTTGCTGCCTTCCCCTACTCCACTGTCTTTATACCTAAGCCTCCTAACTTAGGACAGCAGCAGAGACAGCCAGGTCAAGAGCAATCAGAAATACTAAATATCCAATGCTGCTGGGCATGTTTTGCAACCGGGGAGGTGTCAAAGAGTTTTAGAAACTGTAGATATATGAGACTGCATTGCCACTGCTCTCCTCGTCACCCTCTCCTAGGCTGTCTCAAAGCAAACAGCAGTACTCTCCAGCAGCAAAGCAGAATACGGTTTTAATCAAAAGAAATGTAGCGATGCAGGGACGTGCCTATGAGAAGGCACTCAGGTCTGATTGCTGAGGTTGTGTTGAAGGTGACATGTCCAGGAGAGAACGGGGCCCTCCAGTGCCGACAATGCAAGGTGCCCTACCAGGGTGCTGGTGTGCTGTGTGCTGGTGAAAGATGAGGGGGTAAAAGCAGTGAAAGCTAGAATATGTCTGCACCTCGGTCTGTGGTTGGGCTGCAGCTAAATCTGGATGTGTCCTAGCTCCCCTCAATGCAAACAGTGTCAGGAGAGGGTCTGTCACCAGGGTGCGGGTGGGCTGTGAAACCCACTGCTGCCCCAGTGCCACAGCTCCTCACACCCAGACTGGGGAAGGCAGCATTGCACTGCTGGCCCACCCTGGCTGGTGATGGATGGGGACCCAGAACAATGCTCAGTGTGAAGAATCCTTCCTTTTGCCCTCCATACTGTTTGCTGTCAGGAAAATTTGTTTTGGGGCATTAAGGCCTGGATATATTGGTTTACCACCTTGAGGTGGACCTTTGTTTGTGGGAAGTGAGATCTTGATGTTGAGCTTAAAGTTTACCTTAATAAGCACCTTTATCCTCTTCCATGGTTTTGATTTGGATTACTCAATGACCCTTGAACAGACACATGGGTTGGGAAAAATGGAGGTGGAGATGTCTCTGCCTTTGTGTAGTGCGAAGAGGCTGTTAAACGGTCCAGGAGGTACTGCAGTATTCACAGCTGCAAGAGGCAAAAACCCACTAATGCTAATGCCTCTGCCATGCCTGTCATTTGTACCTTGGTTTCTACAGCCTCTGGCTGCTTGTTCCTGCTCCTGTGCCATCCCCTGCAGGTATTGGCACAGTGGCATGTGTGGCCAGGTGATGGGACCAGCTGACTTTTCAGCCAGATCGGTTCCTGGTCCTTACTCATGGCATAGCCACGCAAACTGTTAAGCCAACAAAAAAGGGAGAGCTACTGCTGAGTCGGAATGAATGGCCAGAGGAGGAAATTGTTCAGGTTGACTTAAGAAGCCCTGCTTCCACCTGTAAAGCTCCTGCCTGAATTGCCTGCAGCAGTTAAGGCTTGGAGTTGGTTCAGCCTTGAAGTCTGCTCTTGATGAGATGGATAGTCCTGAATGCAAATTAGTTGCAAAGAGTGATGGGGTCTGCAACGCACTTCTTAAGCTATTAAGAGGCACAAGAATCAGCAGAAAAAAGACAAAATAATTTCTAATATAAAATTTTCCCAAGAACATGTACCAGGGTTGATCCTGATTTAAAAATAAAATAAAAAATCAGAGTCTAGGCCAAGCTATTTCTTAGACACAACATGCCAAATGGACTCAGGTTCCTCAAGAAGAGAATAAAATGAGAACTTTCCGTCTGCTCTCAATTCTTTCAAGTCTCTTGAAAGCTTCACACGAACACTCAGCACTTCATCAACAACAATCTCTCCATGTTGAAGCCTCCAGACTGCATTCCCTGGCAGTGCGAGCGGGAGTGGTGCCAACTGTTTTATTAGGCTTGCACCCACGAAACCCACTAGCAGGGGAGGACCTGACTCCTTGTCCTCATGAGGCCGCAGTGGGCTAAGTTTGTGCTGCTGCCCTGTGCTTGCTGAGGATGCTGTGTGTAAACAGTATGCCAGTCCCAGGGGAGCTGCCTGCCTTTGGGCTAACTGAGGACCCCTGGGAGGACCCGAGGACCAGAGTGAGATGGAGGTCTCAGTGTTGTTGTCTTCAAAGTGCAAGGCAAGGTGGGTCTCTTTGTGCGTGCTTTGCCTTTGTGAAAGATCCCAATGAGGGACAATGACATGCTTCTACTTTTGTTTTGGCAGCCCCTAAACAAGAATGAGCCTTTCAAAGCTTCGGTTGTAGGAGGTAACCAGAGGAGATGCTGCTGGAGTTAGACATGATGGGTTATTCTCTTGTCTGAGCATCTAGGAGGTGGGTGCACTAGTCATTGCCCCCATAAATTACCGCCTGCTCTCACTCTTTAAGCATCATTTTTTCCTTCCATTTTAACCTTCCAGAGTAGTTTCAGGTTCACTTCTTCTAGTAAATGTTTCCTTTTCTCTAACTTAAAAAATCCATCTCCCCAAAGCTGACCTGACAGATGTTTCCCCTGCAGTGACCCTGCGTACACAGCACACTTCATGAAACCCTGGCTTCCATGGGGAAATGCAGCACCAGCAGTGACCCTGCTGGTGTCCCAGCTAAAAATAAAGCCTGTCCCTCCTGGCAGTGTTGGGGTTTGCTTTTAAGTAGGTAGGCAGTTTTAGCCATTGGCTGCACTGTGCTCTTGTGCCAGGCAGAAGGCACAGCTTAACCTTCAGAGCACGGCAGAGCTGCTTCCCCTCTGGGAAAGCTCTGGGAGACTGAAGGTGACAAGATGCTCAGCTGCACTTGGTGCACCTACACCACTCCCAAAATACTGATGGCTTGCCTGTTGCCTGCCTAGACCCATCTCCTCGCTTCTTCGTGCATCCCAGTGAGTCATGACCACCCCTCCTGCTCTGGCCTTTTTCCTCCTCTCCTCTTCCTTCTTAAATATATAGATTTCTTCATGATTCTCCAGTAACTGCCCCAACTCTCTACTTCCCACAACAGCTCCATGCCTCCTAGCTTCCCAGTCTTATAACAGGATCCCTCACATGTTCAGCCCCCATTTATTTTCTGTGTGTGGCTTTCTGCCTGTCTCTCAGGTCCATGTGGGCTTGGCTGCAGGGACAAAGCAAGAGATTGGCCCAGTCAGGAAGCAGATGCTCAGTTAAAAAGGGCTTTTCTAGCCTTCAATGTGCACAGACATTAGAGAGTTTCACAAAAACCAGTAAGCAAGTGGTTGAAATATGCTCTGGTGCAAAAGGAGGAATGTGTCGTGGCTGCTGAACCCACAGATATTTTGAGTGTTCCTATGCACATCTAGTTTTTCTTTGAGCCTTCCAGTGTTTATCTTAATTTATTTCTTATGGTATCGAGTTCCACAAATTGCACAAATGCACAGCATAGAATTTAAAAAGTTACCGTTGCACACTAGATAAAATAACCCCAAATCTGGGAGCTTTCTGTTGGTGTTAGCCTTGAGCTTCTTTTGGCCTCTTTGTCCCTCTGACCAAGGTGATTTCCTGCAGAAAGCTAAGGGAGGGGGTGTGGCAGTTGTGAAAGGGATGAGAAGCGTTCTTGGTTGTGCAGGATTCCAGAAACCTGACAAAAGGGTGCTGGTCGCTCAGATCTCTTGATCTTATGCACTTCATGAAGGGTGCACCAGTGGAGCTGGTGGTTTGCTGGCCAGCTGGCTGGCACACAGGGCTCAACAGGGGCTGCAGTATGTGCTGCCTCTTGCTTGGCTGGTAGCTGGGTATGGGAAGGACCACAGGGGTGCTGTGGGAGGAAGGGTCAGGGTAAGGAGCAGGGAAGTATTTGTATGTGTGTCTGTGGGGAGAGCAGAGGGCAGGGAGAACGGGGAGAGGAAGGATTACTGCAGAGCAGACAGTTATTGGGATACAGGGCTCAAGTTCATTGAAAACCCATTTTTATTCATTTGTCTGCTTGTTGAGCTCCCACAGCCAAATGGATTCATTTCAAGGCTTTGCTTGTCTTTAAAAGTGACTGTCTTTTTGTCAAAGACCTTTTGTGCTTGTGCTTTTACCCGTTTGTGTCACTGACCTGAACTAAAGAGTAATGGTGGCTTTGCCTGGGGAGATGCTCTTTCCGTCCCACTGCTCCTCACCCACTGGTGTGTGGGGACTGTTGCTCCTTTCCTGGGCAAAACAGGTTTTTTCTGTCACTTGTGTCAGGTTTCTCAGATTACAAGAATTACTGTCATCAGTGATGGCAGGAAGAGCTGGGTTCAGAGCAACACCACAGCAGTATGTCTGGGCAAGAGGGTTTTGTGGGCTGAGGGAGAGTGTGGAGTAAGGCTGTGAAAACAGGTTGTTCATTCGTGCCTTAGCTGGTGGTCAAGTCAGTCCTTCACTGGAACTCCCAGTAAGAGTGGGACCCTGCAATTTTCTTGCCTTAGCCTTGTCTTAGGAGACATTTGGACTTCAAAGCAAGTAGACCATATCTCAGTTTTAACCATCTCTTCACAGAAATTGATGGAAATATAATTTCTGCCATGCCTGAAGGGAGCTCGAACTCCTCAGTAAAACTGATGGAAATGTGGGACTACTAGCATCAGTAAGGGAGGCTGTTCCCCTCAGTGGCACAGTAGAGGCTCTCCTCTTTGCCTTGGTGGCTTAAAGAGACCATACTGCGGATGGCTGCATGGAACGAGCGTGTTATTCAAGTGCCTGCATTAGGCTGGTGACTTATCGCCCCTCTAGGATGAGGGACATCAGGATGCTGATCCAAAGTGATACTAGGTATGTGATGGAGAAGAGACACTCCAGGCCTTGTTTGCTGGGGTCTGGACTAGTGGGAGGAAGGAGGATTTTCTCCTTCCCGTGTCTCTTTTCAGTGCATTTGGCTGATGTGGTCACCTCCCATGACTCAGCTGCTCCTGTTGGCAGGACTAGTTGTAGCAAATACAGGGCCAGGATAGAGCATTGGGAGGAGAGAAGAACCAGGGCAGGATGGACACGAATAGAGTTGTTATGGAAGAAGCAGGAAGATGCCCCCCAAGCTGATGCATGTGACCTGAGTTGCAAAGAAGAAAGGGATGAAGCTTTCCTTTTGGAGGTTAATGTTATATAAAATGTTGCCAAAGCTCCTCAGGCAGCTCTTCCAGTAGAATAAGCTGGCTCTGCTGCCTTGGGCTTATTGGACCTATGCTGATTTATGCCAGAGAAAATCTTGTCCTAAGGACCCTCTCTCTTCTCTCTTGCCAGCCTTCAGCTGACGGTGTGTAGATTGACTAGGCTAGGAAGACAGTCTTCTCTTTTAAGATGACTTTGTGCAAAAGGAGGCTTTTGGAGGGGAGGGTCAAGGGAGGAGGGGTAGTGTAAGCAGTGCTGTGAATACAATAGAAATGCTATTGCATCCACTTTGGAGATAAACAACAGTGTCATTATTATGTACTTTGCTAGGAGATTCTTCTGATAGGTGATGCCTTGCATCCAGTTTTCAAATGTTCCTCACTAGTACCTAAGTTAAGACTTGCTGACTGCTGGGAATTAGGGGAGTATCATTGCAGGCATGCTAGAAATGGCAAGGGAGGAGCCTCATCCTTTTCAGACAAGGTGTTTGCTGTATGTGCTGCTCCCAATTTGGCATGTGCATATAGGTAACCTTGATTTTTCTGAGTCTTCTTGAAGGATCAGATCATGTATTTACCTGGCTTAGCCCTGTATCTTTTGGGTGTGAGACCTGCCCAGGGCTCTTGGCAGGAACCAAAAAATAAACCTCATGTCTTTATTTGGAGAAGGCAGCAGTGGCCCCTCATAGTCATCCGGTTTTCTGCAGGAATTTTAAATCATGTTTACATGTCCAGCAGAAAATCTGTGATTTCAATGGCATCAAGGTGTCCACGTGGGTTAAAGAGCTGCTCCATTAAGCTTCCAGCTATCCTGTAAAATCTGGTCCTTCGCGACTCCCTTGGTGAAATATCTGAGACACATTGAGACCATGGATGGGGCAGAGGAGCAAGTTAGTGCTGTTGTAACAATGAGAGAAAAAATGTGGGTATTGAAGGTGTCTAGCTCCAGACAATGTTTCTAATTGCCTACCCTTGACAGAACAGAGTGGAGCAGGCAGCCAGGGAGGGCAGACCTGCAGCTGAAGCTCAGACTGAAAGGAAAAAGGTGAATAATCCTGTCTGGTGATGCCATTGTGAAGAACACACCTCTGCCTGTCTTTGCTATAGACATCAGAGTGGCATATGGCTTTATACAGCCCGCAAGGAAAGCCATCAGATGGTGGGGGGAGAAGAACTGAAGGTGGGGCAGCAAACAGCCTGGAGGCTGCTGCCACTTACTGTAATTGTGTAGCGGCTCAGCTTCCACTGTTTGTTGTCCATGTCATCTCTGCAATTACCATATGGTAAATATGACTTGAGTCTCTAGCAAATAACAGAGCTAATATTAAGAAAGAATCTGTAAACAGCTAGTGCGTAAATGAATAAAGAACAGTAAACAGCCTGGACTTAGGAAGAATGAATTAATCACGGTAGATGCGAGGATTTAATTTTTTAAAGCAGTTGCAGAATTAGCAGCTGAAAAAACACTGAAAGATTAAGATATCTGAATTGTCAGTAAGAGATACATAGGGAAATGTGTCAGTAAAGGGTGAGAGTGCTGTATGAAATCTTATTTGATAACTGTATTCAAATGGGTGAATTTACAGGTTTTGGCACCTTCCGAGTGAAGTGGGAGGTATTTTGAGGATAACCCATAGCTGAGTGCATTTTTCACGCCTCCTGCTGTGCTCAGATCTGCAGAAGCAGTGAGCGTGTTACAGTGTATTTCCCTCCTCTCAGCTGGAGACTCTGACTTGTCGGTTGAAACTCTGGAAATCTCTGCTTTCATTCCACGCGTGCCTGTCAACACGGCGCTCCTCGCACAAGCACCTCCACGCTGGGGACACAGCAAGCAGGTGGGGAGACCTGTGAGAGAGCAAAACAGTGAGCTTCTGTATATCAATCTTGATTTAATCTTTGAAACAGTCTAGTACCTCATGAAAACCTGCTGTACAGCAGCACTGAGGGGCAAGGCTTTGCTGCCCAGGCTCGGTTTTCCTGCTCCAGCAAGAGCAGATCTGGTGCTGGTTTCTGTGGGAGCAGGTGCTGAGGGACGGTTCTCCCAGGCACATGGCTGCTTCTGACCGCCTCGAAGATGGAGAGCAGAGAGGAGATCAGGATAAATGATTAAAGGGCAGCCTGGGCTAATTTATAAAGATTAAAATAAATTTGTGTGCTTTGGCCAAAGAATAACTGTGGAGGAGAACAGCTATTTACAAGTATCTGAAGCATGTAAATCTCGGGCAGGGTTGAGAGTGCTCCAAGGACAGGATAATGAGAACTAGCAGCATAAATTTTCTTAATTTCATCCTAAATATAAAGAAGATGGCTAAAACCTTTGAGATAAATTACATTGTGGCAGAGTCTCTATGGGAAGTTGTGGAAATGCCATCACTTGGGTAATTTAAAACTGGGCTGGACAAAGTGTTTAGGAAATAATGTTCACAAAGGGAACAAGTCAACGGGAGCCCCTGAGGCGTGGGCTAGACAGCTCTTCTGGCTCGGGTCTAACTAATTCTGAATTTAGTGAAACCTGTGCTAATTGGGCTAAGTGAGGGCCTTTACTATCTACCCTGTTTTGGTGCCAGTTGCACAGTGGAGAGTAGAAAACTTCAGTCTAACATGACAAATGCCAAACCGCTTACTCTCTGCTGCAGTGGTAAAGATGATTTCTGAAGTGTAGCTGCCAGCTCCTCCTCCTCCTCTCCTCTCCCTGTTTTCTGCCCAGTCTCCCACTGCCCCCTTTGTGCTGCTTCTGCCTCCATTCACTTTTTTTAATATTTCCTTTCTCACCCAGCCAGGAAGGACCCCTTCTGAATTGACTTGTGGAAGGCTCATAATTATTGTTGTGTATGATGTAGCTTTTTTTGTAAAAACATATATATATTTTTTTCTGTATTTAGAACAAAAAACGAGCAAATAAAAAAATCTTTTCCTTTGAGGAGAAGTTAAGAAAGAAGCAGGAATGTTTCCGGAGGGTCGGAGCAGTGCATGTCCTAGCAGCTGGGGTTAGCACCCAGCGTGGGTGGCTGGTGGCTGCCCCAGGAGCCAGCTGGGCAAGGGCTCCCTGCCCACATACTTGTTGCATCAAATCCAGCACATCAAATAGTTCGTTTTGTTCACCTCAAATGAGTGTTTTCTCTCAATTTTTTTTTTTTTTTAAACTGATTCTGGATCTAAAGAAGGTAAAATATGACTACAACATCTTTTCCGCTCTTATGTACCACTTAGCCTGCCTCTGTGTATGAATAACTACTGGCTCTGAAGCACAAATGCACTATTGACAACAAATCCTAAGATCTTAATTGTAGCTGTTGCACATCTGTCACCAGAGTGGTAAAGAAATGTCACGAGTTGCCGCTGTCATTATTCCTCTAGGATGCTATGAGTCACTAGGTGACAAGTTGCACTCCAATGGTGGCACCTGAACCAGCGGTTTAACATGTTTGTGAAGCAGGAACAGTAAATAACACACCCCGTGTGCTGCCACAGGCAGTACATAAAATGTCTTTTACTAACAAGAAGTTTTCCTCACACCGCTGGAATAATTTTTTTCCCTTCCCCACCCTCCCCACATAGTCTTTGCTGCTCTTTATAAACCAGCAAGACAGAGAGCAATGAAAACCAACACCTTGAAGGCTGCAGGAGAGGAGTTGGCACCTATTGGCAATCATGTGTTGGTGGGTGGCTGCTCCAGGTTGTCTCCATCAGCTGCAGTCAGTGGAAGAGGCAGGGGTGCCACCGAGTGGGTGACCCAGTAACTCCACTCCTTTGTTTCCCTCAACCTCCTAAACCTCAAAGGAAAGACTTTCAGGCTCTTCACTGGGCCTTTCACATCATAGGCACAAAATTAAGGCCTTGAAGAATGCACTTGGAAGTACCTGCCCTCTCAATTTGGGGCTGTTCAGACTCTAAAGAATGGTGTTTTCAGATACGCGCTGGTATTCACTTAAAGGCTTTGTGTTTAGAAATATCTCTACATGCAATAAAAAGACTGATGTTAGAAGATCTGCCTCTAAGGATGCAATGGAGGCTTCCCAGTGACTTCCAAACGGTCACAGAAGTGACTTTTTGCCAAATGTATGTGTGGTTACCACCGAAGTGCTACCGTGAGCTCCCAATGCAGTTTGTACATAGGGTGAGTTTGTTCTGTTTTCCCATGTGTTAACACTGGATATGATTGTCACAAGCAGGCTTGGACTCCATACGTGCACTTTTTTACTTTTTTCCTGTGAGAGCAACTGAGTGCTGGCACAGGTTCCCCTGAGAGGTTGTGGAGACTCCATCCTTCATCTTTGAGTATCCTTTGGATATTCAAAAGTCAACTGGACATAGGCAGCTGGCTCTAGGTGGCCCTGCTTGGGCAGTGGGGTTGGACTAGCTGACCTCCAGAAGTCCCTGCTATATCCTCTGGGAACGGGCCACCTCAAAGTGCTGGAAAAACAGTGAGTTTGTGTGATATTAATGAAAAGAAAAATAGCCATCTCTACTAGAGCAGATAATACCGCTTTTTGAGCAGGGGTGTGGCCACTACTAATCTATATGTCAGCCTAAATACCAGGTTTTGTTTTCTGAGTGTAAAAAAGGCTACAGTTCTGAGGGAGAAAAAACAAAAAGGGTAATGCTCTCTGTGTCTTAGCCTGAGGAGTCTCAGACATACAGACATGCATTGGGAATGGAAGAACAAGCGTGCCATGGCTCCCAAGGAGGCTGCGCCAGCCCACACCATCAATAAGGACGTCTCTCAGGAGTGTGGCTGTGGTCAGTCACCAAAGGGTTTCCTTCCGTATCTGCCTCCTCCTCCCTTACCTGTCTATGCAAAAAGCATAAACAGCAGCTCCTGTATCCATAAATATCCATCTATCCTATACAGATATTTTTCAGCGGGAATGGGAGTGAGGAAATAAAATGTCCAGCCAGTCAAGTGTAGCCAGTGTGGTATTGGAAGGGGACAATTAAGTACGGGCATCTTTATGGGTTAGCTATTTATGGCACTGCTTCTCCAGAAGCATCATGGATGCTAAAATACAGGGGATAAAAAACGTCACAGACCAGCTCCCTGGGGCAAGTCGAGTGTTGAGAGATTGCTCCTAGCCATTCAAAGACTTGTGCTCTGTTTGGGTCAGCCCCTGGGATCACCGATTGTAACTGCGTCCCATCGCTGCTGCATTTCTATGAGGAATTAGTAGACTTGAGTCATTAAGTCGATTAACAACCATTTACCACGCTAAAATGGTAGGACCTACTCAAATTAGTAGAGACACCAGCTTGGAAACATTGAAAGACTTACTATGAAAACTGATTTTTTTAGCATAGCTTTTTGTATGATTTAGAAAGGGAAAAAAAGGCTGATATGACACATACTGAGGAGGCTATTCTGTAGGCAGCTAATTCTGGGTTTTGGCATGTTTACTGCGAAGTGCAAAGCAACAAGCACCTACGGCTCCCTGCCATAACTTTTCATAAAGCCAAACTGCGGGGATCTGTCATGTTCTAAGCATGAGTTACAGTGCTTTTTCCTCATAAAACCTAGCTGGTGTGGTTGTAGTGAACTAAACTACTTATTGCTGTGCAATAATCTATGTGACGTCAGCTTGGCGTCCTTGATTGTGCTCATATCAGATAGGTGTGTGCTGTCGGTGTGATGGTTTAAGGCCAGGTCTGTACTTGGAAATTTGCATTTGTCTGACAAAACTGATCTAATTACATTTCTTTAGCAGGTAAATCTTAACCCGCATGCTGGGTACTACTCTTGTAGTGATGAGCAAAGGACTCAGCAGCATTTGAATGGAGATGATTGAAAAATATGCTTTGTTTTGTATTAAATATTTTGTTATGGTTTTGTTTTGGGGGATGGAAGGCTGTGACTTCGGTATAGTACCTCTTCTATGAAAACACAGTTCTTTGTGGTTTTTTTGGCAGAAAGGCTATAATTTCAGATTTTGCTGATGCTTATAAAAATTGTGTTCAATCAAAAAGCTTTTATGTGTTTTGGAACTGAGGAATGTGAGGTCTTGTTATTAAGCTGAACCTTATTTCTGTCTCCTCCAATTTCAGGGTGGGGCTATATGGTGACACGCATAGCAGTGCTATATGCATTCTGTTCTGGGACAGATGCTTGTCAGGTAGACAAACCCCTTGATCTTGAGATACCTCTGTCTAGTCTTTGTGCAGTGCCTACGCCTGATCAGGGCTCACCTGGCACTCAGATCTAATCAACAGCCTTTCCAGGCTTTTCTAGAGTCAGGAGAGGGAGGATATGTGGCCACAGATGTACTTGAGTGTCTGATTTATTTGAGGGGTTAGAGGGAAAGGGGAAGGAGAGGGAGGTGCCAGACAACCTAATATTATTTGCAGGTCAAATCAAAAGTTTTTTATGGAGGTTTAAGGTGAATTTTGCCTAAATAAGAAATTAATAGGGACTTAGAAGTTTTCCTTTGGTTTTGTATTTAATAAGGACTTAGAAGTTTTCCTTTGGTTTTGTATTTAATAAGTAATGATCTTGGGAACTTGGTATGTGGGGGTTACATGTTAGCAGCCATCACTGTGTCATGTTGCCTCTTGATTTGATTTCTTGTTATCAATGCTTCCTTTTGAAAATATCCTTGCCTTTAGAGTCATGTGAGCAGCTGTATACAAAAAGGTAAATTATAAGGGATCAGTATAGCCTTCCCAGCTTTCTACCTCACTGTGGGTCCACAGCAGACAAACCGTCAGTTTTCTTAAACACAGCTATTATAAAAGATGTAAGGAGCTTGATAGTTGTCTGAAAGTAATTTTCTATTGCAGGATTAATTGTGACAAGTGTGGTCCATGCTACTTTCTGGACTATCTCCAGAAGTATTTCAGGAACTGATGTTTTTATTTATGGACTCTATTTATGGATCATGTGGACATTGTCAGCTCTTGTAGAGGAAGGAGTTCCCCCTGCTAAAATAACTTTATGCATCTTCTCAGAGCTTTGCTATTGAATGCTAGCTTATTCTGGTGCAGTGATGCTTGCAGTGTTTTGTCTCTGTTTTGCATTGATTTGAATATTTTGAGCTTATCCTTGAACTTATCCCACCAGACAGGGGACCAATGCCCTTGTTTGAATGTACTCAGTGTGATAGCAATAGCGTGGCAGAGACCTGTGGGAGAAAATGTTACTGATAGTAAAGAGGTGGTGGAAATGATGATTCTCGTGTTATAAAGCCAGAGATCACCCAATACCAACCAATCTGCCACTGTTGCTGCAGCCTCCTGTTGTTTGCATCCCGCAGGGCCAGGGCAGTGATGTCGCTGGAACGACACCTCTCTGTGCCAGATGTGGATGTGTTTTGTCGCACTGGGGTCGGAGGAGTGACACCATGACGCCACCAGGGTGACTAGCAGTGACTTGGGACTGCGCTGCAAGCCTGCCTGGAGGCTCCATCCTCCGAGTAGGGCTTGTGCAGAAGGGAGTCTCTTGTCGCAGTTTGCCCTACTGAGATCAGTGCTGCTACTCAGAGAAGGGACAGGGGACATGTCTATTTCACTCTGGGCAGGCCAGAGCTATGTAGTTCCCCTCCAGTGATTTCTGGACTGGGTTTTAGTAGATATATCTGAGGGCAAGCTCATGCCTTGTATAAGCAACCTTGCTGACCCAGAACTAGAGTGAGTTTTAATTCTTCCATCCTCTGTCACCTGAATGTTAAAACTGTCACCACAATGTTTTATTAACAGCAGTTTTAAAATTTAATAGTTTTATTCTATGTTGTAGAGCACTTTTGCACCAGTTCCCAAGGGGGCGATGACAGTAAGAGTGTTTCACTGTGTTTTTCAGATTGGTTAGGTTAATGCTTTTCATGTTAATGAACACATATTAAGATCTGATTAGACAGTGTGTCTGTGGGCAAAGTTCCTGTTGATCCCACTAGGGAGTTTTATCTGTGTCAAAGAATTGCAGGATCAGGTCATCATTGTATCATTTCAGAAAATGATTGTGACCTCCTCTTAATGTTGAAATGTTTGCCAAAGCAAGTGAAGAAAAGTATTCCCAAATTCTGAGATCCTAGTCTACAAGGCGTAGCCTGAGTTTGGAGGTCTTAACATATAAGCAGAGGCTACCCTGGTAGAGGTTGTTTTTGAAATAATATATGATTAGTTCAAGGAATAACAGTAAAATTACCCTTAGCTTAAAATCAAATTAAAAATTTAAGAAGGACCAGCAAGGTTCTGGAGTGTGTTGAGGAATAGAATAGCAATAGAAGCCTTCATGGCATTGCGTGGTAGGCAGATAATGTTAATTACAGAAGGTGGTTGTCCCACAGAGAGGGAGGTTGGTGGTAGCAGTGATTTACTTCAGAGGGCAGTTTAGTCATTGTACTATTCCTAGACAAGACTCTGAATTTACGTGATACTTAAACTCTTCAGTCATTTTTGAAACCAAATTTAGGTGCTTGAGTCACGTGATGTTTTTGAAATTACTCCTGTCTTTCTGTCAGCCATTTCTACATGGCTGATCTTGGAAGATGCAGCACCTACTGGCTGTTGTACAGTTAAGCAGGAGCTGGGAGCTGGAAGTGTCAAGAGGTTGGTGGATACCTGCCAGCAATTGCAGTACACAAAGGGATGATCTGATGTGCCTGGGGTGTTTTTGGAGCTGCTGTGCTTGTGCAGTTGGTCTCTGTGTGCACCTTGAGTCAGAGGCACCTGGAACGTGTCATCTTTGCCATGCATGTGCACACATCTACCCTGCAGCCCAGAGACCTTGGGCTTGCTGCTCGTAGTCACTTTGCACATGTTCCCTGACCCTTTCTCAGGGATTTGCCAACATCCTGCAGCCAGAAATCTGCTAAAATATCATGTGGAGTGGGAGGGAAGACAAAATGGGAGTGTCAAACTGAACCCAAGTTTGTGTGCTGGTTAGCTCACTCTTCCCCATGACCCTGAGCTGTGCAGGCAGTGAGGCAATTTAACAAGATTTCAGGGCTGGAGCTAGGGCTGGGGCTGACTGACAGCCCTCCCCTAGCACTGAGGTCCCTCTGATCACTCGGGGCTTGGTCCAGCACCAGGCCTGGGGCAGACAGGCAGATAATAGACACTGGAGAGAGAAGATAAGTAGGCTAATGGGGGAGAATCTGTCTCTTCTGAATTAGTCCAGGTAGCATGAATAACTGTATTGTTTTTTCATATCAAGGGTGTCAGATATGGATTTGTGATCCTAATACTGCATAATCAATTCTCTCCCCTCTGCTGTGCTTTGTCAGGAGCAGTTTTGTTCATTTGCAGTCCTTGTTCATGCTTTCCTTCCTGTTTCGCTTGTCTTTATAGATTTTTATCTCAAAGTTGAAAACGTTTTTGTTGATATCAGAAAGATTGCACCCGCTTTTAGAAAGAGGCGAGTGACACAACACAGTGAAATAGCATTCGAGATGCATTTTTTAATGCTGATAACAGTAGAATGTTGCCCAGAATATTTACAGCGCAAGGGAGAGGGGAGTGAGCTCCTCAAGTGTTCAGGGGCCAGTTAGTCTCTTCGAACTGCTGCCATCTGAAGGTTAGGCATCTGCTCTAAATTGGCTGTCTGGGCACCCTCTTGAGACCATGGAGACAGATGGGAAAAGACAAAAACCCATCTGGAGATGTGTGTCTTAAGTACATCTTTTGGGTCAGAACAGGAGTTGGACAGGAAGGGTTGTCCCTGGAAGCAACTATCTCTTTCCTCTGACTTCAAAGGGAGCCTAAGTGACTTTGTTTAACTTACTGACCAAGATTTAGATAGTTAGAGTAGGGGAAATGAATCCCAGCCCTACTGATCTGACAGTAGAAACCTCAATGAAAGTTAGTGAGAGTTAAGGCTCTTGAACCTTCCAAGTGATTTAGATAATGCCGCTATTAAGTTTGATGTTTCCTGTGAGATACTTGGCTGTGTCTGGACTCAGAAACATGATTTGTTAGCTAAGCCTGAGACCAAATTCTTCCAGAGGCTTGATATAAAGGAAGGAGAATAGTGTGATCCATGACAATGTGAAGGGTTCAGAGTCCAATTTTAAGTGGTGCAAGCTCTACAGCAATGTAGTCTGTAAGTAATAGAAGGTATTACTGGGTGGTAATATGCCCAATCTATGTGATACATTGATCAGCTCCTTTGTTTTTGCATGGTATTTTAGGTTAGAGATTATTTTCATTTTAGAGAGATTTTGAAAACATATAAATTTCTTAGGGATTGAGAATGTTGGTGTGTACATGCATTTTGCTCTATCTTCTGGGCTGATAAGCACAGTGTTTTCTAACTGTGGTGGTTTTGTAGATTTCTGTGACCATTTAAAAGCAGGATTATTGATGTAAAATGTGATGGTCCAGATCACAATAGAAAGGCTAGTGAAAAATGGCCTTTGGAAGTTTGCCGAGCATGAGTCCTCTGCCCTATTTCTGGGCTGACATATTCACCTCCTAACGTGGAGGCCCTGTGCCTCAGAAGCTTAGGGCAGCTGAGCGCTAGGACTCTTCTGGGGACTCTGCAGCCTATTAGGAGGGACTGGCTGTGGGGATAGTTGGGCCATTAAGGTACCCCATAATTCATAACTGAATTATGTCCTACAAATGGACTTCATTTGGAGATGGCTTACTGGCCTTAAATGGTGCTTCTTATTTTGCTAGTAATTCCTTGACTTGTCTTAATCCCTGGGTGGTGAGACAGGTGAGCCTTTAGCTTTGGTTTCTTGGGCTGAGTTGAAGTGCTGTGTGCTGGGGAACACTGTGGCATCATTAGGTGAGTGGCAGCTGAGCACTCAGTACTCCTGTTGCACATGTTGTAGGTCGAGAGTGAGCTATTTATATATATACAAACACTTTTCCTTGGAGTTACTTTTCTAGCAATTGATCTTCATCTGCTGGGCATGTAAATGCTGCAGTTTGTTAGAGTCCCTGCTAAATACCTTCTTCAAAGTGACAGAGAGACAACCCTTGCATCTCTACCAGTACTCTTCAGTGGTGAGATACTGAAGTGCGTTTAGGTAAATGTTGCATCTTCCTTTTCTCTCACGCTTCCCTCCCCCCTCTCTGTTTTGTTTGCTGCAGGTTCTCGGCGTTTTTGGATCTACGCAGTGGAAGTTGCATCTTGTGTATGGCGTGGTTAAGCTTGCAGCCTGTCACCTCGGCCTTCCTCCATTTTGGGCTGGTTACTTTTGTGCTGTTTTTGCATGGTTTGCAGGTGGATGCTGGCCTGACGGGAGACTCCTCCAGTTCAGTACAAAACAGCTCGTGTTCAGGATCTTTTGACTGCAAGGAAGGTGTTATCCTGCCAATATGGTACCCAGAAAATCCATCCCTTGGGGACAAAATTGCTCGTGTTATCGTATACTTTGTAGCACTGATCTACATGTTCCTTGGAGTCTCCATCATTGCAGATCGTTTCATGGCATCTATAGAGGTCATTACATCGCAAGAGAAAGAAATCACAATTAAGAAGCCCAATGGAGAGACCACGACGACCACCATTCGGATTTGGAATGAAACTGTTTCCAACTTGACCCTCATGGCTCTGGGCTCCTCTGCTCCTGAGATCCTTCTGTCTCTGATAGAAGTGTGTGGACATGGATTCATAGCTGGAGACTTGGGGCCATCCACAATTGTTGGCAGTGCTGCTTTCAATATGTTTATCATCATTGCCATCTGTGTCTATGTGATCCCTGATGGAGAAACCAGAAAGATAAAACACCTGAGGGTTTTCTTTGTCACAGCCGCATGGAGCATCTTTGCTTACATCTGGTTGTACATGATCCTTGCTGTCTTCTCTCCAGGTGTGGTTCAGGTCTGGGAAGGTCTGCTCACACTTTTCTTCTTTCCACTTTGTGTTCTTCTTGCTTGGATAGCAGATAAACGTCTGCTTTTCTATAAGTATATGCACAAAAAGTACCGTACTGACAAGCACAGGGGCATTATCATAGAATCAGAAGGTGATCACCCTAAGGGAATTGAAATGGATGGCAAGATGATGAATTCCCACTTTCTGGATGGAAACTTAGTGACTGTTGAGGGGAAGGAGGCAGATGAATCTCGCAAAGAGATGATCCGGATCCTTAAGGACCTGAAACAAAAGCACCCAGAAAAGGACTTGGACCAGCTGGTAGAAATGGCTAACTACTATGCCTTGTCTCATCAGCAAAAGAGCAGAGCCTTTTATCGCATTCAAGCTACCAGAATGATGACAGGAGCTGGCAATATTCTGAAGAAGCATGCAGCTGAGCAAGCCAAGAAAAGCACCAGCTTGCATGAGGTGCGGCCAGATGAACCTGAGGAATTCATCTCCAAAATTTATTTTGACCCGTGCTCCTACCAGTGTCTTGAGAACTGTGGTGCTGTTCTCCTGACAGTGGTGCGGAAAGGAGGGGACATGTCCAAGACCATCTATGTGGACTATAAAACAGAGGATGGCTCTGCCAATGCTGGTGCTGACTATGAGTTCACAGAGGGGACCGTTGTCTTGAAATCAGGGGAGACCCAGAAGGAGTTCTCAGTGGGAATTATCGATGATGACATCTTTGAGGAAGATGAGCATTTTTTTGTGCGGCTCAGTAACCTCCGTGTGGTGGAAAGTGAGGAACCTCCAGAGCTCAGTAACTCCCCATACCCAAAGGCCATGTTGGCTTCTCCCTGTGTGGCCACAGTGACTATACTGGATGATGACCATGCTGGCATCTTCACATTTGAGTGTGATGTTATACATGTCAGTGAAAGCATTGGTGTGATGGAAGTCAAAGTCCTAAGGACATCAGGTGCTCGGGGTACAGTCATAGTGCCATTTAGGACAGTAGAAGGGACAGCGAAAGGAGGTGGAGAAGACTTTGAAGACACTTACGGGGAGCTGGAGTTCAAGAATGATGAAACTGTGTAAGTACCCCATTGATTTCTGTTTCTGGGTCTATTTTTGGTGTTTAACCCCCCATTTTGCCTCCATTGCAGGTTAATGCTGGCAAGGGACAGGCTCCTTTCTTCGCCTTTCCTTCAGTTTCTCTACTCACCTCTTTCAGGCAAGAACTGACAGCAGGATTTAAGGGCTCAAAACTCTTGTCCCTTCCCTCTTGGGAATGACAAAGTGAGGTTTAGAAATACTACGGGTGGAGGGAAGGTGGGAGGAAAATATATAATTCTCTGAGGTCCTGTACTAAAGCTAAGGGTTAATGGAGAGTTAAGATAGAGAAGAAAAAGCGTGAGCTTTTATCTGGCTGGGCAAATACGGGAAAGCCTCTTTTTGAACACCAGACATAGAGGGCACAGGAGTTTTTTGCTGTCCCTAGATTAAAAGTTTACAACAGTTATTCCCAGGCAAGTGAGAACTGCTCAGTAGACATGGGGCTTTGTTTTCACAGGAGCAGTACATCATACCTGTGTCTCTAGGCTGCCTGTGCAACAAGCAGATCTATGTGGCAGCTGATTCATAGCACAGGCACAGCTGCAAGGTGTTCTGCTGGACTTGTGAAATCCTTCAAGCCTTTATGTCCCTATGGTCTACCCATATTCCCCAGGTCACCTTCTCTATGATCTCCCTATGTCTGTTCTATTACTACCTGTGGGTTTTCCCTGTGTAAGACACCATGGCAGTTGGCAATAATGGTCTAAAGCACTACAGCTCACAGCCTGTCCATATGGCTCCATGACCCAGTGTTTTCATTCAGAATAAAGAAGGGAAGCAGAACAGTCTGCACCAGTCCTGTTAATTCAGCTCTTTTATTGCGTACAAGGTAGCCGATATGAAGCTAGGAAGTAATAAAGACCGGAGAGGCGATAATGCCTAATTGCTTTAAGTACCTGCTGTTAACATTACTAGGGAATGAGAGAAATCCCTTAGCTGAGTAGGGAGAGGGAGGAGGGTGTGAACCTGATACTAAAACTCCCTAGTGTTAAGTGCCTTGGTTCCTCTTGTTAACACCTAATCACTTGAGCCATCAAAGGAAGAATTGTGCAGACTTGCAACTGCCATCAGAGAAAGGAAATCTTTGTACCAAGCCTCCCAATACAGTACACGAAAAGATGGGATGCCCTAATTCAGTAGCACCTTCTGCTTTAGCCCACTAAATCATTTAATCCAGCTAATATCCACAGTCCTGATGCTTGATCATAAGTACGTGTTCTTCCTATTAAAGGAAGAGAAGATCCTGGTTGGCTGGATACAGCCACTGTCAGAGATGGAAGAGGATCAGCTGTCCTCATCTGGCCTTTTCAGGGAGATGGGCCATGCAGTTTAGTCTCTTTTATTGAGCAGCAAGCTGATTTGTCTAGAGAAAGTGAAGAAGGTCAGCTGTGTGGTTGCAGTCTCCTCTGAGCAGGCTACCTAAAATATAATGGGCAATACCTTGCTTCAGCCAGGTCTTGAAGAAAGAGAGACTTTTCTTGCTTGAAAAAGACCCATCAGTGAAAGGCCAGCAGGTTGGGCATACCACAGAAAAAGCCCATGAGCCATCTTACTCCAAACTATACTCTCTCTCTTTTCATCCTCCTGCTGATGGAAGACTTCTTTTTGTATTTGAAAAGTGTAACAGAAGGTCAGAGCATATCCACATAGTTCCTTCACTTGGGTCAAAATAAATCACGTTCAGCAGGACCATGTGCATCCTTGTGGGACAGAGTCTAATGAAAATGAAGGCAGTCCAGAAAACAAGTAGGTGTAGGTTGATTAACACTGTGACCCAGAGAAGATGCCTCAGAGCACAGATGAGACCTTTGTGGTGTACTTCAAAGTGTGCTCACACCTAATGCATTAAAGTGGCTTTCACTTTTGTATCAGAAGACTGCTGGGAACAAAGCCTGCCAGCCACAGTGGCCACAGAGACCGTGTGGCTAGCAGAGATTAATTTCTTTTGAAGCTAGAATTAGTAAAGCTGACTCAACATAGCACTTAATCAAACTAATAAGGCTAACAAGGAGGGAGATCATGTCAGCCAGCAGGCTGCCTTTATTCACTCCTGGGTTTCATTTTAAATCTCCAGGTCTTTTGGGAATGGAGTTTTGGGCTGGCAGCATGTGAAGGTGGTTTTCAGTAATCAGCTCTTGGTCTTTAAATTCAGTGAATACAGGTCAATTGCTGTACTTTGCTAGCTTTTCTCTGGGATGCAGGTGGAAGCAGCTGTAGAAACCTCAAAACAGTCATTGATGGGTTTCATCTCTTCCTTTTTTTTTTTTTTTTTTTCTTATTTCTAAGTCTGAATGCAGAAAATAATTCTAAGCAATTATCCAGGCTGCCAAGTGGAGGCATTTCAGGTCTGAATTTAGAGTTCAGACCCATAATGCTACTGTTTTAACAAATGCTGTGTAGTTCTGGCTAGCCCAATTTGGGAAGATGAATGGATAGGGTGTCTGGGACAGTTTTGCTGACCTAGAGGGCAGTGTATGAGGACTGGTCATGTTATTGCTTGGTACAAGGCTGTATGAAAACACTGGGTTGCTAAATAGCTGGGGGTTGCCTGGCTGAATATGTCAGGCCCTACCTCTTAAATGCCTTGCCACTGAGGGGAACCCACCATGATGTACTGATGTCTCCTGTGCACTGAAGCGGGGACTGAGGATCCACAAAGTCCAGTGTAGTACAGAGGGTAAAGCAGGAAGATTATGGTCGTCAGTAGATGATGCCAAGGACAGGGAATCAAAAAGCAGTGAGAAGTTACGTGCTTCCCCACTTCAGGCTGATCATTAGGCTCTCGCTTAGAAAAGGTGAAACTTGGGCTCTACTTTCCTTTCTGGTGTAGGATCTGCTCATGTTTTCACACGAACTTGAAATGGAGTCCTTCCTCCCTCACTGCTTTTCTTTGTTGTTCTCCTTGTGGAGTCACTGAAAAGATTTTTGACTCATGGAGGAATTAACAGCATCTTGCAAATACATAAGAGTGCTAAGCTTTGCTGTGGCTATACATCTGTGCTAAGGATCTGCAGAACTGCAGCTGCAAAGAAGCACTGATCAGTGCAAACCAGAGGAGAGTACGAGCTTTAGTTCATGCTCTCAGCTCGGTCTCTGACACACAAATTTGAAAACTTCAGCTCACATTCTGCAGCGGCAGGCAATCTGTAAGTAGTTTGTAGGTCAGCCTCCTTAAGTGTAGTGATGGCTAGATTAATCTGAGGGGCACTGGATTACACAGCATCCTTGAGATTAAGCCACAGGAGAGGTGCTGCCATCTACCAAATCCCCAGAGCCAAGGATAAGCACTTTGCCTGAAAACTAGGTGGAGAAGAGGTCTTCACTTAAATATAACAAGGTATAATAAACTGTCTCAGAGTTGTGGTTTTTTTTTTTTTTTTTTTTTTTTTTTAAGAGGCTTTCCCTAAAATATGTGGGGACTAAAAAAAAATGAGTTGATGCAAACGTTACAGAATGAGAGGGAAATGGATCCTGCTACCGGGTCTTGCTTGTTGCCTCTGTGATTCTTTCTAGACTAACACAGTCAAAGTTTCCTTACTCACATTTGGGTGAAAGCACAGAAAAAGCAGGTTGAGTTGAGAAGGCCTGAAACAATGCTGTTAATACTGAAATATGATCTTACGCAGTGTGTGTGTGTGTATGGATGTGCATGGGTGTTGGATAGCTATAAATCAAACGATGTAATCTCGAAGGCTGTCATCTGTTGAGAAGAGAATTGATCAGGTCTCAAATATTTGATTATGCTGCCTGTTTTTTCAAAACATTTGTTATTTCTAAGCTCCTGCTCCAGTGATGGTCAGAAATGACCTAAGCAGCTGAAGCAGAATCCTAGTTCTCTTGTTAACTAAAAGCAAACTCAAGAAATCAAGTCCAAAACTTAGTGTTTGTTTTGTTTTGGTTTTGTTTGGTTTTTTGTTTGTTTGGGGGTTTTTTGCAAGATGACAGAACACTTTCTGTTAGGTTCTTGGAGGTATGAAAATGTAGAAGAATGATTGACCCAGCTGCTTTATCATGTCCAAGCAATAAAGAAATCATTAAGAGCCAGCAGCAAAAAGTGAATTGGGTTTTAAAGGATTTTCTTTTTGCATAATAAAGGGAACTCCTAGCAAGTCATTAAATTTAATTTAAATTTTCTCTGTTTAAATTGTTTCTTCTGTTTAAAACTGTTTAATTTGATATGGAAGTTTGTCTAGGTCTTGCTTTAGAAAGTTTAGGAAGATACACAAGTCAACAGTAGCTGATACATCAGCTAGAAGATAAAGTGACAGGTTCTGCTGTGGCCATAACACTTGCAGCAGCTATACTGAATTAAGGTTTAGGCCAAGAGATCTGCTTTGTTACTTGTCCTTCTTGCCCGTTGCTCAATTACTTGCAGGACCTGAAGGCTACTAGACGTGAAGCCATCTGCCCTGAATCAGTGATTGTCAGAGGTCCTAAGCCTGTAGCTCAGGAAGGGACTGGGTTTTGAGAGGTGCTGTGGTGTTAAACTGGTATTAAATGGCCTGCAAAACCTCTTTGCAAAGTCAGCATGGCTGAACTTTGGTAACATATGGAAACCTACCGTTATTTATCTATTATGTATTAGGCAGAGGTCTCAATAACAGAAGGGCTGTCTCCTCCGTTTGTACAGAGAATGCTGCAGATAAATGTATAAAGCCTGCCTCAAGAAGCAGTCAGATTTTCTTTTTTTTTATTTTTCCCTTTAGAATTTAAGCAGGATGTTCTGTGCAAGTTGCACATTGTCTCTCCTTGTCTGCTTCTCCCCAGAGAAGCTCCAGGCAGCTGCATGCATGGCTGTGGCTGCTCCATGGAGTCACCATGAGCCTTGGGCTGTCTCTGAGTGCGTGCTTAGCTCGGTGGGGCTGGTCCTCTAAAGCGCTGCCACAACACTGACCAGTAGAAAAACACGTGTATTTCTTCCTGTTAGGGGCTTCAGGCGTTTTATGGCAGGCTGGCTCATGGGGTGTACTTGTGTGTATGTATGTATGTGAAAGCCAGAGGTGGTCCTGTCTGGGTCAGGCTCGGGTTGGTGCTGTGCCCCAAGGCTGATGGTTAACAACTGCCATGGCAGCCACCATGTGCTGCTGCTGACACCCTCTCTCCTGGGTGTTGTATCACCCTTGTTTGGTGGAGAGGTCAGTATCCCTTCCTCCTCCTTCTCCTCTCCTGTCTACCCTCACTTGGATGCAGAGATACCTGGGCCCTGACCCCTTGCCTGTGGTCCTGCCGTGGTGGCTGTTAGCTTCCCCCAGCAGATCTGGGGAAGGTCATAGTGGAGAAAGGTGAATGGTGGTTGTCTGTTTGAAGGACATCATACTGAGGTTTGGCATAATTAATTGTCCTTTTTGCTATTCAACACTTGAAGAAACTGTCAGCTTAATTTTTTTAATTTGGTCACCTACGCAGTCATGGTTGTGGCATTTTGAGAGGAATGCTATTAATGATACTTAGCTCTTTTGCATGGTATTTCGTTAGTAGATCTCACAGCACTTTGCAAAGGCGACTGAGGGACATTATTCCCATTTTGCAAATGGGGGAAAAAATACAGAGAGGATGACTTATCTTCCTTCTGGATTATCAAGCAGATCAGAGGCAAAGACAGAAATAAAACTGGTCTCCCTGAACTGCTGGCCTGTGCTCTATCCAGAAGAAGGTCTGCATACATCGAGCTCGTAACTTCCTATTACGCAGGACCACAGTGAATTATGCAGATGCACTCTCCCCCGCCATCGCGAATCAGGCTGGTACAGGTATAGGCAGTAGCTACAATATCCCCCAAGCTGTCAACACTATCTGCAGTTTTGGGTACTCATTTTCCTAAATCAAATTTTGATCACATGACATGGAGGTGTGCTGCATCTGCAGATCTTCGTTTATTTATATCAGCTGTGATGACTCCAATTAATGACCAAGGTCATAAGAAAATTATTTTGATAACCTAGCCTGAACTTCAATGGCTCCCATACGCCATACACTGATCCTAAGGCTCTGGGCTGTACAGCCCTCTAAAATTGACAATAACTAGTGAAACTCCAGGCAACGAGGATTTGTTATGTGACGCTGATGTTTCCTTCTCTCAGGACACGCTTTCTCCCCGTTAGAGTCTTCTTGAGATTGAACTTGAAACTGAATCCTCCAAACTCTTCTCCAGTTTGTTTCTGTTGGCGGGTAAGCTCCTGGCTTTCCTGCACACAAATTAGAAGTTCTTGATTCCTGTTTTAATTCAGATTAAGGGAAAACAGTAGCAGTTGTCCTCCAGTTAAAAAAAAACTTTCCCCCAGTGTTCTTAACAGTACCCGTTTCTAATTTAACTGAAGTCCTTTACACACAAACACTCACACTCTGGGTTTCTGCTGTAGTCCTGCTGAGAGGTCTAGGCGGTGTGACCTGCAGGGGATTAGTGTAAGGTGTCAGGGGACTGTTCCTGGAGCGTATGTAAAATCAGCCTGCAGAAATGTGAGACTGTGTCACCACCTTGGGAAGAAGAGAAGCCCGGAGCTGACCTTTACCTTCCCAGTTAGTCCTGTTGGCAGGTGTCAGAGGGACATACTTGCCATCTGTCCATGAAGAAGGACAAATGACATCCTGTCTCAGAGACTATGACTTCTTTCCCATCAAAGGAGGTATTTGTATGGGCTTATGTGACAGCATTAAACAGAGGAGGCGTGGGACCCCAGCTCAAAAGTGAGGCATGTGGTAGAGATCAGCTCTTCAGAGCTGGTGCATGCTCTGATCTAGCAGAGGAGGCCCTGGGAAGCTCACAGGTTCCTGAAGTAGGAGGCCCTTGGAAGGAATGTTCTGAGATGTATCAGAGAGGGCAGCAATGTTCCTAGTTTAGAGCAAAGACAGGGAAATTCACCCTGCCAAATGACACAACTGAGTTTTCAGTTTAAAAACAAAAAAAACAGACCAGAACTTATCCAAGATAAAACAAGTCTGTTGTGGCTTGAGTGAACTTTGCCTCCTTTACTCACACTGCTTCATGCGTTATTGCGTGGAGCACCTTTGCAAATGGGTGACTTAGATGTCATGCCCTTCACACACAGATTTGCAGAGCCACGGGTCATATTTGTTTCCTGCCTATAAGAAGGAGAAGAAGGTACAGTTTGAATGATTCACCTTCAGGAGATAAAAAGAGATACTGTTGGCAAGGCTTGATAGACCATATATCACTCCAAGTATGTGCTGGGATATTTAACTCACAGTAGGAACATTACTTACGGCATCATTGTAATGTGTCTGTGATTTCTAACAGATCAGAGTGCTAGCAAAGTTTCTGAGTTAAATATGGGCTTACCCTTTTCTAAATAAGGTGAGGAGAACAACAGAGTCTGAAACCTTCCCAGCCAGCGGTCCTCCAGCATGTCTTCATTGTGGCTAAATAGAAGCAGCTGATCCTGGTGGAAGGTGGCAGTTGTTTCAAATAAGAAATTATTTACCTGTTGCTGGCAGTGTGGCTTGTTTCTTATTTACTTCATTTCAAGATAAAAGGTGATAAGAGAATTTGCTATGTGAGCTGATAGAAGCACTGGGGACCAAGTTCATCCTCCGTTTAGCTTCAGTGAAAACAGCAGATTTAAAGCTGGGAGGAATGTGGACTGGTACATACTTACAGCTGTCTTAGCAGATGGGCTGTTGACAGATGAGGCCCCTCAAGTCTCTGCCTGGGTGCCAGCACGTACTGCTGCGAGCATTTCAGCTGAAGCCAGTCCTGGTGTTGAACAGGCCCTGGCTGCACTGTGTGTCGGGCCCTTTGGGTGGGTTGTGCTGGAAGGGCAGTGAGGTGGAAGTCTGAACATCAGATAGGACCAGTTCTTCCTGCCAGGATTTGCAGGACCTGTCCTTAGGAGGCTTGACAGAGACATCTGCGGAGCTGCCTTGAAGCATGAGCAGCCTCACGTGGAGCGTGGCGCAGCCCCAGAGCTGGACTGCAGCTCCTGGAAACCCTCCTCTGGACATCGGATCCCTGACAAGCCTCCACTGTGTCATGCTTCTCTCCTTCCAGGTTCTGGCGTGCAGCCCTTCTGGGTAATAAAAAGAGGCCAGGACTTGATGAGAGCAAGAACCATGGCTCTGATCTCATGGTTTCTGTTAGATTGTGGGAGATTTCCTTCAGTGTTTTTAGGTGCTGGGGAGGGAAGAGGCTTTTTCTCTGCTGTTCACCTCTCCAAGCAGAGTTTCCAGCAGTGGTTGCTCCCTCCTGTGCTGCAGCTGCTGTGCTGACTGTGCTGTAGATGGAGAATTTGCTGCTGCACCTCTTTGGTGCTCCATGTAAAAGTATGTTGTTAAAGTGAAATGGGGTAGGAATTACCTTTTGTGCTTCTGCTTTTCTTTCCATGAGATAAGCAAGCCAAATGGGTTCTACCCTCATAAAAATCCCTGCCTAAGCACCATGCTGCTCTGCTTTTATCCTTTAGAGAAGAAAGCATGATAAAGCTATCCACATTTAATGTAGAAATTCTGCTCTGCTTATCTCCACTTTACCTGTCTTCCCTCCTAGATTGGTTTCTCCTTTACCTCATCTGCTTGAGAGTTTTGGCTTAATACTGCTACCTCCCTTAATACTCCACCTCCCTTAGTAAAGATAACTGGACCACGATGCTGTTTAGGAAGGATGGGCCAGAACCAGTGTATTGACTGTGCAAGACTAAATAAGCACGGAGCAGTCTGTTTTCTAAGACATCAGAAATGCTTCTTTATTTTGGGGTTGATTGTGGTTAGCTTTGATAGCTCACAAGTAGTTTCATCCTTCTGTAGTAAAGCTGGGGAGGGAGAACGTGTGAATTGGCAGTTTTTCCCAGATGTGTCCTGTTAGCTGACACCGCTGGAGGTAGGCAGAGCTGTGAATAATGCAAAAATGCTATGAACGGACTATGTATGAGCAATAAGTGCTTGTGTAGCAGATGGGCTTCTAGGGTTTGATCAGCTGTATCCTGCAGAGCGATACCTGAAAGCTGTAGCAGGGAGGAGTGCATCAGATGCCTAGCTACTACTGGCATGTGAGGCTGTAGCACTGTGGAAACGTGAGGAGCTGTCTGCGCTCTATCTTGACGGCGACCATGGTGCCACCTCACTTGGCTTCACACTAAGTTGTAGACAGCAGTGGCAGAGCACGAGAGAAGTGCAGGATGGTATCCTTGGTAAAGAGGGCAAAGACCGAAAGAGCTGTTGCCATTGTGCTGGGAGAGCATCCGTATGCAGGCAGGTGGGTTTTTTTCTCCCATGAGCACTGTGGGGAGCAGTAGGTCCCACATGTGTCCCTGTGCAGTGCTTCTGGCTGGCTGGGAGCCTGAGGAGGTGAAATGCCATGGTGCAGATTGGCTACCAGTGTTTTAGGGGTACTGGTCCCCAGCATTCTGCTTGCAGACTGGCTGTACTGGGACAGCAGGGCAGCTGATTTTGCAAGCCCAGTACTGCAGCTCCCCTGGGAAGATCTGGTTCATGAGGGAAAACTGAATGAGTCTGGACTAAAACATGGAGCAAAATCTGAGGGTTGCAATAGGCCCCTGGGAGCGTAGCTTTGAGCACCCAAGTGACGGAAGCGTGGCTGGTCTCGGGGGACTGACCTGCCTTGTCGTGGGGTTGCTCAGTTTGTCTCTAAGGGACTGGGGAAGCCGTTTGCAGCTCTGGGGTGTTAGAAGGCAGGACAAATGGATGGGCAGGTTGCGGGGGAACCCTTGCCAGCATGAACTCTAATGACTGGAGCACCTGTTTGGCCTGGCCTGGGACTATGAATGTTTTGCCTCTGGGGACCACTTCTCAGGGTCTCTTCTGAGGAGGCTGAGACCTCCCTCATACATCTAGCCTGGCATGTAACACCTTGTGCAGCTTCTTGTCTCCTGGTCCCACACTGGGAAGGGAGCCCAGCAGCCAGCTGGGCAGGGGATGCTGACTGCCTCCAGTGAGGGGTTTCTCCTTTGCGGTGCAGGGCTGTCCTGGGTGGCAGGCCAGGGAGTTTCATGGACCTGCGAGCTTGTAGAGGAGAGGTCTGAGGAACAAGTACGGGAGCAACAAACTTCTGCTAAGGGTACCTCCCTTTGAATTTTGGGGGGAGGTGGTTTTTGTTTTTTTTGGTTTTTGTTTTTCTTTTGAGTAAATTGCTGCATAGAGTAACGGCCTGCTCCCTGGAGCGTACATCTAATGGAATTAAAGGGTATCTCTATCTTGTTCTGGGCAGTGAGAGCTTCCTTGGAGCTGCTGCCCAGAATACTTGTGAGACACCCTATAATTCAATTAGAAGTACCCTCCAGGGAGCATATAATTATATCATATCTATGAAATGTAATGACAGCCCCCTCGTGTCACATGGTGAGCAAGTCTCTGCTGCTGCCCAGAACCTTTCACCGGTAAGGAACTAATCTGCTTAGTGCAAATTGAACTCGGTGGTGTACAGCACTTACCCAAATGCTTCTGAAGGGAATCCCTGCCAGCGGAATAAACCTGTTAGCAGCACGTGAGCATCGCCACCCCTACACCACTCTTCCCAACCCTCAGACCACTTGCTTGCCTCCACCCTCCCCATCCTCTCTGGCTGGTTTGGTCTCTGAAGCTTCCCAGGAATTTTGAAGGATAGCAAGTTTTCTTTAACCCTTTAAATGTATCTTTTTGCCCCTTGTTAGGTAGTAATAGTCTGTGATGCAGAGGGTGCTGAAGGGATTTGGCTCTGTAATAGGCAGTGTCCTACCTTCCTGCTGCTACCCTATAAGATTTTGATAGACGTTGATATGCTCTGGAGAGAGAAATAATTGTAGCGCATGTTGAAATGCAGCCACCTCTGGTGTGAACTGCAGCATCACAGCATCTGCAACAGTTTAAGGCTAGAAGTGAGGAACACTGAACTTGACCACCACATAGGGGACTTCCATGGGACACTGCAATTCCAACTAACTCTCTCCAGATGCATCAGGTTAAATGAATCTGCAGAAAACCAGAGAGAGGGGGCAGGATGGGGCCTTGGCAGGACTTTGAGTGCCTAAAGAAATCATGCAGAGGAATTTCCTTCCCCACAGTAAAAGACCACTGGTGAACGGTGTCATCTGCCTTCCAGCTGCCTTGTGATGGAAGGATACCCCTAGTCTGTATGGGTCTGACAATGCACTGCCAAGACTGTACTGCCCCCAAACCTCCTCTTGTTCAGAAGTTTCAGAAGGTTCTCCCAGAAGGTTTGTTCACCCACATGAATAATTAAACCCATCTACCTGTCACAAGATTGTAGTTGCTGTGATTACAGTGGTATTGCTGGCTGTCAGCACCAAGATGTCTCTTTGCCCTCAAATCCCAGAGCTCTGAGTGGGCTGGACACCTCGGGAATACAAGATGGAAGAAGGGAAGGGACCTTTGAGAGATGACAGAGGCAGCAGGCGAGTGAGATTGGCTCCTGTTAGGAGGCAGGAGAACATTGTGCCAACCTTGAAGACAATGGATCTGAATCGCAATGCATGTCCTTGACTGGTGTTTTGGGGGTGAATCACCGAAGGTGGAGCAGAGGTGTGTTTAGATGGTGGTGTTCTCTCCTTGGGGACAATTACATGAGGAATCATGGGCCAACAGGGCCATGGTCTGGTTATGTCCAGGGCTTGAAGGAGCTTAGCTGTGAATTGCTGAGTGCTCTGGAAAAATACAGATAAGAGAACAAGGTGGTTGTAATGAGAGAAGGAAATGGATGAGAGTTACTTGCTGAGAATGATGGAGACTTGGTCTTCTACCCTAACGTGGGGTCAGGGCTTGGTTTCTTGTTGCAAAGCCAGTATTTCAACCAAGACTTCAGTCAGTGGTGATATCTTGGAGGTGGATTGAAATGTATCTCCTAGGTCCCCCTCCACTATCTAGCAGGAGAAAAAACTTTCGGCCTTGCTGAAGCAAGCCAATGGAAGGAGGAGCCATTTTGTGTTTCCTGTTCTTTTGCTGCTGTGTCTACTCTGCACCGCCTCCACTGCCAAACCATAGCACCTTGGAGCCTACCTCCACCCACTGCCTATTGCTAGGGAATGCTTCAGGTCATTCTGGGAAGCTGTCTCATCTTTTTCAGGCAGCACTGCCTTTTAAATGAGTATGGCTTGGAGCAACAAGAGAAGCAGTATTCTTCCCTATGTACATCTTATACTTCCCTCTTGGCACTGGGTATCTGTAATGATGATCCCCAACGTCAAACATTGCAGCAAAGCAAGAGATTTGGCATGAAAATGTTGAACCATTGTGTAAATCCTGGTGGCTCTCAAGTACCATATCCTTGTCTGGAACAAGAGAGAGATTTGAACAAACAGTCGTGACAGGCTCTTCTCTGGCTGCATTAGGGTTGTGTTTTCACCACAACTCTGGAGTAACTCTCACTGCTCACCTGCATTTGCACAAGGAAAGTATTGTGGAGTAATACCTTGGTTTTCTGTTCCTAGGGGACCGTTCCTTTTACCATCTAGCTTGTGCTTCACTTGTCCTTAGAAACAGTTATGTGCTTTTCTGTAATAAGTTGGTGGGACAGTAGCATGACCAAGGTTATCTGACCTCCTGTAGACAGAGAGCCTGGAGAGTGCCTGAGTAGTATTGAGGTTACCTGAGGCAGTTTCTTGAGTCAATTAAAGGTATTTTGCATTTATATTTCTCTCATGTGAAGAAATCCCAAATTGAAGGGATCCCAAATTGTTCAGCAAATTGGACAGGAGGCTCATTTTGTTTAGCAAACAAAAGCCAGTGCCTGTAGGTGTGCTGTGTTTGGCAGCTTGCAGTGTGGTACTGTTGGGTAGGGGTGTTTGAGGCAAGGGGGTACCCGGGTCGGGCAGGATTTGGGTTAGCATGCTTGGCAGCAGCATGCCTGTTCCACGAGGAGGGCTGTGCCACTTTTGGGGAGTGTGCAGTGACTGAGACATGGGTGCCTGGGTGTTGAGCATCCTTCAGCACTGGCAGGGTGATCAGGGAGAGTTTGTGTGGTACTCGGTTGAAAACACAGGCTCCGAAGAGCAGGGTGGTTGGCATGGCTGGGATGCAGGAATTCAAAATACACACTTCAGCAAGAGCTGTGCTGCTGTGGAACTCACAGCCTGCCTTCTTACATCGCCACCAGGTAGCACCGCCTGCTGGGGACAAAGCCTCCCTGGTGTGGCCTGGCCAGGGTTGCCTCTGAGGTACTTCAGCCGCTGTGCCAAGACAGAGAACGTTGATCCTCTCTGGGGACAGAGGTAGGTTCATGGGCTTTACGTCATGCTGTGGCACTGCTGGTCCCACCACCCCCAGCTCCCACAGCTCTCTCTGAGAAGCCTGCTCAGATCTGAATGTCAGCTATTGCTGTGAGGCTCCTGCAAGGATGTGGTGTCTCACCAGAGCCCTGCCATTTAAAGCATCAACCTCTTGCTGACCTGTTGGCAGCTGTGGAAATATTGATCTGTTTTACCTGTTTGCAATAACTGGGCACACTGTCCCCTGTCTCTGTCGTATACACACCACGTACGCTGAGGGCAGGAGGAGCAAGGTGGTAGTGTCCTCATCTGCTCTGCTCATGCTGCCTGTACTGTCTCCTCTGAGGACTGGCTCTTAGAGCCTGGTAAGTACCTTTGTGAATTGTGGAGACTGAAGTCCCATCCATGAAGGTGGCAGGGTCTTGCTCCGAGCCCGCTCATTAGCTGACATTAGGGTGTATGATGTGGGTACATGCCCATCTCAACTTCTGCAATAAGCCCACATTTACCCAAGTCTCTCTCCAGAGACTGTTACGGCCCCTTAGGAACTTTAAATTGCTTTTAGCCTTGACCAGCCCTAGAACCTACAAGGAAAACCTTTTTTACAGCAAATGACAGCCAATTTAGAGTGGGTATGTGCTAGATTGTGCTATTTCTGGGTGCAGGAAGGTGACTGGGAACACTCAGCATCATTTTACCGTAACAGATCATGGCTGACTAACCCGATTGCTTTCTGCGAGGAGATGCCTGAGTTGCTAGGCCATGGAGAGAGCAGCAGTGGGTGTCATTTACCTTGGCTTTTTTTTTTTTGACATGTTCTCCCATAGCATCATTATAGCTAGACTGGGGGGATACAGCCTTGATAGGTGACTACAAAATGGATTAAAAAACTGTCTGGTCTATCAGGCTGAAAAGGTCAGTGCTTTGAGGTTTAGTGAGTAGCCAGTTTCTAGTCACAGCCTTGAGGAGTCAACATAAGGCCTGAACAGTTTGGCATCTTCATCTGTGCCAGGGATGATGGAGTGACATGCAGCCCTGCCCCTGTGTGCCTGTGGGGACAGTGGTCCAACGGGAAGGCTGGTGTGCTGGAGTGTGAGCTGCTGGCCAGAGGGGCCTCAGCATTCAGCAGAAATGGGCTGACAAGGTCCTTGGGAAGCTGGGCAAGAGAAAGGCAGGTCTGGTGCCTGGGATGGGGTCAGCTGCTGCCCTGGTGCGGGCTGGGGGCCAGCTGGCTGGGAGCAGTTCTGCAGGGAAGGAACTGTGCTGCAGGGAAAAGCTGGTTGCTTTGCACAATTTAAACCAAATCAGGACTGAAGTGGTGCATGGATTTATCAGTGACTTATAATTAACCAGCGATCATTGAACTATATGAGAAGGATCAATATCAGCAACACAGTGGAGAAACCACAGTGCTGGACACCTACGTAATGCTGATGTTCAACTACAAATTTCTGTGTGCCGTTCTTTAACTGACCCTCAGAAGTTATGCTCATGCACACAGTTATATCTCCCTATAGTGTTCCTGTCTCAATGGCTGTTGCTGCCCAGGGCAGGCCCCGTGAGACCCCACAGACCTGGTGGTCCCTGTGGACGTGAGTCAGCAGTGTAGCATGTCTTAAATATTAGCCTGATAAGTCATTTCTACTAACTTGGGATTTTGCAGGCTGTGGCAGAGGATTATTCCCTGTGAGAGGTGGAAGCATCTCTGGCCCCTACTGGGATGTTAAGGGAAGGTCTTCCCAGGCTGTCCACCTTCTCCCCTGCTCTGGGGGACATCAAGACAAAGCTGGTGAGCTAGAATTTCCCACCCAATGTCTGTTTTGTCCCTTTTTCCCATCTGAAACAGAGGAGTGCTCTTAGGTACTGGCCAGGTGAGGTGTTGGTTACTAGGCAAATAGCAGAGCTCCCAGGGAGAGCACAGCCCTGCGGTAGCAGCTTATATCCCAGTCTGGCCTGTGTCCCCCTTGCTGAGCCCCCTGGGTAGTGCTCGAAGATGTCCCTTGGCATGACAGCTATGTGTGAAACGTACTTACCATGTGTTGTTGATTCTCCATCTGCACAGCTGTATGCAGATGTTGTTGGCTGCTGGAAATACCCAGGGACATGCAGCAATGCACTCTCCTGGTGATCTATTGCTTTGACCTTTGGGTGGTATTTCTAAATTTTAAGAGACTGGCTCTGAGGTTGTAGGGGCAGAAGCAAGTGCCACCAGCCTACATGGTTGTGTGAAACTGTCTGGGGCCCAGCAGTGGTGCCCCAGAGCAGGTTTCTTTTCCAGCCATCAAGGTTGCAGCAGATTTGGCAGAGGCTGGACGGAAAAGGAGAAAAAGCAGGAGAAACACTCCAGAAATAATAGCCAAAAAAAGTGCTAATGATAAGGAGGGCAGAAGCACCGTCTTCTTGAGATCTCAGAGATCATGTATTTCCTGCGGAGTAACACAACAGCCATCCTGGCTGTCTTTCAACCCTGATGTCTGGTTGAATTTCTTCTTTTTTTCTGTTAACATTCAATTTTTTAATAGAGTAGTCCTCTGAGGGCCTGAGCCGAAGCCTCTTACGTGTGATAGAAAGACTACTGCAGTTAGAGCGGATGGAAAGAGTTGCATTAACCACCTCTTTGCTAGTATTTGCTAGTTTGTTGGCAAAGTTATTTTAATGTCATTTTGACTAGACCAGTTGGAAGAACAGAAGCCATGCAGTCTTGGCAGCTTATTGAAAGCTTTCCTTCTCAGCCAGTCCAGTTCTCTCTAGACGACTGTGTGCCATGAGGACATATCTGTAAATAGCCATGAAATTGGGCTGTTTACATGAGATTTTAACCAAGATCTGCCAGGACTGGAGTGCAAGTAAGCACTGAAATATTTAAGTCCTATATGGAATAGAAGGACTTTCTTTTCCTAGCTGAGAGGCTGTGGAGACTTCACAGGCCCAGAAGATGAGTGTGTGAAATATTCTTTGGGAACCCCAGTTTTGTTGATGGTGTTTCTTTGTGGACAATGAAATAAAAAAAGAGCAACTTTGACCAGTTCAGCTGTACAGCATATTTGTTTCTTGCAGTGTTGGAAGTACAATAGGAAGCAATGAGAAGATGCAGTTGATGGTAATCCGTACCAGTAGGAGCCTTTCCTGCAATTGTTCCTGCTCTCCATGGGTTTCAGTGGGAGCAGGAATTTGGCTCTTCCATTGGCTTTCTTGGCGTGGATGGAGATTGCGAAGTTTTCTTGCAAGTGTTACAGCTGTGGCTATGTACCTTAGTCATTGAAGGGGTTAAATCTCAGTTATCAGGGTTGAAAATGGGACATTGGAGATTAGATCTAGAATTCCATTTTGCTGGTGAACTGATAACAGGATCTTATCAGCCTGCCACTCTTATTTGATTACTAACACTGCTACTGCAGAAACTGAAAGGGAAAGATGGGAAGTGGCTATTGATTGGCAATCAATAGGGACAGAGGTGCTTTCATCAGCCCCAGGGAAGACACATTCACCTGCTAATTGCAGCCTGCAAATCCCACAGGGGATGCTCTGGGTGCTGGATATTGGCATGGCAGCTTGTTGTGCTATTGGACTAATGCTAGGACAGATCAGTCTCGAAATTAGTGCTTTTGGCACCCGCCCTGTGTAAGCTGTGCCATCCTGTGACAGAGCCACCCACGCTCCAGCCTAAGGTTAGCAGCATTGACTGAATTCATCAAACATGCCCTGGGAGGATGGAGAACAACTGGGTATTGTGCAGTGGGGCTGACTGTGCTCACTGTTTGAATACTGATTCTTCATTAAACAATAGGGTCTTGTGCAGTTGGGAATAGAACCAAGCCTCCATTTTTTCCTGAAAAAAGCCAGATGGAGTTTCATATTACTTTTTTAATATTTTTTCTCTCTGTGTGTACTCCTTTATACATTTTTTATCTCCTCTCCTTCTCTAGCCCTCCCTCATTTCTCAACTCAGTTGTGCTTTTGCCTCCAAGTGCACCTCTGCTTCATGTGCTTTAAAAGTCCTTGGAGAAAGGAGTCAGGATTGGCAAGTAATGCAAATATAAGAAAAGCTGAGGAACATCATACATAATGCCAGTGTCATCTCCAGTAAGCGAGTTCTAGGAGATTAGAAAGGACAGTCTCTCCTACAGCTCCTTGCATTCAGCACGCTGTGGTGGATACAGACTGGGGTGCAGATGGTCCCCAAATTCCTGGTGACTGGAAGCTGGAATATGGAGGGAAGACTGTCACATTCCCTTCTGCTCTTTCCTGGATTAGATTTGATGCGGGGCTGGGCCAAGCTACCCCTGCCATGGCTAGTTAGCCTGCAGAGCACAGAGTGCTGTGCCCTGATACAGGACCATTAGTGGCAAACTGGGACATCACCAGGCTCAGCTTCATGGTGTTTAATGCTCAGTACGTGTAAGCAGGACAGACATTTGATGGCACTTTTGGCATCAGGCAGGGAACATAGCCTTGTTTTGCGCTAGTGGTTGCTGAACTGTGTTCAGCCATGGGAACCACACAAGACACAGACTTTTGGACACAGCTAGGTTTCTGATACAGACATTCGTGAATACTGTGTGTTACAGCCTTTCCTGCTTTGCTTCTCCTTAGCCTTCCTTTCCGCTGTTAGGATGTTTTTGTTGTGTTTTTTTTCTCTTTTTCTGTAGTAAGCCGTGTGGCGCTGAGCGTGGCTACACCATGCCCCAGGAACCCGTGGCTATGCAGGCTGCCCCAAGCAAGAGCTAGGTGGGGTGCTCGCTGAGGGGATCCGCAGGGATGTACCTCTGCCCGGTGGCCTCCTGAGCAGAGCTACCCCGTGAGCATGTGGCATGTCCAAGGAAGGGTGTTTCTGTGCAAAATCCTTCCCTGGGATGGAGAGTCGCCTTTCTTCTCCTGCATTCTCCATTTGAACTCAAGAGAGACTATTTTAAAAGATCTCGTTAAGAGAATGTTCCATTTGCATGATTAAGTCCTAGAAGTCAATAACGCCAAGCAGAACATTAATTCTGCCCCCAGTGTATATAGCTATAAAATGATATTTAATTACACAATTACAAACTGTTTATCTGGTAATCAAATGTACTCTGTGTCTTCTACACACAGAGCTTCATGTGTGAAATATCTTGTTGGATTTTTGCAGTCTGCTATACTCCACCAATTTAATTATCCTGATCCCACCACATACAGCTGAATTGACCTGTGCCTAATTCTCTCTCAATTTCTACCGAAGTAGTATATATCAGGGGATGCTGCCTTCACATTCAGAGAGTTACAGTGGTGTAAACCAGGTAAAACAAAATAAGGAGATTGTCCCTCATATATGGATTGTCAGCCCTTCTCAATTTGTGGCACCTTAAAAATATTCTTGAGGGGATATATGAGCCCCTTTAGAAACATCTGACTTTGTTTTATAGTGTATAGCAATCTTGTTTTTGCAGTAACCTTTTGTGAATCCCTTAGGAGCAGTCTGCAGTCTGCCATCAAAATGGCAGGCTGAAAGCTGCTGCTCTAAGCCTTTTAGGCAAAAATTCCCTTCCAAGTCAATGGCTGTGTATTATGCCATTCACTGTCCATTAGCACTCCGCTTTGGAGGGTGAAACAGTTAACTTTGCAGCTCTTTTCGCTGCAAAACTTAGGTGGCCTAAATATGCCTGCAGCAGTTCTCTCTTATTATGTACTGTTATATTTAATTTCTAGTATGTTGTGTAAGAGCAGTGTACTAAACTCTTTTCTCATGAATGACTCTGAGAAGTTCTGTCTGTAAGACATAAAGAGATACACTGTACTGAGGGGTGTTGCATTTACTGATACAATGTGGCTTTGTGGTATTTAAATAACAAGATGTGGTTATGTTGTTGATGGCTGCACCATGTGTAAAGAAAAATAATTACATTTAGGTAAGCAACTGTATCATGCCTTTGGACAAAATTAATTCTGCCATCATAGTGTTCTCCTTGATATTGCCCCTTAATTTGGTTGATGCAGTATGTGTGCCAGAACGCTGCAGAGATAGGACCGCAGGCTCAAGCATCACTTTCCATAGCAAAATCAAATCATGCTTTTTAGTGGGGATCTTTTATTTTTTTTTTTTTCCCAAATGGCTGAGTGCAAACATCTTTCCCTTGATTTACTATTGCAATCAAGAAACAAGCACTTATCTTAGCACAACAAAATAATAAAATAATATCCAAATGATGGTGATAGGCTGGCATGTAGAAGTACTCTCTGCTGACCAGAGCTGGTGGGGTAGAGCATGACTACCCACTGTGGTTAAGAGCTATTGAAACGCCCTGTAGCTGTATCAGTAGCAGCTGTGTGCCCAGAGTGGTTGAGTCCAGGCTATGGCCATGCTGCTCTCCAGGAAGCTCATGGTTGCTCTGTCCTCTGCCATGATGATGGACGTGAAGCTTCTGGTAATGTTACAATATTTGGTTCTTAGCGCCGAGATGAAAGAATGCCCAGAAACTGTTGGAAACTTGAAAAAGGAACAAAACTGGAGCATAGTGCCACTGGTGTCTAGGTTCGTGACCACACACTGGGCCAGTTATATTTTTATTGACTGAGGGATTGTCTGCAAGACGCTAATTAAAGTCTTAAATCCTTGCGTGGATGATCTCATTCTGGGGGGCCTTACTCTGGCCTAATTGCCTTTGCAGGAAGATTAAGCTAAACTGAACTGAGGTCATGATACTTCAGAGCATGAGCATCCACACAGGGCTTTCTCATGCCTTAACTTCCCACTCCTAATTAATTCAGTTTAATTTTCTGGAGTGTCCCCAAGCAGACAAGCCCTTCACAGCATTGCTGGATTGCAGTCTTCTTGCGATATCTGAAGTATGTGTCCTCCCTACTGCTAAACCTAGAAGATGGGGAGGAGCAGCTGGGGTGCAGTAAGTCAATGGTCCTCAAAGAAACCAGCAAAGGCTACTTGGAACCACCATCCAGGACTGCGTCATCATACTGGGGCACCCAGGAGAACCCCGAGCTCTAGCAGTGGGGGAGCTCCTTGGCACTGCTAGTCACGGAGCAGCCAGTACCAGTGCAGCTTGGATTTCAGCCTGACATGAGTCTGTTCTGTTGCACTCCTGGCAGCTGCCAGGGTGAAATCCACCTTTGCTGACAAAAAATGGGATCAGGCTTTTATTATGTCTCCATTCCCCATAAGTGAGTAGGCTAGGATTAGATTAGATATAATTTCCATTGGCATTTTTTTCCCAGTAGTGGTACAGTTGAGCATCTTTTCCCATTTTGGCCACGCTTAATGACCTTATATGATGAACTCTTGCAGCTCTAAGGGAAGTAGTTTAGGAAGTGGCTCTGCTCGGTTACTAGCACTCCTTGTGGCAAAACAGTGGTGAAAGGTGTGTGAGGGGGCACCTAGTCCAGCCCAGGACCAAGGTTCCTGATTTAGCTTAAAGGCTGTGCAGTGGTGCTTTGACTGGCCAGACTTGGTGAGCTGGGAGTGCTTACAAACACTGAGGCAGCTGTAAGCAGGAAAATATGTTTGAATCTGTTGCTGACATGCCTGTGGCTACTGCAGACCTGCCTGGCTGGTTCCCTTTTCCAACCATTCCTTTTGTAGCACGTAAGATGGGGGAAGCTGGCTGCTTCTCCTGCACCTGCCTCTGGCTTGCTGTGCAGCCATGGGGGAGCCACCTCACTGCTCTGTGCCTCAATTTCTCCATATGCAAAATGGAGGTAATGTCACAACCATTACCTCTTCTGGTGTTGCATTATCATAGAAAGTGTCTTGCCTGGCTCTTGTCCCTTGTCACCACTCTGTTCAAGGGAGGCCCAGAAAAGAGCATCTGTGCCCTAACAGGGGACAGGTAGGAAGGGTCAGTGTGATTTTGAAGAAGGCTGAAATCAAGTCAGAAGAGACCACTGCTTTAGCAGCCTGTCTATCTGCAGGTAAGGATGAAGCTGAAGGCATCTGTCCTGGATTCAGTGCCAGTATGACAGGGCACTGGCTTCAGCAGAGCTCTGTGTAGGATCATGTCCTTACACATGTCCAACAGCTTGGGCTGAGATAGGGGAATTGCAGAATCTAAAGCTCATGTAAGGCACGGTCCATACAGGACTGAGCATGTCTTCCTTCTGGGGACCAAATAGGTTTTTCAAGTACATAAATTAGAATCATAGAATCATTTTGGTTGGAAGAGACCCTCAGGGTCATTGAGTCCAACCATAACCTAACTCCAGCACTAAACTATGTCCCTAAGAACCTCATCTAAACACCTTTTAAACACATCCAGGGATGGTGACTCCACCACTTTCCTGGGCAGCCTGCTCCAATGCTTGACAACCCTTTCTGTGAAGAATTTTTTCCCAATATCCGATCTAAACCTCCCCTGGCGCAACTTGAAGCCATTTTCTTTTGTCGTACCACTTGCTACTTGGGAGAAGAGACCAACACCCTCCATGCTACAACCTCCTTTCAGGTAGTTGTTGACAGCGATAAGGTCTCCCCTCAGCCTCCTTTTCTCCAGGCTTAACAGCCCCAGTTCCCTCAGCTGTTCCTCATCAGACTTGTGTTCCAGGCCCCTCATCAGCTTTGTCACCCTCCTCTGAACTTGCTCCAGCACCTCAGTGTCTTTCCTGTAGTGAGGGGCCCAAAACTGAACACAGTATTCAAGGTGGGGCCTCACCAGGGCTGAGTACAGTGGTGCAATCACTTCCCTGGTCCTGCTTGGCCACGCTATTCCTGATACAAGCCAGGATGCTGTTGGCCTTTTTGGCCACCTGGGCACACTGCTGGCTCATATTTAGCTGGCTGTCAATCAACACCCCCAGATCCTTTTCTGCCAGGCAGCTTTCCAGCCACTCTTCCCTGAGCCGGTAGCGCTGCCTGGGGTTGTTGTGACCCAAGTGCAGGACCCAGCACTTGGCCTTGTTGAACCTCATACAATTGGCCTCAGCCCAACGATCCAGCCAGTCCAGATCCCTCTATATGGCCTTCCTACCCTTCAGCAGATGAACAGTCCCACCCAGTTTCGTGTCATCTGCAAACTTACTGAGGATGCACTCAATCCCCTCATCCAGATCATTGATAAAGAGATTAAACGGAACTAGCCCCAGTACTGAGCCCTGGGGAACACCACTCGTGACCGGCTGACAACTGGATTTGGCTCCGTTCACCACAGCTGTTTGGGTCCGGCCCTTCAGCCAGTTCTTTTCCATTGCAGAGTACACCCATCCAACCATGAGCTGCCAGCTTCTCCAGGAGAATGCTGTGGCTTATGGTGTCAAAGGCCTTACTGAAATCGAAGTGCACAACATCCACACCCTACCCTCATCTACTAGTGTCTTGGTTTTGTTAAAAAACAAGTTTCTCTTTTAGTGAATTTGCCTGTCAGCTAAAGCCTTCATATTAGCTGCATTTTCCTGGAGAACCAGATACATGTTTTGGTAAACATAGCAATGGAATGCGAAGTTATTGATAAGCATGGATGGACATCTTGCAAGAGGGACAACGAGAAACAAGTGACCAAGAAACTGACCAACGGTGTGTAACATTCCATTCACGTGAATACTTCATATAAAAGTGGGAGATCACGAGGATCTCGTCCGTTTTTCTCTTTTCCCTTCTGCTTATAGCTGACATTAGGAGAGGACCTTGCTAGTCATCCCTGTCAACTGAGGCCTAGTGAGAGACTGAATCCAGCTCCGGTTGGCTGCAGAGTCCAATCTAGGACTTTGGGTGCCGGCTCTGCAGTTGCTGAGACTTTCAAGATTGGTTTTGTGTATTTTGTATTATTTTCTCTATTCTTATTAGTAGCATTAGTAAAACATCTTTAATTTTTCCAACTCTCTTCTCTCTGTCCTTCTTTCCCTCCCGATTGCCTGTCCTTAGTGGGAAGGGGGAGAGGGAGGGGCAAAAGGGTGAAGTGGGGGCGGGGAGAGGAGGTTAACAATACATCTGCCAGGGTTTTATTGTCACCCCGCAATCTTAACCCTCGACAACTACCTCGCAGCTTAGCATCTTTCAGTAGTAATGCAGAAAACTATCACTTGGCATTGGACTGGATGGAGTAAAATCACCTGCTGCATTACACTCCTGGGTCTAATGTACTTATTTATGTGTTAAACATGGAAGAACATTTCTTTCCGATTGAAGGAAAGACCTTTTAAATTTTACTTTAAGGGCATTGCCAGTTTGGCAATCTCTATACTGCATTTCTTAAAGAAAGAAATGCCTGAACAACTATCTAAATGTTCCTATCCGTGTGTTAAATTTCTGTGTGTGTAATTAAAACAGATAATTTTTGAAATCTACTTCTCATCACTTGCGTGAGGTCATGTGCTACTGTGAGGATCTGTACTTTCCCCACTCTCCTGAAATGGATACTGCCTAGCTTGGATGTGTCCACAGGTGTGAAGCGTCTCCTGATAACTGGAATAAAGCTAATGGGTTTGCTCGGAGAAGTAACAGGAGAAGAATAGTCTTTTCTTCAGATGGAGACTTGATCAATAGGAGCATTTCTTTGCTGAAGAAATGCATTTGTGCTTGGTTTGAAATAGACATCTGGAAAGAGTAAGCAGAGACTAATGTGACAACTCGAAGCCTTGTGAAAATCCCTGTAGAATTTAGTGTGAATTTTCCCCCAACAGAGAAGGGTCCTGCTCTAGCTTGCTGGAGAGGGCACAGCCCCTGAGATCTGCCACACCTCCATCAGGTGTGAGTGCTGGAAGAGTGGTAGGGAATGGTGCCCTGTGGCTGGCTTGGTGGCTGGCTTTCCCACCATGGTGCTCAGATGTTGCTGGAGCTGGGATTGGTGGCTGTGGGAGAGCTGTCAACGTGATGTTGACTATGTGGCGTGGTGTGCTTCCCTAGCTGTGCCGTACACAGATCCACAGGGGATATGATGAATACAGGACTTAAAAATACAATGTCCTTTCCCTTTCTCCGCCAAGTTCTCAGCTTTAAAGTTATCCAAGGCCTGGTGTCTCTGCATGTATCACCTCTGTTTGTGCAGGCAGCACAAGGCTGTTCTCAGTCTTCCACAAGCAGAATAGCTATGGAAAAATAGGCTGGGATGCCTTCTGGCTTGTCTATCAGCGCCAGGCTTTCCTGTATAATTGTAAGGCCTTTATTACTAGGGAAGCAGACAAGGCCTTTTTTGACTCTCAGATCCTAGGCTATACTTGCAGAAGTGGCAGTTAAAAATAAATAAATAAGTAAAAATAGTAATCTTTTGACTTGAAAAATGAGCCTATTTTATATTGGAGCCATTTGGGGTGGAGTGGGGGGAAGAACCCCAAACCAAAACCCCAGCAACTACAAAAAAATCCAACCAAACAAAAAACCCAACCCACACCAAATTACAGAGTCCCTCTAACAATAACCACACTCTGGAGAGCTAAATACATCTCCCCCTAACATTTACAACATCTAATTAGCAAAGCCAGGCAGTCATGAAGGAGACCACCAGCCATCTCTGAGCTAGACACGTGTCACTTACTAGCAGTGTTTGCAAGGTCACTCCTTTCCTATCTTTCCCACCCCCAAACTATCATAGCGGGAAGCATCTGCCATCCATTTTCCCCTGCCAGGGAATGACAGGAAAGGTGCACTGGGAAGATGAGAAGCATGACTGATGGCAGCATGGCTGTGCTGAATTATTGCCTCTTGCGTGGGGAGCGGAGATTTGCTTTTGGGATGCTGGACTCTAAATCATCCATCTCTTTCTTTTAAAGGTGAACTGAAGAGCTTTGCACAAGGCAAAGAATTAACCAATTATTTAAGAGCACTGTAAGCACTGAGCACAGATACATTTACTTATTGAAGATGAGGACTGAAAATTACTTCCTCTATTTATTCCCTACCTGATTTTTTGGCAGTTGTTTTTCTCTAGTGAACAGTACTGAGTGAATCAGTGTTGGAAAGGGTTACTGTATTTTACTGCTGTGCTTTCTGAAGTACCCTATGTTCCCTCCTGTTCTCTTGAAATGCAGCAGTCCTGGAGTGAAGCTGGTTTTGTGTCTTGAGCTCTTCGGGATGGGACAGGGGGCTGGTCAACACAACCCCAGTGTAGACTCTTAGGCCTGCTTTATCTGGAGACATTGAGGAGGTACCGGTTGGTTACGTGCAGGCGTAAGTCCTGTTTCCGTGTTGTCAGAAAATGCAGGTGTGAATGCACATATATATCTGGGGCAAGACTTGGGGTACAGAGTAGCTTGTAACTGAGATTTGCCTCTTGGCTTGTCGTGTAGAAATCCAGGCTTGAGTTAAAAGTAATTTTGGAGTAACTGGTGACTAATCTCAGGGAACATCTGTTTCTGGGGCTGTGAAAATCCCAAGCAGTAAAAGGACTCTTAAGTGTCCCAGCCCCAGTGTGGTGTCCTGCCATGGAGCCACCTGGTCTGGGTTGGGAGACAGCAAGGCAGCCACCCTACAGCAGCAGGGAGGGAGCCTGTCATACAGCCTGCCTAAGAGCAGCAACTTGACTCTTCAGTGGCACCTTCTAGCATCCCTTACAGATCTAACACCCTGGTTTGCGGGTGAAACTAAGGCAAGGAGGCAATTTTGTGAGGTTAAACCATGAAGCTCTATGAAGGGGAAGAACAGGACTGAAGCCTCCAGGGCTTTTCTCTGCTACAACCCCCCTCCACTCAGTCTTCCTCCTGAAGGAACACATTTCCTCTTTCATTCTTTCTTTCTCAGGCTTAAAATGTTTCTCTCTTTTCTCCTTAGATGTAAAAGCATATGCCCTGCCATGGCATTACGCTGCACATGGCATCTGTCCAGCGAGAAGGTTGATGGGTGCCAGCCTGGCCATGAGGAGCCAGTCTGGGTGATGAGGGTGATGGAAATCTGCATGGAGAGTGTGTTTCCCAGGGAATTTCAGACTGCCTTTGGATACGTCCCAGAGCAGGAGTATATGGAGCTGCAGGGGCTTTATGAAGGGAGGCAAGGCGCTGCAAGCCCTGCATGGTTCCCGTCCCGAGCCAGGGGGACCTGATCTTGCGTTCCATCTACCTGAGGGCCTCAGTAAGAGACCCTGGGGGCTGGGAAGGCAGTGCTGGAGTTCGGTTTTATTTACTCTCCCTCTTGCCTAGTAGAAGCAGAAATGAGTCAAAGGCTTCCACAGAGGAATACCCGGATTGTCTTTGTCTGCAGCAGGGCAAGGCACATGGTGACGTGGGGACTGCTTGGCACTACAGAGCTATCCTTCCTCAGGAGATGGGGCAGTGCTGTGCCATGGGTGAAGTGCCTTGGCAGGAGTGGGTGAGTTTTGGGACCAGAGCAATGGTTGTCACCATGGTATGGGCCTGAGATGCAGTGATGGGAGTAGGAGGGTGGAAGTGCTTTTGTGTGGCTGCCTCTTGGCTCTGCTGCTTGAGCATCTCCCTTCCCATCTGGTTGCTCTTCCACTCAGGGGCTTTAAAAACCCAGAGCCCAATACTCCCTTCTGTTTGAATTATCTTTCCTGCCCTTCCACTGGGGTATCACATGAGCGTGGGCTGACATTTCCCCTTCCAGCGGATGAATTGCTTGTTGCTGTTTGGTGTGGTCTCTCCCAGAGATCAGCATTCCCCCAAGAGCCTGCTTGGGCTTTATTGAAGCATTGCCTGCCTTGGAGACTCCCTCGGATCTTTCCGTCTCTTTTGTTTTTATTGCTGTAATAAATCTTCCCAGATCTCTCCAGCTGGAAGGATGGGAGGGATGGAGAGGGGAGGTTTCCTGCCTAGTGCATTGCAGGCTTTTATTGACTGCCAGAAGAAGCAGTAAATCTGAAGCAGAAGGTGGGCTGGCATCAGTGAGCAGAGGGCTGAGCTCCCGATGGGGATCCAGCCTGGTCCCCAGGGTATCACTGCTGCTCCACAGACCTGCCATCAGACAGAGCTCAGCTTTGGGATGGAGCTGGGCTTACAGCCTTGGTGCAGCCGAGCGAGATGGGTCATCCGCTTCTCCAGGGCTCGGGTCAGTGTGTCTTTGCAGATCTTAAGCAATCTGGGAGCGATATAAATCTGACAGAAGAAAGACCTACCCTGAAATGTCCTGGCTGGCACTAATGTGATGCTCGGCTGCCTGGCTTCCGGGAGGGTTCCAACTAGCTGCTTTGTTTCAGCCAATATTCATTTATTTACTTATTTATTACATCCACAGCCCAAAAGCCCAAACTGCCTTCAATTTTAGGCTTACTATTTTTCTTTTCCTGTTACAAACTTTTTCTCTGTGTTTCAAAAGCTGTGTAAGTAATCAGTGGGGCTGGTGTGTGGCAGGTTTACCTGCAGCCCTGCGGGGCTGGCCCTGGTAGCCCCCAGTGCTGTGGCACATGATAGCATCTAATTTGAGGTGGTAGCAGTGCTGTGATAGTGATGAAATCCCTGTTCTTCCCCTGCTTCCCTTAGGATGTTTAAACTACAGCATGGGGAGCGTGCGGGGCTTGTGCAGTCTCTGTCATTGGAAGATTTAAAAAATATATTAGGTGGCTGTCTGTCAAGGAGTGGCACAGGTAGAATTCATGTGTCCTGGAGGAGGTGGCTGCCAGTGCTGACAAGGGGCTCTCCCTGATTTTCTCCATGAGATTCCTGCCCTTTGGCACCAGCGCTTCCTGCAGCACGGAGAGGGGACTGTCACAGCTGAAGCAAAGGCAGCAGCATCAGTGGTTCGCAGGCTGTGGTTTCCAGGGCACTCCAGAGCTGGGCTGCAGGGCAGCTGGAGGGCTGGGAGAGAGGGGACACACGCATGCATAGCTCTGTGCCATGCCTTTTCTCCTGCACTGCAGGCCATGGATATCTTTTGATATCTTTTGGATATCTTTTCAGAAAGCATTAATACAGTCAAACCTCGGGGTCATCACATGCACGTCAGCTCTGAGCACAGGTGTCAACAATGCTTCCCAGCACCCTTCAGAGAGAGCACATTGTATGGTTTTGTAGTAAAGTGTTTAATACCCACCAAAATATTGTAAATAGTATTTGAAATACTTGTGAATAGCTTCTTCCGAAAAAGCTATTAGGCAGTAAATCTACCACAGTTCTCTGTGCAGATCTTCCCAGTTTGTCACATTTAAATGCGAGACTGCAGTGTAACACTTGCATTTCTTAACTTTAGCACACACATACACAACTACATCTGTCTCTGGTTTTCGTTGAGGTGCTTTCTTGGGCTGCTCCGTAAGAATACGATGACAGAGGATGTGTGTCACCTGAATGCCTCTAGGCTGGGAAGAATGACAATGTCTTGTCTCTTTTATTTTTGCTGTGGCCCATCAGAACTGTGTCAACGTGGTGAAGTCCAGGGATCCCTACAGTTAGCATCCTGCTCTTAGGGTAAGGTTAGATTGTTGTCCTCAGTTGCTGGTAAATCATAAAGCCTCTAGCCTGCAGTTCAGGTCAGGCAAATAATAGAGAGGTCTGCCTGTAAGAGATCCTTTCCTTGCATTTCCCAATGACCGTTATTTCCCACCCACTCCACCCCCATAAGTCTAGCAGGTTAGGTGAGAATTTCCATCTGTTCGCTTCTGTGAACTCATCCCTGCTCTCTTTTCAAGGGAGCATGAATCCTAGCTCTGCGTGATGACAGAAGCGGCTGTGGCCCCTCTAGCAATGACAGTCACTTCTTCCTATGGTGTCGTTCAAGTGAGCAGAAGAGGCAAAATGTTACTCTAACAAAGGGGCTCTCTAGCACTTAAGCTAGAAAGCCCAGGTCTTATAACTTGTGGCATGAAAGGTATTGATGTGGCTTGTATCTCATTCTTTGGGTTTTAATTCCCCTTAATTACCACCTTACAGAACTGTTCAGAACCTGGCTCTGCACCTATAATGAAGCATCCTTGCAGTCTGGCCCCCTGTCCTTGGATGAGAGAGACCCACAGAGAGGTCTGTGTCTGCTCCCTCTGCTCCTCTCATTTCTTCTACCCCACAGATAAATGTTGGACTATGAAGCCTGCATGCATGCTCCACACCTAGAAGGGACATTCCTGTCTCTCTTGTGAAGTTTGGATGCTTCTTATAGTAATTCAGCTAGAAGCAAGAATATCTTTTCAAATTAGATTTCAGCACACTGACTGCATTCCTGGCTGGGATCTGGCAGTTTGTTGGCAAGAGAAAATGAAAAGAAATAGGGGAGAAATGTAAAAAATGTCAGATTCTTAATGATGTTCTAAAACTGGTGATGCTACTAAAATGGACATGGCTTTCAGCTCTGTGAAACCAATTCTCACATCCTTAATTCATAGTCTGTCTCACCTGAAGAGTGGGGCCAAATGTCTTGGCAGGGAAGGTGATTGACAGCTTCTCTACCACAGTGTACACAGTGTAACGCTCTGTCTTTTTGAGGTCAAGCTGGGTAAGCAAAGGACTTTTTCTTCTCCCAGCTAGCCAGCTCTCACATTAGCCTTGTTTCTCATCCTCTGTTGGTTCTGGTATTTATAGAAGAGAATGCCACTACTCTGCTGTTTTAATTTACCATCAACATTCACCATTAATACCTGCTTTAACTTGGAAGAGATTTCTCCCTTCCCTGGTGCCAGGCTGCCTCCCAACAACCCTAGTCAATGCAGTGCCTGTCTTACAGGGGAGGGCAGGCAGGCAAGGAGGCAGTTCTTTGTGAGTTACTCATGGAGAAAAAGCTCAGTTTGCGGAGGCAAACAGTCTATGAAGTTCAAGAGATGATCCGTCTGAAGAGAGGAATTTTCCTCTTTTGCTGTCCCAAGCTAAGCACAATAACTGTTGCTTGCTCAGGTGAGAAACATGGGCATACCATGGCCATCTGAAAGATGCACCATGCATCTTCTCCATCTAAGTCAGATCCACTTGCACAGATGTTTTTCCAGCCTGTTCTTGAAGAGCTTTGGTGCAGAGGCATCTACAATATCCCCTTACAATATCTTGTAAGTCTTCAGTATCCTAACCATTAGAAAGATGTTTCTAATTTGTAAACTGACTTGACCTTGCTCCAACTTCAGCCTCATATTGTTTATTCTGACCACTGGGGACATGGAAAATACATTTTTCCCAGATCCTCTCTTTCTTTGGTTCTTTCTAAATAAGCCTTTTGCATCCTTGAATGCAATCTCCCTCTTGTATTCACCTCTTCTTTAGGATAATTCCAGTTCCTTTTAACCTTTCTTCAAATAAACCTGCCCTGTTTACCCTCCAGCTGTTCTCTTCTATGGACTTCTTCCTTTTGGTCCATGTCTCTCTTGAGGCCTCCAGCTGAGGCCTTCCAGTTCTAGGTAGTGTGGAGAGATGGGTTTGGCCCCAGGACCGCTTGTCTGTGACTGTCTCTGCCACCTTCTTTAGGTCCTGCCAGTCCATGCTGGTAGAACATTATTTCCAGCGCTTATTTCTGCCTCCTTTCCTAGTCAGTTTAAAGTGGGTCTCATCTGTCCCTGTAATCAGCACTGAGGTCTGCAAAACTTTCCCTGTTTGATGAGGCTGAAGGTACGCCTGCCGTGGCTGCTTTTCCTGCTCTCACCTCTCTTGTCTAGTCAGTTTTGTGCCACTGTAAGTCCTCCTTGTCCTTTCATCTGGCCTCTCCCGATGCTCTCCAGGACATCTGCTTTCCTTCATCTGCCAGGGTGCACTGGGTGTGGAGCACAAACCCTCAAGCCCACGGACTACTCACTTCACACCCTGCCTATGAGAAGGTGACTGTTCTTTCTTACTTTATAATACACACTCTATTGTGAAACTGTTGGAGATCCCTCTGTCCTGGTATACCTGAATTCAGACTTAACTGGCTGCTACAAATACCCCTAAGCCCTTTCCTCCTCCTGTTGCATTCGAGCTGTCTTTGTCACCCTTCTGGCTGTCAGAGGAAGGACTCCCCTAATGCCTGTTGAGCTCTCTAAATTTATTGAAGAACTTTGAAGTCTGTAACATGCTAAAAATATCCCTTTTCATACCCAGATAATATTATGAAATACACTGTTGGTCTGTGGCAGACATCTTAATCCTATTTTTGGAAGATTATTTGGCTAATTAGAAAACCTCCTGGTGCATCTGAGGGGACATTGTATTCCTGCCGAGCCTTGATTTGAAGATGGGGTAAGGAGAGAGGTATGCTCTTCCCTGGATGGAGGACAAGAGGGAGATTATCAACAGGACATGCCCTTCATCACTGTCACATGCGCTGTCTTGGCACTCGGACCCCTTACAGACCCAGGAGACCTCGGGGCTGGGATTTGCACATTCACAACATGTTTCTCCCCAGCCAAAATTGCAGGGGTAAGGGGAGGCACTGTGCTTCCCTGGGTGTCTGCAGAGCTGCTGCTGACTCCTCACACAGGGGTGATGCTGGTACATCACACAGGCATGCTCACAGGGGTTGGTAGGGTGCGTCCGCTTGTAGGGCTTCCTCTTGCTGTGGGATCTCCTCCATCCATGTATGATGGGCTGGTGGCTGAGTCAACAGCTCACGGAATCAAAGGAATTTGTCCCCAGTCCAGCAGTGCTCCATAGAGAGGGGTGCCTGTGGGGCCTGGCCAGCATCACCTATCTTCTCTTTCTCTGTCTTGCCTCCCAGTGTAACATGAGCCCAGATGAGTGTGATGCTCCCTTCAGGGAACAGCACAAAGCAACTCCATAAATTCTCCTGGGTCTCACCCCTCCTTGTTCCCTCCTCCCACTTCTCACTCTCAGTCTCAGCCTTGCTTGTCTGTGTTCCTGAAGGTTTTGGAAGTACTTTGGAGGAGGTGCCTCTGTTACCTCCTCTGGTTGAGCTGTGCTGCTGACACAGCCTGGACTTAGCTGTGTCTTTTTAGAACTCAGGTGACAATGCCATCCCTTAACCACATTTTCTATCCCCAAAATGCTGCCTGCAGAGTACCTGAGGCACTTAGTATGACTAATTTGATCCAAAAGTCCTCTGACCTGCCAAGAGTTGCTGTTGCGGGTAATAAAGATGTGTGAACAACTTCCTCAGAGATCCTACAAGGAAAGGAGCAAGAGGTTCTTGTTTTCTCCTGCAGTCACCTGAGCGAGGCAGTGGGGCTAAGTATTTCTTAGAGGAGACTTTAGGTGCCAAATATGGCTTCAGTATTGTGCAACATGAATAATCAGCCAGTTGAAGAGACACTGAGACAGTTGGGAAGAGACTGGAGAGAGCATTGGGGCTTTTGGGAGAGCAGCTGGAGAGAATAGATTTTTCTTTCTCAAACCAAATGGTTTAGGTAGGTCTGTGGATCTGCCTGGGGTCAGGAGGTAGCCTGAGGAAAGAGACTAGTGAAAAAGGATGGGGAGAGGGAATAGGTGGATATGCCCTGCCTGATAGTGCCATCAGCATAGCAAAGCCATGACAGATGGGGCTGCAGCCAGGAGGGTGAGCTCTGCTGCATCTCCTATTTGTGAACAATGTTTCTATGAATTAGACATTTATCTGGATATGAATAGCATCAGCAGTTGTACAAATTAGATGGAAGGGAGTCCTCAAGCTTCAAGATAGGAGCTGAATGCCAGCCAGTGGCAAGAGAAGGTGAAGACTGTTTAGAGACCTCTAACAGGGATGGGCGAGCTGTAGGCACCATGACCAAACCCACTGGAGTTGGGCACTGCCAGGATGTTGAGGTGGATCAAACAGGTCACCTGCTTGATGTGGCAGATGCCTGCTATTCTGTTGTGGGAGGCAAGGTAAGGACAGGGTCTGTCTAGCACATTTTGGAAAATAAGGAATCCCAGTTGGCTTTTCCTTTCGGAAAAGCAGGCACAGCTGGTGGTGACAACTGCAGATGAAGAGGAAGAGTGATTGCCTGGGATGCCTTCACTCTCTGCTGTTTTGATGATCTCAGGAGGCACTTCTAGGAGACATTACCTCGACAGCAAATATGAGGCAGAGATCTCAAAATTGTTTCCACTCCTCTGAGACATGTGGAAGTGCAAAAACTTCACTGTGACTATGTACAGTACTGCTTCCATGAGTAATCTTCTAAAACGTCACTCTTGTAGATTGGTGTAATGTTTGCTTTATAAAGCATTTCTAGCATTAGTTATTTTTAACTGCGTATCTTTGGTAAGCTCAGCATGCCTATTGCCTCTTTGAAGCTTGCTCTTTTTTTCTGGGCTGTCATAGTCATTTATCGTATGCAAGATGGACCCCAAGCTGGCCATCATCTTGTGAGGCTGTGTAGTAACCAGCAACTTCAAGATGTCTCCCAGTTCTGCTGACAACCCTCTGAACTACCCAGGCCCTGGAAACCATTCTGAAAACATTTATCTTGCCCCAGTATTCGTGATGAGCTCTTATGTGGTGAATAGAATGAAACACAGAATCAGAGAATGTCCTGAGTTGGAAGGGACCCACAAGGATCATCGAGTCCAACTCCTGTCCCTGCACAGGACAATCCCACAGTTCACACCATGTGTCTGAGGATATTGTCCAGTCTCTTCTTGAACACTGTCAGGCTTAGGGCTGTGACTGCCTCTCTGGGGAGCCTGTTCCAGTGCTCCAAATCATACCTGAAGTTCAAAGGAGACAATGTTGTATGGTGGTTGTGATGGCACCAGTCAGACCAGGAGCTGCAGGCAGGAGAGATGCTGTAGTGGATCTGTAACTATTTGGTCCCCAAACTGCAAGTGGTGAGGGATAGTCCCAGCTTTTCTCCCTTCATTCCTTCATCAGGTCCCGCATGCACCATGCATTCCTGGGTTTGGGGTGCATCCACTTCCAGCTATTTTGTGCAAAAGAGGGGGATGCTGATGCCACTCACCATTTCACTGGCTCCTAGCCAGGAGCAAGCACTGTGTGAACCTGAGCCCACTGGGTTCACTTTTCTCCCTGGGAAAGTCAGGCTTGGGACACAAAAATTTGGTGTCACCGTTCAGATGTATGCATTGCCCCGAATCTGCTGCTTCAAACCTGAGTGCTGCCCCACCTCCTGGAAGGGTGTTAACTACATAAAACATGAATATCATGTGTGATACTTTGACCACCAGTGCTGTGGAAAATGCGATGACAAAGGAATTTCAGTTCTTGGTAGGAAGCTGTACAGCTAGATGTGGTCTTTTTAGCTCTAATATTCTAGGTAGCTTGAAATGGAACCTTTCATTCCTCTCTGAAATGTCTTCACTGGATCCTTGATCTCCCCCCACCTCCCACAGACATTGCCTTTTTTGTGTAGAGTGGTTTTTGTACCAAGACATCTCCTGTGCCTGCTTTCCTCAATGGACACTGATGTGACGTGCAGAGCTGAGCTGTCAGGGCTCTGGGCTGTTTTTTTCTCCTCTCTGTGATGAGCTGTGACACTCCAGCATCCCAGCTCCACAGGCCACTTCTCTATGCTTTTGTTCATGTTTCATTGTGAATGTAGCAGGAGTCCGGGAGCAAAACGCAGTGGCTAGAGGTGTGCCCAGGTCAGGGGGGATTTTTTAAATATGGCATTTTTCAGCTTTACTGGAAGAATCTGTAAGGTAGCATTGCAGATTATTCCTTCTCCCTGTCTTCACGGTTCTTCTCCTCCTGTTTTTTTTTCCTGTTATTCTAGATTGTCTCAGACATTCTCTTCTTCCCTCTGCTCCTCTTGGGTCTGGCTCAGGGGAGAGTTTTGTGGGTAGATCATGGGCTCTTTGGGGCAAATTTACATCTCTAGGTGATGCAAATGAGGAATCACATTATTGGAGATGGTAGTGCTGAGCAGCATAAGTGAAAGGATCCCTGTGGGCTTATTTCCATGGATTAAAATAAGGCTGGAGTGAGGATGGAACCAAAGAAGCTTGAGTGGAGCTTCTTTGTTGGATCTTGTTTAGCAGCCATTGCAATGAATGAAATTTTGTGTGTGTTGTGTACAAGGTATGCTGGTATGCTGGTATGCTGGCCAGTGTGAAGGTGAGACCTGGGCCTCCAGCCAGTCTGTGGAGCTTAGAAGCTGGGAGCAGGGAAAGCCGGGAGCCTGGGAGCAGCAGGGAAACAGCAGGTTGAGGAGAGGAGAAGCCTCTGGGGCTGTAGGGGACATCTCCTTGTAGCCAGCTTGGTAAAGGGAGGGCACCTGTCCCCTTTGTGAGCTGATGCGTGCACTCTGACCTCTGGATGAAAGTGGATCCTGTAGGCTGATTTTCAGCAAAAAACCTCCGTGAGGTTTTTACCCTCCAGTGTGTTAAGGCTGAGTTCTGTCTCATACCTCCTTTGTAAGAGCCTCCCTGGCTTTAACCCTTTGGTGGCCTCATGCTGTTTAACCCTGATAACTTGATATATGGGGGTTTTTCATGGGAGACACCTGGGATGTTAAGACATCAGGCATCTCACCAGCAGTGCTGCATGCCAGGGAGAAGGCTTTGCATTTCCAATATAATGTAAGAAGTGTTTGATTAATATCACTGCAATGTGTGGTTGTACCCTGGGCCTTGTACCTTCCTCTCTGGACACCTGAGCTCATACATTAGCTTAGGAGAAAGGGTGTGAATGGGAAGACATCTCTCTGGAGAGCTGCTTCTCTCAGGCATGCCAGGCGCTGCAGGGGCCTCGTGTCCTGCTTCCACCGCTGTTCAGGATGGCAGTGGTTGCAGTGTGGCATGGTGACTGTTGGCAGCTGCATGTCTCCTCCTCAGCGGCCTCCTGTGCAGTGGCCACCAGATGCTGGTGCCTGAAACAGTGGGAGGGGACATTCTGCCACCACTTGTGGCTGTGCAGGACCCCATGTCCCTCTGCTGCATCCCCAATGGAAGCCTGTCTCCTTCCCTTCCCAGGCTGATGTCCCTGCAAGTCTTACCTACACGGAGCCAGGTGCTTGGAGAACACGGCCACCGGCCCAGGGGAGAGAGTCAGTGTGGAGCAGTACATGAGCACAGCTTGACCAGCTGGCCCCCAGCACCTCCAGTCAAAGGCTTTGTTTCTGACTGCAGCCTAATTACTGCAGAGCAGTTGCTGTGTGCCAGATGCCCAGACAGGCTGCTGGGGCTGTCCCCGTGCTGGGGTGCCTGGAGATGTGGGGGTCCAGCTGTCCCTGGCAGAGGGCCTTCAGTTGGCACCAGCCAGGGATCCTTCCTGGGAAGATGCCAAGCATCCCCTTCCTCTGTAGGGTGCTGACAGGATTGGGCAGGGGGAGATGTGTGGTTGTCTTTGGGGCACCCACTGAGGGGACCCAGCCTGCAGGGTAGGTTTGCTTGTAGGGATGCTGCTGAGCAGTTATACTAAAGGGGTGTTTGAATAGCTTCAACCAAGCATCCATTTTGCCTAAAACTATTAATCCTTTTGCTAGGCCAATGCCAGAGTCTTTTCTGTGGTGACTGTGTGCACTGGCTCTACTATCCCCGCTTGCTGCAGGGAGGAATGTCTCTAGTGGGGAAACATTGCAATCTCACAGGGGAGACACCTGGTTATAAAAGAAGCCAGGTCTGGCAGAGAAACATCTAGCTTGTTGATCCCCAGCGATCCCAGCGTTGCATTGAGGCTGGAGAAGCAGTGAGTTGCAGGCAGCATCACATTTTGCTCTTCCCGTGAGTCACAGCTTCTACATTTTAATTTCCTTTGGCTGTAGGGAAGGTCAGGAGGTGTCAGTGGTGCCCTGGGCATTGGGAGATGTGGGAAGAAGCCCAGGATCCCAGTGAGCAGCCCTGTGCAGGAAGTGGGGCAGTGGAGAGACTTTGCTCTTGTCACATCAGTGTGGGCAGAGCAGGAGGGAGAGGAGCAGGGAGCCAGGAGTACAGTCAGACTGGGGAGCAGGACTCACATCAGGACACCCCCTTGCTGGAAAGGGCAAGCAGGGAAAAGGATCTTTCCTTACTCAAAAATCTGTAATTTTTAACTATAATCCAACTATGTTGTCCACTCAGAAGTCCCGGGCAAGGACTTTGTTGAAGAAACCATGCATCTCGATCATGTTCTAGATGCTGTAGTATTGAACAAGGTCAAATGCTTGTCTAGCAGATGTCCTGACAGAGAAGCTGACTGGAAATCCTCAGGGAGATTACCCTGATCTCCTCACAAACAGAACAGCATGGAATAGAATAACTTATTTTATAAATTAATGCTAATTTAATTTTGGCTTTGTTGGTGGTAGGAGATACTACTGCGACACTCCTAACAAGCTGAAATCTTAGACGCCTTAGTCTTACAAAATGGAGATGGGAAGGAGAGAACAGATGCTTTTGCTATGTTCTTCTGCAAACTGGTGGAAAAGCTGCAGTTCATTTGACTGTTGGCCCATTTTGGTGATTCGTTGAATAGTATGGAAAAGCTTTTGGGAAAAAAAACAAAACAAAACAAAACACTACTGTCTTGTAGTGGTGGCTTTTTTTCTTTTCCAGGTTAGGGAAAAAAGCTGTAGTCATTCCAGAGGGAACAGTTTAATTTGTTGGTACAGCATTCCAGAGGGTTTTCTTCAGGTCCAGGTTTCCAGAGTACGTAAAACCACTTGTTCGCAAACAGGCTCTCCATAAAGAGCACTTTCCTTAGCAGCAGCGGTAACAGTAGACAGACACGGATACTAGGGTGCCTAAAGATCTTCCAAGATCTGAACACTGAGCCTCATACTGCTGTAATTACGTTGAAAATATTGCTGAATTTGGAAAAGTAATCTATAAATTAGATTTGTTGCTGCAAACCCACTGCCAACTGTGAAACTTGTGCTGTCTCTGCAGAAGTCAGGGCTAACTTTGGCATTAGCTTCATTGCACCTTGGCCTGAGCTTGGACCCAGATAACTTTGAGACTTTTTGGTGGATATTTGTTGATAAAGCAGGATTGCAGTGCTGTGGTCAGATGCTGGGAAAGGCCAGGCCTCTCCTTTGCACTGATGTGCGCTGGTAGGGCTCATCACTAGTTTTGCTGGGCTACTGCTGTGCTGGGTTGGGCAAACTCAGCACAGGTTCTCCCAGCAGCAAAGCAGGGATATTCTAAGGTTGGGGCATGCTGTTAAAATAAATCATAGCCATTTGTGGATCCACTATGCAAACTGCATGAGATGTAGAAATATTTCCCCCGCCCCCCACCCCCCCGTGCTTCTACACCCTGACTGTGCTAGAAATTCACTCAGGTGTGTGATTATGTGGAAGTATTATGCAACAAGGACTTTAGAAAAGCTCAACTCTCTCTGTTTTGCAGCAGTTGAGATGTTTTTCCAAAGCATTTAGCAGCAGAACTGATACAGCCATACCAGCATCCATGGCTGGGTAATCCTGCATCCTGTCTGGATGCAGCAATGTCTGTTTGCCACTGTGAATATGTTGTCCTGTCCTTTTTGTCCCAATTCCAGAAATTTTGCAGATTTGCTGATAGAGCTGGTTGAAATACAACCAAACCTGTATTTGTTGGGATATTTTCTTAGCAGCACTGAAATATCAGCATATTATCTTTGTGCCCTGGCTATGTGGAGAAAAGAGAGCCAAGATACAGCTCCTGACTCCCTTCAGCTTTGTGTAAGTGTGTATATGCATGTATTCAGGGATCTTTTTTTCCTTATGCTGTTTATCTCACAGGTTTACTTCAACTGACAAGATTTTACAGACCTGCAGTTTAAAGCATGCATCGTGGACAAAAAGGTGGTGATACAGCCTTTGGGAATCAGACCCTACCCTTACTCTTGGGAAGGGTGAGAGCAAAACTGAGCATAAACAGTATGCACAGAGCACTGAGACAGAGCTGTCTTTCAAAATAAGATGTTTCAGATTGTTCTAGCGAAAGTAATGAAAAACAGAAGGTGACTGCAGGGGTTTCTTTTCTGTGCTCAACCAAACCTGGCTTTTAAGCTTGGGGCTCTTAGGGACACTTGAACAATAACCTCTCCTTCCTCAACCCACCTATCCTGTTTTCGGGATGGCTGCTGGTGATCCTACTTCACTTTGGCAGGGATGAATCGTGTCTGTGCATACATCAACCTGCAGAAAACAGCAAACAAGGAAAGGAAGGATAAGTCTCTCTGCTGTAGGAGCACTTCTCCACTTGGTTGGTCCTGGGCCCTTTCTGCTGGCATCTGATTTGGATCCACCTTTCCCTTCAATAAAATGAAAAATAGACAAAAAAAGACCTACTGCAGGTCTCCTTCCTTTGGGCACAGCGTCTGGAGTAGAAGTCGCAAGGTACAATGGCTTTTCAAAGGAAATCATGTGTCTGCTATTATTCATGAGCTACAAGGGTTAAGGAGATTAGCTGTTTCAGTGGATTAGTAAGGGCTGTGAGATCTGTTCGTCTCTGCGTGGTTAGCTGTCTTGCGAGTGGATGTGTTGAGCATCTAAAAATAATTCAATTATTTGTGCAAAATATCTGTCAGGCTTGTTTCCCTCAGGCAGGCGTTTGCTTCCAGAGCGCTGCTCTCACACTGTGAGGTCCCACCCAAAGAGAGATGGGAACAGATCCCTGCCATGGCTGTACAATGGCAAGCTGCCCCTTCCCCTCTCCTCCTCCTCCCTCTGAACCAACAGGAGTCTCCCCCAGTGCTGTTCTAAGTGGTGACTTTCCCCCTTTCCCCTCTAGCCATCCACACCTGGGCCACCTTGCCATCTGTCCTCCCGATGCTGATGGCTGCAGGTGGCCACAGCGGGCAGTTCCCTGGGGTCTGCTGCCGCCCCAGCACCAATGCGACCGTGGGGAGCATGCATGGGGGCTCCCCTGAGGGACAGAGCAAACAAGCTGGTGGGGACAGGGTCTCCCTGCTTCTGTCCTGGCTGCTGGGGACATTCCTCAGCAGGAACCACTCTGTGCTCAGACACCCGGTATTAGTCTTCTCCAGCGTTAGCACAATAAAAATCAGTTGCCCTGGGCAGTGTAAAATGAACTTTGGCAAAGTACTGAAGCCTTGGCTGTAGATTCTCCACCTGTTTCAATATATGAAAAATAATAAAATTTTTATAGATCCCTGAGGCATCTCTTAAGCATGGGAGAACATTTCAGCTTTTTGTGCTGGTGTTGCCCCTGCCTGGATGTGGTTGCTTGGGCTAGAGGTCCCCATGGTGTCCAGTCAGGGTTAAAGCCACGGGACAGCATGAGACGGGGAGCAGCAGCTGGGGAAAGGGGCTGGAAGGCAGCAAGATCTTAGGTTCTTTCCCATTTTTTTCCCACTGAGCTCCTGAGTGCACTGGCAGGTCACTTACTTCACTGTGTCTCATTTTTTGCTGTTTGTAAATGGGAACACGTTTCACTTCACAGGGCTGCTGCGAAGCTTAATTAAGATTTGCAAAGTGCTTTGGTGCTGTATAAATGCCAGTCACTTTAATTAATAAAATGAAATGGCTGTGCACTCTTGGCTTCTTTGTTTACCTGGATGTGAACAAGAAGCAGCTAGCGCGATGATGTGCAATACAGTTGATATCCTACACAGTTGTTTTATAAATGTCTTAATTTTCTGAAGGCACCTTGGGATGCCTTACTGACCCATTAGACTCGCCCACTCCCAGACTGGACATCACCTTTGGAACCCAGGAATGAGTAATATCAAACCTGATTTGCAAGGACTGCCTTACAGCTGTGGGTGCTTATCTAGCAGGGCATGTGGGAGGACACAGCAGAAAGCATGTGTGTCCATACTTGTTTCAGTGTCTGATGCTTTCTGATGCTCAGAAGGCAGAACAAGCTGCCTGCATGTGCCTGGACGTGGAGGGCTTGATGGTATGTAATGTCAGTGGTAAACATCAGCTCCTCAGGTTAAGCACTGCCTGGTGGTGGAAGAGCTGTGATGTGTGGGTGGAGAGGTCTGTGGTGATGAGATGTGGAGCAGCTCAGGGTCCAGGATGTGTTCATGGGGTGTGTGCAGCCAGGCACAGCTGCAATGCACACATACCTGCAGTGCAGCTCAGGCAGGGACCTGGGGCAAGAACCACAGCTGAAAAGCAGCTCCCCAATGAAGGGGAGGATGAAGGTCCCTGCTGAGGCTCTGTAGGAGAGCTGGTTTTGGGAGGCTTTGCTGAGGCTGCTTCTAGTTTGCTCAGTCACAGCAGGTCTCATTGGCCAGTGGAGCAGCTCGCCCTGGGTCCTGCATGGTCAGCGATGCAAAAAGGACCAAAGCAGACCACAGAAATGGCTTTTCTTTCCCTTTCCTTAGTTTTCCCTGACAGTGTTCAAGAGAGGATTTTGCCAACTGTGTCATCTGCATTTTTATAGAAAAGCCTTCTTTCACATTCATGAGAGCCAAAATAGTCCAGGAGGGAGTAGCTAGCAAGAAGCTTGTTAAAATAATTATTTTCTTAGTCTTCCAGATGCCAAATACTCCAGAGGGTGCTCTCAGGTCTGTCCCTCAGTGCTGGCCCAGGTCTCCAGCAGTTGCCGTGTCCAGTGCCATGCAAGCCAAGGTTGCTCCACTCTGCAGTGAACCAATATTGTCACATGCGGGTCCAATATGAGCAACCCAGAGATCAACAGCCCTACATTCCTGGCCACTTTAGATCCAGATCTGAGAATCCTTGCTCTGCAATAAGGAATCAAAACACGAGATCTGCAGTCTCTCTGAGTTTCCAGTAGGTTTGGCTCTGAATCTGGAAAATGCACCATGGTTATCTCTGTGAGTGCTCTGCTCTGTGTGACTGAGGAGAGTTTGTTCGAAGAGAAGTCCTAAATAAATGACAGTAGCATGGAGGAAGAATGTGCATGAGTGCTGTGTGTTCCTGGGCAGGTATCCCAGATGAAAGTTCATGGAAAGAGCCATCTGAGAGCCCTTTCTTAGTGTTATTAATAACCCAGCTTTGCCCAAACTCTTGTCTGATGTAGATACTAGGGACAAGCCTTCCTCTTCTCTTTCTTTTTTGTTTCTGGGAATTGAATGCTATTCTCTTTGTGATGTGTTGTTCCTTTTCTGTGGCTCAGACATGTCCCTCTTCTTTGCACCAAGAAGGGATGAGCAGCAGTGGAGCCCCATCTGTATGGTGGTACCAAGCTGTTGTCTTTCAGCCTTTTCACCTGAGTGTAACTGCAGCAGGGGTGGGTCTATACCATAACAACCTCAGAGACTCCTTCAGTTTTCTCTCCTACTGTTGGTTTCAATCCACAGACCTTAGGCCAAATGGATGGTTTTCTGAATATGCAAGCTTCCCATGACTCTTTCCAGGGGCAAGCCTGTGGAGGCCACCTGGTTTGATGGACCCAGGGTCCTTCTGCTGCCTCCTGCCTTCCTTTCCTCTTCAGCCTGGCCTCCTCTGCAGGAACACAGAGGAAAGTAGATATTCTGCCTAATGTTCACAGCCTCCCCAGGTTGGCCCTCATCCTTCCCCCATCAACGGGCAATGGTGCTGCTGAAGGCGCTGCAGCCTGGCACACTAGTACATCCTCTCCTGGCGGAGATGGTGTGGGTAGGCAGGAGATCCCGTGTCTGCTCATGAGGGTGATGTTTAAGCATGTAGGTATCAGTGTTGGTACACTCTATTAGCATGCATTGCTGTGCGTATCTCCACACCTATCATTTGTGCTATAGAGCAGCACTACCTCTTATCTGGAAGTCTGCACCAGCGGGATGAGTAGGCGTATGTGTAGATGACTGCGTTGTATGAGCTGACAAAGGTTTGTACATGCAGCCCACTGGCATGCTTGTACTCAAACTATAGGTGCATGTCTCTCTCTCTTTTCCACCCCAGCCCTCTGGGTCTGGAGTTTTCTGGGGGATGTATGAGGAGTCACCTCTGTGCTGGACTAAATCTAACCTTTGGCATCTGATTATCGCACCACGGTTCAGGCTTCTAAGCAGAAATCTGTATCATCTTTCTGCCCTTGCAGAATATGAATAACTCAAAGCACAGACAGCAGCAGAGGATCAGAGTACTCACGGATTCTCATATTGCTTCTTACTCATCTCTCTGTGACCCTGATGTTATATCACAGCTTAATATGTTGTCCAGAATGTAATGTGTTAGCATAGTAGCAAATACCGGAGAGAGTCACAAGATCAAATTAAACTCCATGCCACTGACAGATTTGATTTCAGGAGTGAATTTACAGCTGAGGATGGATATGTAGGGTCTAATTCTGAGTCCAAGATGAATTTCAAAAGTATAAGCTGGATCTTTAAAGACTGATGGGAATCTACTAATATTTTTTACGCTTTACATAGCCATTTCTGCTGATAGCAATCATATTATGCTGTTGTTTGAAAGGCTGAACAACAGTCAGATCCAGCACAGATAAACCTCAAAGAGGTTATTGCTTTTTTCAAATCTCAGTGTTAATACTAGATTAGCCCTGTAGCTTGTTTGTACACTAAGGAACTAAATTGTAATGAATTATGTTGTTTCTTTAAGCATATATGTAACCCAAGGATCTACTTAGTGTCTCTACTGTGGCTTGCACCATTTTAAGGCTTTCAGATTTTAACACCATTTTAGTTAAACCACTACAATTTATTGTGTGGACGAAGTCAGTAAGAACGAATACAAACTACTCAGAAGTAGTACGGGTAGTTCTCTGGTGAATATTTTCTTGAGTCAATGTTATGAGATTCAGTACCTCATGTGCAAGTTACAAAGGAATGTGCTTTCTGTTGGTGAGAAGGTGAGTAGCCAGTAAAGGACACTGTCTGGTTGCCAGACTGGACAAGAGGTGAAACCACAGAAGTCCATCAGGGGGTTTAACTCCTTTTTAGAGTCATCCAGACCTCACAGGGGGCATCGAGAGAGGTAGGCAAAAAGCCACACCACCACCACCAGTGATGGGGCAGAGTTCAGCCCAGCTTCTCTCAGAGATACCCTCATTAGAGGACTAGTGATGCACAGTGGCTAAGCTGTGATGGAAATGCGGTGGAGGCCTCATTATTGTAGGACTAGCTGCTACCATACAAAGCAAGTACAGAAGCATTGTTTTTGGTCCTTACTGGGTAGCGCTGCTCAGTCTGTAAAGAGCCACTGGCTATGGCTGAAGTCAGAGCAGCATGAAGGTGTGGGACATGCTCCTGGCTGCAGAACAAAGGCAGCGAGCCCTAAAGGTGATCTCAAAGGATTTGATTAAAAACCGAGCCAGAATTGGAGTGTTTGAATGAGTTCAGACCTCATCAGAGAGGCTGGGGCTGGAACTTCACTTCAAGAGACCTGGCATTGCCAGTATGATGCTGAACACGATCCGTACACTGTGGAAACAGCGTTAGTCTACTTAGCCTTTTCACTGTCCAGGTATGGAAATGCAAAGAACAGTGAAAAGTTAAAAAGCTAAAGAAACTCCTTTGAAATCTCAGGAGTGGGGTTCAGTTCAGATTCTAGCAACGAAAGTTCAAAGAACATTTTTTCTTGCTACAATAACGTTTTACTCCCAGTAGCCCTGGCTGAGAAACTAAAAAAACACCGTTCATTCACTGGCTGATTTCAACTTCTCAGAAATATTGCGTGACCATCCCACCATCGCCTGGAGAGCCCTGCAGGCCCTGCAAGCAGGAGAAAAGGTGTCTCATCTCTCTGATGACTAGAGAGGGGAACCTGCAATGAATCTCCTGCAGGCTGCCTGCGGCCAGGACCAGCTCTCTGCACCTATCCTGGCCCAGACAGAGCAATTTTGACTGGCGTGTTGGCTGCGTTAGAGGACCTGGCTCATTGTAAGGCACTTTTTTTTGGTCAAAGCTGGGGTGCCCCGTCTTAGTTGCAAAGCTGCAAACAGCGAGGCTGTGAAAGCGGGAGCATTTCCATGATCGGGGAGTTGTGGGGCTGCTGACTCACTGTGCATGCCAGCGGCGCTGCTCTGCCAGCCCTTGCACAGAGGGGGAGGGAGACAGAGCCACTGCAAAGATTGGTTGGGAGATAAGGTCACCTAGTGCCTCCAGTCACCAAATCAAAGTAGCTGGGAATTTCACCATGTCATTTGCCCACACGGAGAAGGAAGAAACAAACCCTTTTATGTGCTACCCACAGACAGGTCCACTTCTTAACAGCCCTGACTTTATTCAGATGCCTGATTTAAGACTGTGTGTACCAGGAAGGCGATTCAAGAATTAATTAGCATTAGGCTGGCCTGTTTTGGTGGGCCAGGTGAGATTAGCCTGCTGCCAGTTGTGCTTAGGCACCTGAGGTGTTTGGCACAACATCCTGGAACATCCTCTGGTTTGTTAGGCATAGGTGTCCTCTATTCCAGCAAGAGGCATCTCCTACTCTAATCCCGTGCTCAGGATCAGTAACGCGTTACTGCGATGCTTGTGGTTGATTGGACTGCAAATGCCAAGGTGCTGTGACATGTGCCCTGCCAGGCGCAGTCTGTGCCAGGCAGCACAGTGACTTCCCATAGGTGCAAGGGACCTTCCCAGACATTAGCATCTCCCTCTCTAAGTGCAGGGTACCTTCCTGCAGCTTGCTGTGGCTGACAGGACCACACAGCAGCAAGTACCTTGGAAAAAGCAAACCGCTAAACCCTGCTAAGATAAAACTCGTTGCTGCATCCAGAGCCTTCTGCATCCAGAGCCTGCAGGGAGGATGGGAGTGATAACGAAGCACACGTGACGAGCGTTAGTCACGTTGCTAATGAAGAGCTGGAAGGCACTCGCAGACCCTGAATAGATGAAGGCTGCTCATGTGGATTTTCTGGCCCCGAAGTTAAAAGAAACGTAAGAGATCATGTTCCTACAAGATTTCAGGTCAGGTTTTTCTATGAGAAATGCATCTGTTCTGGATAACCATGTAAGGGAGCTCTTCAAAGTGAGCTGAAAATGAAGGGGGTTTGGGAATTCCTCTTCTTTTGCTTTTGAAAATCATCCACCAGGAGGGCAACTGGGGATTTCCTTGAGCTGATCCTCTAGACATTTTTAACTTCCCCGTCATCTTCATCTTCCAGCCTCTCAGTTCTTGACCCCATTCCTTCCCTGAGGTAAATACAATGCCAGGGCTAACTCCTTAAAAATGAAATATTAGTGAACATCATAGAAAGAGTATGAGGTGAAAAAGCCTTTTCAGTGCGGTGGGCACAGCTGCCTGGTTAGAGCACCCTGCCCAATAAGACGCTTGTGCTGTTTGCTTTCTTCCTTTACAGACCTTTTGATAGAAGAGTTGCATTGGTCCTTGCATGGTTTGTATTCCTCTGCCTGGCATTTTTTGTGGCTCCCTTTACACATTTCAAATCAGCCATGTAAAGGAGCCACAGGAGAGCCTGGTGTAGACAGACAGGCTCAGGCTGTATTTTAGCCCAGGTGGTCAAAAATAATCTTGGGAAACCGTGGATCTTGGATGGGAGTAGAAAGAGCAGGGCAGGTTACTGTTTAAAAAGTGACAGATGCTTTGCCATTGCAACAGCAGACAGTCTGGTGACCATGTAGGGACACTCCACAGGCCACCAGTGCCCCGCAGACCATGGCCATAAGAGCCATTGTCTGCCATATGGATTTTTAATAACTTAGTCTTTGTGTTTTTTCAATCACTGAAATATTTAGCATCCTTTTACCGCTCTGCATTGGCCAAAATGCAGAGTTCAAAATCCCAGGAGGGCAAGGTCTGACTTTTCTCTGAACAATTTTCAGCCTTCATAACAAGCATGTTGTGTTTTCCTTTCAGAACACAAGGATAGGTAGTCATTTCCCTTAATCTGCTCTTGGAAGTCCAGCCAGTGGTTTAATCCATCTCAGATCTCAGGGGTCACCAATCCTCTTTACCCTGTGGACATGTCATTGAATCAGGGGAGCAGGGGGTAGACCATTCTCTGTGATTATCCAGTAGGATAGCAAACATTTTTCAGAACTGAAGGAGGTAGGTATCAATGTGTTGATTAAGTACATGCAGGCTAGTGAAACCGAGCTCATAGCAAGACCCATTATTGCTGTCATCAGCTCGAGTCTTATAGGCCATTGCACATGTCCCAGATACACTGTCAGCTTACACATAATCTTCTTGTAATAGTTTTATCCCAGTATTCCCAGCATGTGCCACCATTGCTGGGACATTTCTGGTTTGTTGTGCTCTTTGGGAAATAGTTATGCCATTGGAGAGAAGAATCTCACACTGGTCATTTCTACAGCACCTGACATCTTAGCATCCTGCTTATTCACAGGTTTCACAGAATCAGAGTAGCTGAGGCTGGAAGGGATCTCTGGAGGTCATCTGGTCCAATCCCGTTCTCAAGTAGGGCCACCTAGAGCCAGTTGCCCAGGAACCTGTCCAGGTGGCTTTTGATTGTTTCCAAGGGTGGAGATTCTACAGCGTCTCTGGGCAACGTGTACCAGTGCTCAGCCATGCTTGCAATAAAAAAGTGTTCAGAGGGAATCTCATGTATTTCAATGTGTGCCTGTTGCCTCTGGTCCTGTCACTGGGCAGCACTGAAAAGTGCCTCGATCCATCACCTTTGCACCCTCCCCTCAGATATTTATATACATTGATGAGATCCCCCGAGCCTTCTCTTCATCAGGCTGAATAGTCCCAGCTCTCTCAGCCTTTCCTTATGGGTGAGTCACATAATCATCTTTGTGGTCCTTTGTTGGATTCTCTCCAGTATGCCCATGTCTCTCTTATATTGGGGAACCCAGAATTGGACACAGTACCCCAGGTGTGGCCTCAGCAGTGCTGACTAGAAGGGAAGGATCATCTCCCTTAACCTGGTGGCAATACACGTTCTAATGCTGCCTTTACCATAAGGGCACATTGCTGGCTCATGGTCAGCTTCATGATCACCAGGACCCTCAGATCATCTTCTGCCAAGCTGCTTTCAAGCTGGGCAGCCCCCAACAGGTACTGATGCCTGTGGTTGTTTCTCCCCAGGTACAGTTTCAGTCTCAGTACATTCACTCACATCAGGGTAAAAACATTCAGTGTGTGAGTAAGAAATAAGTATTTATCAGTTGGTCATTCTCCACTCTGCTGTTGTCCCCAGTAAAGGTCACAAAGCAAAGAGAAACGGTTGCTGGTACCCAGACACAGCATCACCCAGCATCCCACGCAAGGCTGCTGCCTGGAGGGTGCTTCCCAGGAGCTGTGGGAGATGAGCAGCTCTGAATCGCACTGCCGAGGTTTCAGGATTACATCTCAAGCCTTGTGCTTGGCTGACTTGGCACACAACAGGTGAAGAAGGCAGTGTGTTTATCAGGCCTCTGCTTTCACAGCTTTGAGCTCTATTTCCTTGATTTTCGCAAAGCCAGTCTAGCACTTTTTCTAGGAAATCACTTAGGTACCCATCTTCCACGTAGCTGTGAGCCTCCTGAATGTGCTCTTTGCTTTTGTTCCTTTCCATTGCAGTGCTGCTAGCAAGGAAGGTCAGCTCCTGTAGCCATGGAATTCTGTGCTTGGGACCGTGACAGAGCTCTGTGAAGAAACAATTTTATATCCATCTAGGAAATGAAAACACCAACCTGAAAAGCAACCACTAAGAGTTCAATTACAGCCCTATGGAGTGAGGAGATGTTGAGTAAATCCACCACTTCCTTGAAGGATGATTTTCACCCCTTAGCCCGGGTGGGAGCAGGCAGGGGCTGCCCTAACTGGTGCTAGCTGGGGAGAGATGAAGTGCTGCCTGGTCCAGCTCTCCCTTCCCCTGCCACAGTGATAACAGGGGCAGCCTCGGTGGTCTAGGCACCAGCTAGCTCCTGACATCAAGGAGACTCTCCATCCAGTGTACTCATTTGTGTACTCTAGGGAGCACTCTGGAGGAGCTACAGCCAAAACTCTCAAGCAGATGTAACATAACCATATATGTGAAGAGGAAGCAGGAGCTCTGTCTACACAGTGTCTTTGGGGAGTGGTTGGGGTACAGAAGAGATGAAACCTCTATTTTAAGCCTTTAATTCTGGACACACCTGCACTGTGACTGCAGCTTGTAGAAGGAGACCTGACCATTTAAAAACAGTTGCAGTAGCCTGGAGAGCAATACAGTCATTCAGGTTTTACTCTGATTTGTAGGTAGCTTTTAGGCTGTGAGCAGCTCAGTGCTGCTGTGGCTACGTTGTGAGCAGCCCTCAATCTAGCTGGTGATAGCCAGCATGAGTAGCTTGACACTAGGGTTAGTTATAGCAAAGATTGCAGTACAGATGCAGCCCTCAGTGTACAAGCCTGAAAATATTGGCCAGTCTATCCATATGTAAATCTCAGTGCATATATTTGTTTGTGTCAAAAACTAAATTAAATAGAAATGGATGGCTTGCCAGGACTATAAAAATGTCAGGTCTTCAGAAGAACCCCATCTCTGCAAGAGCATTTCAAATATTGCATATATATTGGAGGGGATTAGAGCCAAATGAGAAGATACCAGGCAGAGCAATAAACTCAGCTTTGCAGCCTGTTGTGTCAGGGCTTAGGAGAAAAGAGACTGCAGATCCACCTTGCGACAAAGAGACATTACTCTTAGGTGGCATGGTAGGCTCCTTGGGTGTATGCAGGAGTGGACAAAACTTCACTACATTGATGTGGGATTTCTGCCCCCCCAGCACCTTCCCCCACCCCCACCACCCCCATCCACCACATTGAGCTTAACAGACTTGGGTCTCTTTCATGAGGTCCTGTTCAGCTTCTTCAGAAAATGATGTCCTGGTTTTGGCTGGGATAGAGTTAGTTTTCTTCCTAGTAGCTGGTATAGTGCTGTGTTTTAGATTTAGTATGAGAAAAATGTTGATAACACACTGATGTTTTAGTTGTTGCCAAGTAGTGCTTAAACTATGTAAAAGATTTTCCAGCTTCCCATGCTCTGCTGGTGGGGAGGTGCACAAGAAGCTGAGAGGGGCACAGCAAGGACAGCTGACACAAATCGTCCAAAGGGATATTCCATACCATATCATGTCATGCTCAGTATGTAAACTGCGGTGACCTGGCTGGGGGGCTGGATTGCTGCTCAGGACTGGACTGGGCATTGGTCAACAGGTGGCAGACATTTACACTATGCGTCACTAGGTTTATATGTTTTATTATTATTATTATTTTCTCTTCCTTCGCTGTCCTGTTAAACTGTTTTTATCACAACCCATGATTTTTACTTTTTTCAATGCTTGTCCCCATCCCACTAGGCTGTGGGAGAGGAGTGAGCGAGTGGCTGCATGGTGCTTAGTTGCCACCCGGTGTTAAACCACAACAGATATTAAAGAAGGGAGTAGATTTCTAAGGTGGGGTGGGAAGTGAGTGTGACATGCTAGCAGTAATGTGGGAGCTGGTGCAAGCTCTCAGAAGTGTCTTCTTTAGGGCTTCAAGCTAATGATTTTCCTTTTGACAATATAGATGTATGGTGCCCCTTTTAACCTGAGCAGTTAGATGGAAAAACAAAACCCAAAAGGATTAAAGCAAATCTTCACCTCACCCCTAGCCCCAGGACTGAGCTGACTGGGATAAGAGAACATGGTGAGAGCCAGATATTTGCTTAGAACGAATCCTGTTTCTCATTCAGCCTGTAGGTTTGCTGCTGCTGCTTAATTTTTGTCTGATAATTCTTCCTCTTCCATCACAGTGGTTACTTTTCCCTTCTCTTTCACAAAACAATAGCTAACAGTGCTCTTCTGCCTATAAATGTCTTCATTTTGTATAATAAGATGAGGTTAGTTTAGGCATAGTTTCTTAGCTCTACCTTATGCAAAAGATAGGCTTTTATCCAACACATACACTACAAATCTGTCACCTTTGGTACTTCTGGCAGGCTGCTCTCCAGTGATGATCAGGACTCAGATGAATCACTTACATGTGAGATGCAGACCGGTGTTAAGTAGGCTTTAACAGAAGCTTCATCTCTAGCTTGTTCTCTAAAATCCAGAGTACAAAAAAAAAAAAAAAAGGGTGCAATGATTTTATTATCACTCTTTCCTGTCCTGTTGCCTGACCCAAATGCAACAGCTTGCAAGGAGGGTATAATCTACTACAGACTTCCCTTTGCAGCCAGCACACCAGATTGTGTGCCTATTCATAAGACAAAATAACAAAAAAAAATTACTTTCCTTATACTTCTTTCTATCTTTGGGTGTAATCTTGTCTTACGAGCTCTTACAAATCAAGCCAAATACAAGGCAAAGCTTGACTCCTCCTTGCCCACGCATTACTGGTGTTTGAAGAGCAGTTTAGTAGTAGAGATGCATTTGCAAGTGGTTCAAAACCATAGCATGTTCTCCAGGCATTGGGCTGAGTGCTCTCCCTGGGCTCCCAACAAGAAGCAAACCGCCAAGTCCTTACTTGATAGGTTTAAAGACATGCCTGTTCAGTAAGTTCAGCGCTAACTCTGGTGGTCCTGGCTACATCAGGTTTCTGTGCAGAAGCCAGCATGGGCCTGCTCAGGGGGGTTCATTCCTGATGGGATGGTGCAGCTATGGGGAGCTACGCATGCTTCTGCTTTATGGGGTGGGAGTTTCAGCCACTGAAATCTTTCTGGACAATTTGGTTGGAGGCATTCGGACCCTGGCAGCGTTCAGGCATTGTTTTCCATCCCTAGCTGCCATCTACTGCCCCCTCTATCTAGGGGACGGTCTTATGCCCACGTGGGAGCCACGGGAGCTCTGTGGTGCCTGTGGGGTGTTGCCCGTGGGAGCCATAGCTCCTGGCTTAATTCTTCCCTTGGTTCCCATCTTTTTGGCATGCTGCAAGGGTAAATGCATGAAAGTGTGCAAGAGATTAGGATGTTAAGGGTCCTATAAGAGACCAGATTGCTTGAAAGGGCTGTGGCCTTCCTATTCACAGCAAGCCTGTGAGCTCTGCCAGCAAGCCTTGTAATTGATAACAAGCAGAGGTCTCAGGGTGCGTGGCTGGGTTTTATCATTCTTGACAGATCTGCTGACATTTTCATTTGTGAGAGCTGGGCACGCAGCAGGGCTCCTGAGTGGACTAAGGAGGCGAGCTGACCCTAGTCGTTGTTTGGGTTATGTGCCATGTGTCCCTGCCTCAGTGTCACCCTGTGGGACACCCTCCTGCCAGCCAGAGAGAGAAAGCCCATGACAGCTGAGCTAGTTCCCTCTTGACAGCTTCGTCCTCTTTACAGGCAGCTCCCTGCCTGCCTCTGTGTTGCGGGCTGGACCCTCGTTGGTCCTCCTGGGGATCCAGAGAGCCTTGCACAGGAACTGCTGGGAGCAGAGCTGGGAAGGGTGGGAAAGGAAGGAAAATAGGGCTAGTGTCCACGAAGACTGCCCCGCTAAGAGCATCCATAAGGAAAAATCCTGGAAAGGGAGAGAACATGAAAAAAGTGTTGAGGATGTCTGAGGCCAGGTGGCTGAGCTGCCTGGTGAGGTGGAAACCTGCCAGAGTTCTCTGCCTCACTGTGAGGTGTGAAAACAACCCACGTGCAAAGCCTGTGAGAGTTGCTTCGGTGCCAAAAAAGGCGTTATCTTATTTTATATGCGTAGTAAAGCAAGATTTACAGTCTGTCTGTGAACGACAGTGCTCAGCAGCATGGCTGCAGGAGAGCAGGCAGGAGAGGTGGTGCTTTGGGATGCACCTTTGGGGCATCTTCTCTGCTCTCATTCTCCAGGATAGGGCCCAGGTCTCCTCAGGGAGACTTCTCTGACTCTAGTTCCTGCAGCGTTACTGCTTGTCTCTAAACATACTGCGCTTTTGTGATGTCCTTGGTAGACTCACCTGGGCTCTTGCTCTTTTAAGGAGACATAAAAGCTGACACCTACCCTTGCTGTGAGACTGAGCTCAGTTTTTACAGCAGCTTTTCTCAGGCAGGCTCTCCTGAGTCCTTGTGAGGTCTGAACAGATGTTCAAGAACCTTCCTAACCACCTATTATTATTAAGTTCCATGTCTTGCCATTTTCTATAAGTTAGTGTTTGTTTGACCAGGTTGTATGGTGCTGTGTAGCAAGATGGGTGATTACAGGGCAAATTCTGTGTGCTGCCTTCCCTATGACTGGAGCTACAAATATGGTGCAACAATGATGGAATATATTGTTGCAGCAAATATTTTAGGTTGCATCTTAGGTTGTCTGAAGCCAGAGCTGTGGTGGAGAGCTGAAGTGTTTCCAGAAGCTGATGAGGATGTTGGCTTGATTGCTTTCTTACTTTTAAGTAAAAAGTTAATTAGCTATTTATGTTGTTGCAAACTGTGATGGCCTAAGGATATGAGAGTGGCAAAGTCTCTGGGGAGTGAAAGTATGAGCCTAGCTGATTGGTGTGAATTCTGAGGAAAAGGCAATTTGAGGCAATGCATACCTTTTTACAGGCTTAAATAGAAATCCCAGATTTGAAACTGAGTACATTTTGGGCACAAATCTCTTGTGCTCAGAAGCTCATACAGCAATATTAGTTGAGCTAGTAAAGCATATTACCTCTCCTTAAAAACCTTGCTTCTATTTATTTATGCATTTCAGGTGTTCTATCCCCAATAATATTGAAGTGTCTTGAAATACTAATGCATTCATGCTTATGATGTGCTTCAGAGGCAAAGGAGTGCTTGTTCCCATTTTACAAGCAGGGAAAGAAGTAACTTTCTTGGGGTCACAAAGGAGGACACTGGCAGAAGCAGAGCAAGGACCACATGGTGCCATCTCCAGTGCGCCAATTCTTCTGATTAGGAAATCTAGGTTAAGCTAAAGAGCTTGAAATGGAAGAAGCCTATGCTCTCACTACGTGCCATTCATAATTTAACTCCATGTTATGGGGAGTGATATTGGATTGTGCTGTAATTTTAAACAAACTTGGCCTTCATCTAAGTGAAGGCATGGACATGGCTGACTTCCCCATTCCCCACCAGTGCTGCACTCCAGCAGCCCAGGCACCTCCTTTCATCAAGAAGATGCTGCACCAGCTCTTCCCTCGCACCATCATCTGTCATTACAGAGAAGGACATACAGAGCCTTGATGTTTGCTCAGAACATCAGTATTTCAGAACTCAGTGGGATAATGAGTTTGAGTTTTGAATTGCATCGCTATGCAGTGCAAAATGACTGCCCAGGCCTACTTCATGTCAAAAGTTATTTTTAATAGAGCTCGCAAAAGAAAAGGAGAAAAATCTTGAGGAACTGTGACCACTGTAGTTGACTAGAGTTTTCTGAGAAAGCAGGTCTGTATGAGCTAACCTGTCCATCCATCACCTTTCCAAAGAGGAGATCAGAGCGAGCTCCAAAGACTGGCTTTACTGAACCAGCATGAGCCTGGTGCCACGGAGGTTGGGAGGTCCCGTCAGCCCATCTGTGTGCAGCTTGTGGGAGATGGGTGATGAGGCCACAGCCAAGCAGCCTGGTGACACGAGAAGCAGGAAGGAAGGAAGGAAATGGGATACCTGAACAGGCAGCATTTTCTTCCCAGCTTGATAACCACAGGTGGTGAGGACCAGGGCTACTGTAGTGCTGGAGACATTTCTGCATTAGGACATGGCGCTGGCCAGTTTTCTGCATGGATAATGACATTTTATGTCCTTAAGTTTCCCCGGTGGCTTTGGCATCTTAATTTGTGTGTTGGTTTTGGTGCAGTGTGTGGTTTAACACACACCACATTTCATCCCAGCAGCAGGCACTTTCTATGGGGTGGAGAGATTTTCTGTTACAGTTTGTGAAATGCTTTGTGTGGTGTTTCAGTGAGCTTTTAAGAGGACATGAACCTGGTTTAGCAGGAGAGGCATAACTGATGAGAGCTAACGTGTACAAAATCAGCTCATACAAGGCTCAGGTGCCTCCAAGTGATGACTTTTCTCATAACAGGAATGGCACGTTGTGGAGAAGGGTAGTGGGCAGGCTGGTCTGAACTGAAGGATGCCTGAATATAAGGAGCTGAGCTGAAAGAAGTAGTAAGCAGTGACTTTGTTTTTAGCCTTTACATATATGGGTTTCAAAGCAGGTCAGGGTGACTAGCTGGGGCACTTGATTTTAGGCATGTTTTATTTTAGAGGCACTTGATTCTAGCTAGAATTTGCAATAACAAGCTGCAATTCTGAGAGCCTTGACTTTTATGTTCCCAGTGCCAAATATTTGGGTTTGGGGGAAGGCCAAGTATTCCCTTTTCCCATGAATTTTTTCCATGCCTCAGTTGCTCATCAGTGAAATGAAGATGTTAATGTTTACCTGTATTTTTTTAATTGCTTCTATTCTTTTTGATCCTTTGATAGGAAGTGGTGTCCCAGTATAAGGTGGTATATTACCCTGTAAATGAAATAAGAAGAAATTCCTGAAAAAAATCTGCATTTTGGAAAAATACTGTACATTTATAATGAAAACAGGAGCTTCAATCTGTGACTCTATGAGCATTTTCAACCATAGTTGTCACCCTCTGAATAGCAAATTTAACCAGCTAGTAAGAGTCTAGCTTTTCTGAGGTACTTTCCACATCATCAACTGGGGATGGGAGAGGGGGTGTGTTCCTGTTTCTGTTTTTCTTTTCCCCTCTGCACTGGCACAGAGGACACCATCCATGAAACATCAACCAAGGCCAGTTCCACAATGACCTTAGTTGTCCTCAGGTCTCCTGGCTCCATATCAGCCAATTCTACCACTGTATTTTGTGAGCTCTGGCAGGAGCCCGTTTTTACTGAGAAAGATCTTTATAGTATTGGTAGACTGAAACAGGCTCCTTGATTTATCCCTATTTTAACATTTCTGCCTGTGGGTGATTGAGTTTAATTAAGGCTGACTAGTAAATATTTACCCTCATGACAGAAATAGGTCCAGGTTTGTCTGTTAAAAATATTACACAGCTTGCCTCTTTGGCTGCAGCTAACTGAACCAAATGCTTGGCAATTTTCTTAACGCCGATGAGGAAAAAACCTCAAACCCCACTACTGCAAGCTTTTAACTGTGCAGCTCTCCTCTGGCCAGGGAGCACCTCTCCCCTCAAGCATCCCTGTCCCCTGCATCCCTGGTTCTTGCCAAAGTGAAGCCCGTTGCCATGGAAGCCTCATTAAATCTGCATGTCGCTGGGCTTGGGCTGCAGGGGCTGCGGCTGTATTTTTAGCCGGCGGTGGTTGCATAAGGGGAGTGGGATGGGATGGGGACGTTCCTTATATGTTGTCTTGATGGAGGCCTCCTGGGAACCGTCGCTGTCCAAAAGACACGTCCCGCTTGGGAAAGCTCTCTCGGGCTGGGCAGCAGATGAAGCTGCTTTTATGGCCAAGTAAGCTTTTGGATGGTGGTGTAGTTCTGCAGAGCACCAGGAGCTGCAGAAAACGGGGGTCGCCTTAGATTAGACTAAAGATAACAAATCTCTCTTGACTTGAGCAAAACCTTAACACCTGAGGGGTAGGAAGAAACTCATCTGAGCTCAGGGCAGCACTGCACTCCTAATCATGAATATTTTTTGGGAAAATGATGCCACATATAAGCACATAGCCCTCAAAAAGACGGAAATGGAACTAGATGGTGTCATAGATGCTCAGGGTGAATCCAATCTTGAGTGCAATCTTGCAAAAAATCAATTTTGGAAGGACTGATTTTGAGCCCATCTCCCTGTTTGAGGAGCATGAGGCACTGCAGGATCTGAAAACCATACTTACTGTAAAAAACCCCAACCAAACAAACAAAAAATCAAAACAAAACAAAAAACCACCCTACATGTTCACCCTTGGTCATTTCAAATCAGATTTGCTGGCAGTGGAAGACAAAAAAAGAGAAGGTTTTAGTGTGTCTCAGCACTTTTGGGATTTCTTGGCTCAAAACATGGGGCTGGGCCCTCTCTCTCTCTCTCTCAGCACTGAATCCTAGCAGTGCTAAATGCTCAGAAAAACAGATTTTATCCTGAATTACACCTAGGCAATCTTTCAGTCTTCAGTGTGTCTCACAGATGGCCAGGAGAGCCTCATTTAGCCTGTAAAACTGTTAGTGTTTGTGCTGAGGCATGAGAAGGAAAGAGTCCAGCTTGACTGTAAACTAATAACTCTTGTCTTTAATAAAAGCCGTCTCTTTCTTTGGAGACTGTGAAAATTTGATCTGGAGCAGTTGGGCTAAAATTAAAATAGAGCCTAATGCTGCCATCCTGTACAGTCACACCACATCAGAGCAGAGTCATCTATGAAGCTCCAAGGGTTAGCAGGGGGTGTTACTATCATTGCTTTTTAAAGAGACGGCAATATCGTTAGAAGCTTTTTTTTTCTCCTTTTTCCACAGCCACAGATCCCCAAATGTCTCTCTCTGCAGGAGGCACCAACTGGTAAATAAATATTAAACAAACAAAAACCACCAAAACACTGAAAAACAAACAAAAAACCCCAAACCAACCAAACAAACAACAAACAAACAACAAACAAACAACCACCCCCCAAAAAAAAAACCAAAAACAAAATCAAAAAACAAAAACAACCAAACAAAAACCAACAAAACACGAAACTAACCCAGGATTATTTCTAATTTGCTGGAAATGGGATATGACCTGGTTCTCCGCAGGCAAGTGTGCCTGACAAAGTCAGTTTTGGCAGCTGTAGGCTATCTCTGCTGCGGTCCCTGTCTGAGTCTTCCATGGGGAGTTATTTCCAGCTTCAAGGCTGGCTCTGCAGACCCTTCTCAACATTAGGACCATGAAAAAGTCAGTGTTTGTGGTTCACAAGCTCTCCTCTGCCACTGTAGGATGTGCGACTCACCTTCCATCTTGCTATGAGATAAGTGGTGTTTTGCCCAGGCAGCCTCATTTCTCCTAGCCCAGTGTCATGATTTTGAGTCTTGCACATCTTGAGTTGAAGTGGGCTGCTAGACTACTTCAGAAAGCCCTAAATGTCATCTTCTGGCTCTTTCTCAGGCCCTGACTCGGGATTCAAAGACGCAAGCTGGGGTGTGCTCCCTGCTTGGTGGCATCCACCCACCCAGGAGGGCACGTGTGGGGCAGGGACCTGGCAGCCTCAGGGAGGTTCTTGCTGTGCTTTTGCAGCCTCTCTGCACCAGCAATGCTGCTGCAAATGGGTCAGGGAACAGAAATAGGCTGCTGTGGTGGGGCAGGGAGCCAGCTCTGCACTGCTCCCTCAGCAGCCCCAGCTGCGAGGGGTGTTCCTGGCAGCAGGGAGCGACCTGGGCAGGCAAGGGATGGTCTCGCTTGTGTATTTCATTCCAAACCACTCCAGCTGATTGCTGCCTATGAAGCTGAGCAAGTCTGTGATATCCTTCTCTTTGCTTCTGGAGAGCAAAGATAAGTGCAGCCTACCCACGGGCATGAAACCAGGAGATAACCTCAGACCAACGAGGTGCATGCTCAGATTCAGTTTGTGGGCGATCAGCATCAGTTCGAGGGGCTTTTAGCATTTAGAGAGAGTTTATTTCTCAACATACATTTTACTCTAGTACCTTTCTGGGGTGGCTAGGGAAGTGGAAGTGGAGGTGGAGGGAGAGGGAGGGCAGGGAGCAGAGCTAGGGACAGCATCTGAAAAATAGAATAAGCCACTGATAAACACAGACAGACACCTGGTAAACAGACAGACAGAGCAGAAGGCTTCCACTCCTGACAGTCTCCCTGGAGTATAGCAGTTTCCTTGCAAGAGCGCTGACACTCACTGCAGGGCACATGTGAAGTGAGCTGGAAGAAAGTGGAGGCTGGAGCAGGGAGTGGGTAGAGAGTGATGCTCAGGCACCAATGGAATTACAACCCAGTTATGTTCTGGCTGGGCAGAGACCTGGGATGGGACCTCCTTTCAGAAAAAATCAAAATCAGCTCCAAAAATTCAAGCACACCTTTTCCTTTTTCTTCAGAAGCTGTTTATCTTGGGATTTCAAATCTTTAAAAGTGTTCTAGGTCCTGTAATGGGAAAGACTCTAGATGGGTCAGGGAGATACATTTTTAAGGTGAAAGGGCTAAAAGGGCAAAGAGTGAGCTCATCAGACAGCAGTCCTTCTTCTGAAAACACAACAGATTCATTGTGGAGGTCTGCATGAGGTTTTAGCTTTCAGAGCTTCTGCTAAGGGCAGTTGTGTCATGTTACTAAACACCCAGGACATGTTTGTTGATGCTGGAGTGAAGGGTGCTGCACCCACCACCAAGCCGGGTGGAAGACCAGGGCTGGGACAGTTGTTATTTTTTGTTATCAGGTTATGGTTCTAAGCAGATGGAGAGAAGCATGTAAGACCAACGTGCAAATACAAACTTCAGTGAGAAATTCCTAGGATTTTTATGCCAAAGTGCATCAGGAGCATGGCTGAGATTTGTCAGGTCAAGTCAAGCAGTTGTTCAGTGGTGCCACCAAAAATTGGAAGGGAGAAGACAGAGCATTCAAGGTGTTGAGGAAGTTGCAATAAGAGGGCTTATACAGCAAGAAGGGGAACAAGATTTGAGGAGCATGTTGGGATAAGGGTAGGGCCAGGTCTTAGGACAGGCAAAGGGCATTGGAGCTAATTCCTGCCACGAGGCAGGGAGTGCAGTAGGAAATTCCTGCCTGTCAGCCAGGGACCACTGGGGGAGTTTAAGCCATCTCTGATGTGGACTGGTCAGCAGCCTTTTCCAAAAACACTTCCCACAAAGCTGGATCCACATGTGAAGGCTGAGATGGGACTGTTAAGGTGCAATTTAAAGCAGTGAGATGATAGAGGATGATTTTGATTAAAGGAAACCTGCTTGGGTGGGTGAGGGCTGTGCAGGCCGTGGCGTTTGGGTCTGTTTGATGTGGCCATGCCAGCACACAGCACTTGTTGCCTTCTCTGGCTGAGCTGGGCTGTCCTGCGAGGGCACCGGCTGTGGGGAGGCAGGGGTGTTCTGGCAGCCCCTCTGAGTTGAAGCGGGGTCATCCACAAAATCAAGCAAGGCTCAAAGATTGCCCTGCTCCTACACTTAATGCTCCTGAAACACTCTTCTTAGCTGCAAAGCTGACTGATGACATTATTTTTGTTCAGTTTATGAACAAGGAGGTGGCTTTTTTGTGGTCTGAAGTTCTGGATTCTGGAAGCACAAGCCCAGCAGGGCCAGCCTCCTCCTGGGAGCCTGCAGCTCCTGAGGCCTTTGCTCATGGAAGCTGACGAGTAGTCCTGTTTGTTTTTTCCAGATTGTTTTAATAGGTAAGAAATATAAGGAAAACCATCCCAAATAAATGAAATTATGTAAGTGGGTATCCTCAACCCTATTTTCAGTGCTACGGAAGAGAAGAAACAGTGAACATGGTCAAATGCATCAGCTCTTGGATAAAGTTGCAACATCTTGGCTCTGTGTGAATGGTTGTATATGCAACTTCCATGTTGCTGTGGCGAGTCAGTGTGCTGTCCCTTATCTTGGTCACAAGAAGGCTGTGACCAGAGCCAAAGCACCCCGATGCTGGCTCCAGGTCCTTTTGTTCATATATAATAATCGTATTTGTGGCATGCAGAGTGGGCTCGTTTCAGGCTGGCAGCTGCAGTGCGTTGTTTGCAGCTCATTAATTTCCTACAGATTGCTGCCTTGCTGCTCCGCTGAATGCAGCACAACTGTGATGGCCGGGCTGAACACTGCCGTGCTGAGCTGAATGCGCTGTCTGCGCCTGGGTGGGGGAAGAGCAGGACAAGGAGGGGAAAGGGGCACTCCTGAGGCTGATGTGTGGAGAGGTTTGCAATTAGAAAGTTTGCTTCACTCCCTGCTGCTTTTTATGTGCTTTGAACATTGAAGTCTGGGGATGCTCTTAGGGGCATGAGCCAGGAAGGAGGTCTAGGCAGCTGTGGGTGGTTGAGATATGCCGGGTCCCATGCTGGGAAGTGGAGGGACTATTCCGACTTTTCTTGGAATGCCAAATTTCATTGTGAGTGCATTAAGTGTAGGACAGCAAGTCTTAGGAGCAGCCACGTTAAGAGGAGCCCTTGGTCTCCACCTACGTTGCCTGCTCTGGAAAAAGCAGTGCTGTGGACAGTAGGCGCAAATCTCTGCTGGCAGGTGCACATCTGGGCTGTGCCTGCAGCTGATGCCAGCCCAGGGGATATGGATATGTCACAGGGGAGACTGAGGGTCTCTAATCCCTGCTGGCGGTGACCACCTTCACTCCCACCGCAGCCTGGCTCCTGTGGCGGTAGGATCAGCAAGCTGAGGTCTCCGTGGCCATCAGCCTCCCCTCCTGTGCTGGGTGGCTTGTCGGCGATGTGCCAGCGTGTCCCTGCCCACCCTCCTGGGAAGCCTTGAGCATCTCTGTCCCCAGATGTGGCCCCCTGTTGGAGACAAAGCCACCCCAGCTATGCCAGGATCCAGGTGAGCAGAGGGTTGATATGAGTTTTTGAAGCAGCACAGCAGCAGTAGGACTTGAGCAGAGCTCCCAGAGGGCTGGTTCTGGCACTTAGGCAGCAGCGGCTAGTGTGTCTCTGCTGGGATGCAATGTGGCAGTGCAGGATTGTTTGGGGGCAACCCATATCAGATGTTGCAAATCCATTGGGAGTTCAGAGAACTTAATTTTGAGGAGAGATCAAAGAAGTTGCATAGAGCTCAGCTGAGCTACAGCCAGCAGTGGGTGGCATGCAGTCCTCCAGAGCTGTGCCCAGAGAGAAGGATGCACGTGGTTGTCCTCAGGATGTCTGGGGGTGGATGACCTGGGGGTGCAGGTGGTTATCAGCACTCACAGGAGTGATGAGCTGAGGCAGGGATCAGTACTCAGTGCACACCTCGGGACAGCAAGCTCAAGTCTATGGGGGTATCTTCCAGAGGATCAGTGCCCAAAGGCCAGCAGCCTGAGTCTGTTCAAACCTGCCGTGACAAAGCACTGAGGGATGTATGCCAGGGCCACGCCATTGGGCAGTGCTGGGGTCTCATTTCAGCCAACAACCTTTGGCAATATTTGCCCTACAAGGAATTTGAAGCCTTCCTGGGCTAGCGAGGGGTTGTTTTGAATCTGGCACTTCTTATTCCTCAACTTCCTCTCCCCCTCTGTCCCCACCTTCTCATTCTTACCAGCATCTCCATGGCAACCTTATTGCTGAAGAATAGAGAAGACATCTAAATATAGCTTCCAAATCTCCGTGCCTTCAGCAAAAACTCTAAAACCAGGAGCGATGGCTTGAAGCACTGGGCTGCTAATACCAGCCAGTGAAGACAGTCTTGCAAGTGGGATTTGGGAGCACTGTGGTGTGACAGGGGTCACTTCCAGCTGAATGCCAGTTTCATGTTTGCTCAGGACATCTCAAGAGGCTTTGAGGTAGTCCAGCCTACCCTCTTCTGTCCAGAGCACTCCCACTCCTGCTCCTTGTCAGGTTTTGGAGCTGTCGCTAATTTGGCCATTGACATCCATGACGTGTTTTGACATCATAGGCTTTCATAGCGGTGTGTTAGACTAAGCTGGAAGCAGGAAAATTCAAAGACCTTTAGTAAGGAATAAATTATCTTCTTTCCTTCTTTTTCCACCCCCTATTTTTTCTTAAATTTTGTACTGCGTGACCACGATGACATTGTGGCTGAGGTTTTGTTCCTTTTACTATTCCTTTCTGAGAGGAAAAGGGTGCAGTATCTTCTCAGCAAAGCTGCTCTCCTGGGAACCTGCCCAAGGTAGGGAGAAGAGGAATGTTCATACCCAGGGCTTTGGCACTGCTTTGCACCTACACCAGTCTGATACCCACCAGAACTGGCTGGTTTCATGGGCTGCCAAGCTGAATTATGACTTTTACAAGATGAGTGTTTATTGTACAGACCTCAACAAATAGTTCCACAGGCTGTCAGGACTTTGTCTGCTCTCTCCTGGCCCCGAAGCATCAAGTCTTGAAGGGTCAGCAAGAAAAAGCTGACCTGCAGAAGGCCAGGCAAGGGCCCGCTTGTATCTGCACATACTAGTTCAGTATCTAGAGCCAACAGTCTGGAAGGTGATGCACAGATCAGCCTAGGTTTCTTCTTCTTTTTTTTTTTTTTTTTAAAGAGGAACTTCAGCAAAGATTATTGCTGTACCTGAAAATGTTTAATAGTAAAAAAAAAATAGCTTTATTAAACTGAATAAAGAAAAAACTGCGGAGCTGGGCTATTATGCTTGTACAACTTAAATATCTCAACTCAGCTGATGAGCAGCATGGACTTAGCTGAGGGAAAGCGGGTTTAACAAACCGTGTTCTTTGCAGAAATTCTTAAAACCAAATTGTGGCATCTTTCCTTGAAGAACTCTGGTTTAGAGCATTTTATCATGTTTGAACAAAGTGAAATACAGAGTGCTTTGGAAATCTGCTTGTCCGGCAGGTGTGACTGCATTAAGGAAGCTCCCTGAGCATTTTTTGTGCTTCCTTACTGTGGCTTTTCCAGCTCTGCAGGGCTTCCAAGTTGAGTGTCAGACATTTGCCATCTCTTGACTTGCCCTGAATAATATACCACATACTTAAGGAATTTTTTGCAAGGCATCACGGTGCTTAATGGGCTCACCTGCCTGCAACTTAGCAGCTATGATTTGTTGTTGTGGGTATCATAGTTTGCACCAGTACAAAGTTATTGTGAAATGCTGCCGTGTGAAGTTGACAGCATTTCAGGTCTCTTTGCAGGGTGGCATGGCAGTGGAAAGTGATGGCTGTGCTGCTGTGTAGGAAACAAATACAAATTGAAAAGCGAGACTGACCACAAGCACAAAGTAACCTCTTTAGTTTTTTGCCATCCAGGCTGGAGGAAGGATAACAGGCTTGCCTTTTTTTTTTTTTTTTTTTTTTTTTAACCAGCTATCCCTATAGATGCTTCACTGGGAATACTTTGAAGTTTTCTAATACAAGTCTTTAAAAAATAAGGCTTTAGTCTTGGCTATGTCCCTCTAATTATCATGTGTCAGCCACTGAGGTATTTGCAATAGTTCTAATTGAAACATGAGCCAATTTACTAATTAGCCAAGATTACATGGGGAATAGACAAAGGGAAAATGCCTATATGTGTCAATATTTTCTCCTCTATCCCTTACAAAGACCTGGTGTGACGTGACCAAGCTCCACGGCCAACAGCTAGCCAGGCAGAGCCTCTGAGCTCCTGACAGTCCCAAGCGGAGTCTCTGCCTCAGGGTACAGCCACTTCTTACATAGCATCTTCCTCAGCAGACCTTTTCCCCTTCCCTGCAACCTGCTCTAGGGGAGAGATGAATGTTCCTGGCAGGAATAGAGCAGAGGTGCCCCATGTGCTGCACACAGTGGTAGGGGCGTGCAGAAGAACTCTAGGTCTCCTGGACAGGACCTGATCGCTGCCTGTGTGGGATGGGGCAGCAGGGGCATGGCGAGCCCTCCTTGCTTTGTGTGCCGGAAGACAGCACCAAAGGCTTCTTCCTCCTCTCCTCCCAAGCAAATTGTACCTTCTCAGTCAGGGTAGATGTTGGAAAGGACTTTCTAAGGGTGAGGAGGTGAAAAATGGGGAAAGATTGTCCAGAAAATCATCTCATGAAGCTTTCAAAACCCAGTTGAGCCACCACCTGCCTGTCAGGAATGGCTTGGCAGGACTGGCCCTGCCCAGAGTCAGGGTGATAGCTGAGTGCTAGCAGTTGCTTCCAGCCCTGTTTCTGAGGTCTTTTTGTTCCTGAATGGCTTAAAGGAACTTCAGCAAGGAAGAGGAGGTGCCCTAGGGACATGCCCAGCTCCCTTCATAAGGGAATCGAATCAGATGAAGCAGAATAAGTTGATATTCCTGTGAATAAGTTATGCTTCTCTCTGCTCTCTTCCCTCATCCTCTTTATGGCTCCATCACTGTAACATCTTCCACATTAGGAGTCCAAAGCAAGTAGGGACTATCCCCTATCAAATTCCTGTGAGAAATAAAGATCACAGCCACTGCATGGATATAGAAGCTGAAGCACAGAAGTATCAAGTGACTTGCTTGGGTGACCTCAGGCTTGCCTGGAGAACTACATAGGTCATATAGTGACTAGCACTGCAGAGAACCCTATTTTAATCATAAAATGATAAGTAGTTGTCATCTGGTTATCCCATAGGCCAACTTGAAAGAGAAAAAAATCCAGTTTCTGGGGGTGCTTCTGTCTATGATGCTTTATAGCCAACTGGTCTGGTAGTGAGGTGGTCCAGGCTGTTCTTCATGTGCTTGCTGCACAAAATGGGACAGCTGTTGCATAGCTGCTCTTCCAAGGTCCTCATGAATGACACAGCCAGTTCCTGGAGTCTGGCCCACAATGGCTAATCTCCAGCTTCTATGCTAACACCAGTTCTTCTGTAACTCATACATCAGCAACTTGAATACCAATGATCTGTTTGAAACTCTATTCTGACAGTTTGTCTATCCTGTTGACATCTGCTTAGGTAATTGGTACCAACGTCTGCTCTGACCTTAGAGGCACCTTCAGTTCTGACGTGGCTGCTAGAACAGTGACCATCACTGGTGACTGGAGCTAGATGCTTCAAAACCTGTTCCCCTTCTGTAATCCCTGTGGAAGCCAAAATCTTGTTTCATGGGCACATGAGCTTAAGCCCGATGTGCATCCTGCCTATCTTTGTCATATGTTGGCTAAGTCCCTAAATTACCATGATTTCTTGTTGAAATTAAGACCTCTTCTCATCTCCTTTGTGACTTTAGTAAATCTGCTTTGGGATCTAATGATTCTCCCCCTCAGACACCTCTCATCCTTGTATGTGCTATGTGACAGCATAATCCTTTGCTTTGAAGTCACTCAGCTTGTCCTACCTTGGGTTACTTGATGTGCAACTCCATGGGACAACGTGCATGACATCAGGACTTATCTTACTGGCTTCTTCACTTTGTCTGGCAGTGTCGTCACATTGATCTGTTAAATATCTGCTTCTCAGTGAGCCAGGGAAAGACAAATACCTGCTATGCATAGCCTTATTTAATCCCCTCTGGTTTGCCTCACATTTTGACATTTTACCTAGTCATCATTTCTGCAGTAGACCTTCTCAAGAAGATCTTCTGGCAGAAAAAACAGGTCCTATCTGTAGTTTCATGTAGAAAACCCGGACCAGTGTCAGCAGTCACGTGCAGAGCTCTGGGGAAGAGTCAGATTGGCACCACACACTTTGACCTTCTTGCTGCATTGACTTGCACCCACAGCAAGTCACATGAGGATTTAGATGTATCAAGATGTTTCAAGAACGCTGCGGATTGACCCAGGGGGAATGCACTAATGATTCACATTAATGAGTTACTAAAGACCTCCTGGTACTTCTCACTGTCCCAAAGATGTTTACATTGCTGTCCTGACTGCTTTCCATCCTGGCTAACACATTCCCACTGGGGACTATAAATCCTGCTTTTGTACAGCCTTGCTTGTTTCAATGGTATACACTATGTGACATTTCCTGACTTACACTGGTTTTAGAGCTGAGCCTTATTTCACATTCCAAAGTCACGCAGACACATCCTCTTAACCTCCTCAGCAATAATTCCTGCAAATGAGAGTCTCCACACAGAGAAATACTCAATATTTTCTAGCACATTAATCAAATAACCATCCAGTTTTTGCCTAACGTGTTGGAAGCGGACATGTTGTCAAATAAAATGATTTTATAGATTATCCTCTCTACTTCACAGATGGGGAATTTAGCAACATCATGTGTACAAAGTCCTTTAGGAGATCAATGTCTATTCATTTCATCTTCTGTTGCTTACTCAGGGAAATCTCATACTTAATGTTGCTCCCCAGAGGAGCCTTCCCATTCTTTTTAAACCAATGGTTGTTTTTAAGCACATATTAAAAGGAGAGCCTAGACTGCCATCATCTGAGGGCCATTGGTGGCAGCTTGCAATAACTCGAGAGAAAAGGTGGATAGTGAGCAGCTATGCAGACTTCTGTATGGCCAGGTGATCCCCGGGTATGCCACAGCTCTCAGCTTGTCCTGCTGTATCACAGCCCAAACTGAAAGCATCACTCAGTCTGCTGAAGACAGCACAGAGGCCTGGATTAAAGAGCTCTTCCTACCAATGCACCCGTACTTGGGTTGAGATTGGACTATGCCATGGCTTGATGCTGGCAGCATGGTTTTAGGGCTTGCAGAGTGGTTCTTTGATGCTAGCTCCCAGTGGTGTTTAATGAAGGCAGTTGATTCCCAGGAGAGGCTTTTGGATGGCCTCTGTTGTTCTCTGTTTTTGGGCTGTCTAAGGTATGTCTTGGCCACGAGGAAGCTGCTAGAGAGAAAGGGGAAGGCTGAAAATGTCCTCCTTGCCCCATGCTGAGTGACCAGAGGCTGGGTAATGAAAGCTGCTCAGCTGAGCAAGGTGGGCTTCAGATCCCTCACTTCCCATCACGGTGAATGTGCCTGTCAGGGCTGCTGCACGCCCAGCCCTGCTTGTGCCTGCCTCTGCCTCCATTAATTTCGAGAAGCTGTCAGGATGTTCTTGCAGCAAAATGTTCCTGATCCTCCTGCTCCCGCACGCTTTCTGCCTCTCAGTGTCCTCCTGTCACATCTCTCGCATTAACGTGATGTCTTCCCAGGGCGGTGTTACGCTCCAGCCCTTCTCCCCATCCATCTCCTCTGCTCTCCATGCCTTCCCAGGAGGTAGCTCTCAGTGTGGCTGCAGGTGAGAGATGAGATTGCGCAGGAGCAATCTGTGTTTTGGCCTCTAGATGATTTATGACAGCTCAGGACACAGCTGTAGTTATGGTTGCTTTCATAGCCCTGGAGAGTAGCGAGTTGCTCGCAGTGGGTAGGGATGCTGCAGAGCCTGGGAAAGGGCAGCCCCACCAGCCTCTGTGGGCTGGGAGGGGTGGCTTGACAGGCCACTGACACTGTCCTCTGTCAGCACTGACCTTTCCGTGGTGACAGTCACTGGAGCAGCCATCTAGCTGAGAGAAGGGCATTTCCCTGCAAGGGAGCAAGCCCAGTCCTGTGTCCCGATCATCGCAGGCTGCAGAGCGACCCAGGAGCAGAGATGCTGCTCCTCCCTCTGCCACAAAATCCCAGTGAAAGGTTAACCACTCCTCGTTATCTGGCACTGGGTCTGTGAGCCCTCGCCCACCTCCCGGTGTCGCTGCACAGTCCTGCAAACTTCTGCCATGCTCCTTTCCTCCTTGCACAGGGAAGGCTGGCAACACCCTGGCTCTGGAGCAGGAGTGGGCAGCAGCTGCGGTTTGGCTGGAGCCCCCCATCCCACTCTGCCTGACTGTGGGTGGTGCTGTGGTCCCCACTCCACACAGTCCTCACCTCTGGGCTCCTGTGCTGGGTCCCCAAAGCGTTCATGGGGGGCCTGCTGAGCACTCACCGCCTCGCTGCAAAGCTGGAGAGGTCGGGCACATCCTCCTCTTTTGAGATTGAGTCAGGTTAGGTGAGGGGTGCAGGGTGCTGCCCGTGTCTGTACAAGGCACCTGCAGCTTTGGTCTGTGGAAGTTCTGCCTCTCACCTGTTGTTTCAGAGCCAGGTAAAAGGTCTTTTTTTTTCCTATGGCTCATAGTGAAAAAGGAAACCAGGAATTGGTCACTAAGTTCAGACACCCTTTTTTGAAAAGCCACCTGAGGCTTTACTGTGTGATAATGGTTCAGTTTGCAGCAGAGCTGAACTGATCTAGGAGTCCAGAGGGTTTGCTCTCTCACTTTCCTGTCCCAAGGTGAGTTGCTTTGCAAAGCCAGCATTTTATCGTGCATCCTCCCTATGGATCCCCACCACATCTTCTTCCTCTTTCTTTACCTTTTTTTTTTTTTTTTTAATATTAAAGAGGCAGTACTCCAAGGAAATCTCACTGCTGTGGCACCACTTAGTAGGCTGTATAGAGCTCTCTGTATTTAACAAAATGTGCACGCAGTGAGTCATTATTCCTTGAGTACACAGCTCTGAGTATTCATTGCACAGATGAGGGGCTCATGTGAAATCAGGCTTTCCATACACACAGCACATGGCTGGGGAGATCATCTGCTGGGCATGTGTCCTCATTAAATGAGCTGCACACACCACTCATGGAGATGGGAGAGTCACCTCATTAAAAAAAAAAAAAAAAAAAAAAAAAAAAGAAAGAGCAGGAAAGAAAGAATAAGAGAGAAAGAAGAGAGAAAGAGAGAAATAGAGAAGAAAGAGAGAAAGAGAGAAGGAAGGAAGGAAGGAAGGAAGGAAGGAAGGAAGGAAGGAAGGAAGGAAGGAAGGAAGGAAGGAAGGAAGGAAGGAAGGAAGGAAGGAAGGAAGGAAGGAAGGAAGGAAGGAAGGAAGGAAGGAAAGGTTGCTGTATGAAAGCAAACTCAAATGGTGTGCATGCATAATATTCATTGCATAAAGGCTTAGAATAGCTTTGTTGTGATACCTAAGCTGGCCCCTGGGAAACAAGGTCTGTGGGCTTTTTGCAAATTTTTGCAGACAGGCAATACTGAGTAATTTGGAGCTCCCAGAATGGAAAAAGCATAAGCAATAGTAATTATGAATAGGATTTTAAAAAGCAACCCACGTTCAGGAAGTACTGGCTGCTTTTGAAAATCCCACCTTGTGTTTTGTAGTATATGAGCAAGGAAAGTTCAGAGCTATGAGTCAGCTTTAGGTTTAACTCAGCAAATTGAACAAGCTTTGCGAAGTACCAGGGGCCCAGACAACATCTTGTTTTAAAGCCAAATTCAGTCAACCTCTCCAAAAAAAAATGCAACAAAATCATTGTGATGAAGTCTTAGTCAAACACCAACATTTACACCAGAGACATATCATTTAAAATCCTATGTCCTTCAGGCTGGATTAGTGGATTGAAAGGGTCTGGAGAAGGCAAAGGAGGCTTGCTGGCATTAGTGCAGGATATGGGTACTGTCAAAAATAAAGCTGATTTATCTTAGAAACAAGAATTAGAGGTGATGTGCCTTGCATATTCCTGCACTGATGGTTGTCCAGACTCTTCTCCCTATCCCATATGCCATCATTTGAAAGATGGGGTTTGGGACCAGACCAAAACCAAGAGCCAGCACAGGGAATAGGATTTCTGTAATCAGAGTACAGGAGCAGTTGTGACTTGAGTCGAACTGGAGGAGGGCTGGATAATTTTGTGGTCATTGGTGGTATCAGTAGGAATGCAAGCTGCAGTGATGACAATTTATCAACCCTCCTATTCTCCATTGTTAAATGGTGATTTTCAGGGGGCTGCTCACAGTAGCAGCATCTGCAGGATGGGGATCATAGCACCCCCAGGATGCAGGGATGGACTTCTCATTCTCTGAAGTGCTGTGTGATCAAAGATGCTGGGTATATTTAATGCCAAGGGCTACTGGCTGAGGCACATAGGATCTGAAGCTCGAGGCCATTTTTCCAGACTCTATGATTGTCAGTCCTGCTCTTCTCTTCCTTTCCATCCCCAGCCAAGACCAATTGTGTACAAAATGCACCAGGGACTGATCTGAACATTGAGGATGGGCAGAAAGTGAGGGCAGGTCATAGCTGCAGGGCCATGTGTGGGTATGGAGCTGTGGGAAGGGGGGTCATTCACCAGCAGGAGGCGCACTGGCCTGGTGGCTCTCGGGGACAGTTGTTTTTAAGTGGAAGTGACTTTTTGTTTAAAAAATGCAGTTCCAGGTTGGGTTTGGGCCCAGCTGGAAGTCCAGGAGCCCTGAGATGATGGCAGGCACATACTGCTTTACAGTGGTTGCATTTATACAAGTATGTAATTATACGTGCCTATCAGTGCACACATAGACAATGTTGCATGTAGGAGAGTGTGAGATCAGCCTGGAATAAAAGCACCAATCCCTTCTGTCACGAGTGAGGGATGGGACTGCATGAAGCCTTGCAGCTACCAGAAAAGTGGGGGGCGGGGGGGGGGGGGAGGTGGGAGAGGCGCAGGGGTCCTTTTCAGCCCCTGACAGTGTAGCTCTGGCTGGAAGGAGGCAGCAGGCTGGCATTGCCTTCAGTTCATTTCCCTTGCTCTGTTTGCATGTGAAAGCTGAGGGATGGTGACCTCTGCATAAGGTGCGTATTTGCTGTGAAAAAAAACACGGCATGGTGAGCTCAGCAATTCTTCTCCTGCAAAATGCTCCAAGAACTCTTAATAAATTTGCCTAAGGAAAGATGTAGGATGTAGGATCGGCTCCCTGGCAGCTGATGAACCCGCATCACCTGGAGTTCCCTCTGACGTATCAGCACTGCAGAGTCTCCCCATGGCCTGTGCGGCCGGTAGGTGCCTGCCTGACAGGTGCATGTTGGCAACAGGGGTGCAGCAGCAGGGTGCCTGCAGGATGTGTGTGTGCTTATGCATCTGCTTTTGCACATGTGTGTGTGTGTGTGTGCAGTGGGTAGTAGGGTGAGGGATGTCTACTTCTCTGCTGGCCAGGAGACCTCCTTGCCCGCATGCTGAGCCCTGAGCTGCCATGCTGGCAGCTCCTGAGCCCCTCGCTGGTTTGCCAGGGGATCAGAGCTATTTCTGTCTAACTTGGATTTTCACAGTGTGGCCTGCCATTATGCCTTTGGGCTAAACAGAAAATTGGGCAGTGTCACTTGCAGGAGTGGGGCTTTAGCCTTTCTCAAGGGCCATGTTGAGCTTTTTCAGTGGGTGAGAAAACTTTGACTCTCTAACGTCCCCATTCAACTCTTTATTTTCCTCCACTGTTGCTTCTCTGTTCCCTTCTCCACTTTATGACACTTACTGTTTTTCCATCCACAGCAAAACAGTTCACATCAAGGTAATTGATGATGAGGAGTATGAAAAAAACAAGAATTTCTTCATTGAGCTGATGAGCCCCCGGATGGTGGATATGAGTTTACAGAAAGGTGTAGTACTGGCCCTCCAGACTAACATTAACGTTCTTGTTTCCTCTTCTCTTCCATCTCCTTCCTCCTCTTCTCCTCTTCTTCCTCTGTCTCTCTATCTCCACCTGCTCTGCCCTAAATGCTGCTGTGCGCACACACCGTGTCACATGGTACCTGTGGGGGGAGCGATGCTGGGGCCAGGGAGAGGTAAAGTGGTGAGGGGGTCAGAGAGAGAAGGATGGAGAGCAGTCCTGCTTGTCTGTATTTCTGCAGCAGTGTGAAAGGGACCACCTGCCATCCCCCACTGGAGGGTCCAAGCAAATATTGCAGCATCAGCAGGAAAATGCTGGCTGAAAAACATCCAGCATCTCAGGAGATCATTGCCTGGCCCTGGTCCTATGGGATGTCCTGGTCAGACCCATGTTAGATAAACACAGGAATCAAGGCAGCAGGAAGAAGGGGTAAGCCCCACTCCAGCACCCAGGGTATTTCCATTCAAGCCTTGGAGGCATTTTAGTCCCATTGTGTTGGCCACAAGGTCCCACCAAAACTGCCTGCTCGCTGGGAAAGCTGTGTCCTTGCTCAGGGAACAGGTGAGGGGGAAGAAGCAGATGCTATTGAGGAGAAAAAGCAATAAAATGTGCCATTTTAAAAATGGAAATTAGAAATATCAGTCTCCTTCACAGCTAATAGCGCTGTAGCCTGCCAGCAGAGACCCACCTCACCCCACTGGGGAACTGTGTCTGTGAGTGCCCATCTTTCTCTCTTCTCCGAAAGCTCCCAGCCCAGACTCCCTGCAGAGTTATTACTAATTGTGAGAGTAGCAGAAGGAATTGATCTTCCAGCCAAAATGCAGTGGGTACCTCAGGGTGGTTCCTGGTGTTTTCCAGGCAGCTAATACCTTTCCATTACCATGTGACACTGAAAAAAATGTGCTGCAGAAGTCACCTCCCTCTAACCATCAGCAAGGTCTGTTCCCCCCAACCCCATGTCCCTCCCTCTTCACCCCCTTGCCAGCCCCCTCTCTCCCTAACACCCTCCCGCTCCCCAAGGAGCAGCTGTGACGGATGCCCCGTGTCCAACAGGCAGCCCGATATGCACCGTCCTGCCGGGAATGGGCTGTGTGCCAGGAGCCCTCCCTGCCACCGCCACCACCGCTGCTGCTGCTGCTGCCGCCTCGCCTCCAGCCAGCTGTACATGGTTGTCTCTCTTGTTGTCCCTACAGGAAGACCGTAAGGGTTAAGATAGTAGATGAGGAGGAGTACGAAAGGCAGGAGAATTTCTTCATTGCCCTTGGTGAACCGAAATGGATGGAACGAGGAATATCAGGTGTGAGATCCTTTATGGAAAAAATGAAAATAGAAAAAAAATCAGAATCAAGTCTCCAAACCCCAATTCTAGAAAATATAACCCTCTTTCTCCTTCTTCCCCTCCTTCCTTTTCTCCTCCTCCTATAGATGGATCGACTTTATTCTCTGCCCTCCTGTATTCTTGCTCTCACCCTGTTTTGGTGTCATCTCTGCCTCTTAGAGCCCAGCTTACTTCTGATCCTCCTTTTGTGCAATGCTTGAGCCTTGGAAGCTGAATTATTTTGATTGGGTTTCCTTGTCTTGATCTGTTTTTTGTTCTGAGCACACCTTTGCTATTCTCCTCTCTCCTGCTCCTTTGCCAGGACCTTGGGGAATGTGTAAGGCAAGAAAAGGGCGTAATGCATGGCTGCCCCTTTGGCTCCTCCCGTATGCCCCTCTGTCCTTCCCTCTGTTGTTGCCTGTCACTGGCATTGCTTGGGTGCACTTAAGTCCCTATGAGGTACAGTGAAAAGCCCACAGAAGAAGAGGGAAGGTGTGAGGTATCTTGCTTTGCTTTTATTTTTAAAATGCTTCTTTCACCTGAAAACTTCCTTAATGTGTTGCAAGCAATCACAGGCTGTTGTACACAGGGTGTGTAGCTCTGCTGAGGTCCTACTTCATCAGCAGAGACACCCAGGATCTCCCAGCAGAGCAGAATAATAGTGGGAGTAAACCCTGACTAATAGTTGTGTCTTGCCTAGATGTATCTTTGTCCTTGTCCTATAAATGTTTGACCCCTTTGTCACTGAGAGAGTCTTGCCATTGGCTTCACCAGCCAGATGAGGTTGCATGTAAGAGAGTGTGAGATCATCCAGGAAAGCCAAGCTTTAAACAGAAGCACTTTACAAAAGGGGATTCAAATCCACCTTCCGGGTGTCTGATACGGAGTAGAGACAGACGTCTGTGCCCACAGGCTTATTTCTCCTCCCACGTGCTGCTGCAGGTGATGGGAGCACCTGGCAGTTGCCTGTGCATCGCACAGCTTTCCCTTCCTGAAATGCCTCTTATCTCATCAGCACAGCAGCTGCCCCCTGGCCAGTCCCAGCTCCCATGCACGGCTCTGCAGGACATTCAGGATACACACAGCTCACATTAGCATGACAATGTCATATAGCATCCGTGGTTTTGTAAAATGTCACCCCAAAGAAGATTCATAGTTTAATGCTTTTAGACCATCTCATGCAGCCCACAGGCAATGAGGGGCGTGAGTTTTCACTGTGTGCTGAGCACAGGCCCTCAGGTTTCACCAGAGTCCAACTTGATCAGCAGTGGTGACCAGTGTGCCGTATCCCATAGGGGTATGTCCCAGCAGTTAATTGCCCTCCAGGATAAAGATATAGGCATGGCTTTTAGGCAGAAATTGTCTGGCCTTAGCTTGTAGCCACTAGTTATTTTCTGACTTTTCTCCATCAGATTAAAGAACCATGTAGCATGCTATAGCTTCTGTGTAGGCACCTGCTCCCTATAGCCATATTACACTCAGATTTCTTCTTGGGAGTTTAAGGAGATTAAGCCCTTTGAGTCTATGACTGCAAAGTGCCACACTGGGCTGTCTCCTCTCCACACATGCCCCTTCCCGTCCTCGGGGCTCCCATCTCCATCTCAGCAGGTACAGGAGAAAAATCACCTTCGTTTGTCTCTCTTCTTTTTATGCAGTCAACAGCCTGGAGTATCACACTGAAGTTTCTGCTCAGATGCTTGCTCTCTGTGAGCCCTGCATCTTTTTCTAAACCAGTGAGCTTCAGGATACAGAGTAAGGATCGGGCTGGATTTTGTGAACACCTGCATTACTTTTTCCCTTGTAGGCCGGTTTGCATCTGGCTGCATAAAAGCACTTAAATGAAAAAAGTCCAAATAGATCTTAAGGTGGTTCAGTTGTAAAATGTCCTCATTATTAGGACTACGATGCCATTTTGCCGTATTGTGTGTGTCTCATTTACACCAGCATCAACTGGAGTCAGCGGGACTGTCTGGTTTGCAACAGACAGAGCAGAGATCAGAGCCAGACTAAATGATGTGCAATACAGAGCCAGCCGCTTTCCCTGCCAGAGGTGAAGGTGCACCCTCAGATGGACCCTCTTTACTCAGAGGAAGTGAAGGACCATGTCAAGGAAGAGACACAGAGCCCTGTTTGGCCTTGTTAGAGAAAAGTCAGATTGAGAGCACCGTGGTTTTAAAATAAGAGGGAGATTAAAATGTACTTGTAAATGTTGCTGGCACAAGGTGGCACAGTCGCTACACTAATTCCAGGGCATCTGGAAAGATCCCCAGCTCCCTAGCACTGCATGCTGCAGCATCTCTGATGAGCGTACCTTGTGCCTGGGATGAAGAATAAGGAGCTACGCAAGGCTTTCCCATGAAGAAGTGATCAGGAGTGATCACTGCTGTCACCAGCAGCTTCACAGGGCACACGTATGAGCAGTGGTCCTGGCAGCCTGGGACGTGCAGGGGCCCGCAGGTGCTCGGGGCAGCACCCAACCTGCTGTGCAGTGTTGGGAAAGGATGCTCACACAGACTCCCACGTGCATGCTCCTGCTGTCATCGTGCTGCTGCCCGGGCAGAGTTTGGATGGCTTATTTATTGCAAAGAACACACACGACCGATACAGCCCCTGAGGTGCAAGGTGAGCTCAGCCACCATGGTGCAAACAGGCTCCTGCAGCGCTGTGCGGACACTGCCATTGCCCTGCACCGCAGATGGGGGAAAATCCCAAACTGCAGCCGCCTGTCTGGGACTTCATTTGGTTTTGTCGAGGTGATGAATGGGCCTCCACACAACTCACATGGCGAGGACATAGCACAGCTCCTGCCTCTCCTGTGTGGTTCAGGCTGGGTTGCTTTTGACGACGAGTCTCTCTGGGTTTTGGCTACCCACGCGTTTGTTGCCAGCAGCACAAAAGATGGTTCCCTTGATGGTGTATCCTTGTTTTGTTGTTACTCCCCATTTGGCTCTGTCACACTGAGCTTAGGGTGCTGTAGGAGTATTGGATGTTCTCAGATGGCTCTTTGTAGTGTCTTCAAAACACCTCTTCTGGCCCCGTTGGGAGCAGAGCAGTTGTGTTTGGAAGTAATCTGTGATCTGGGTCACACAGAGACAGCCAGTGTATCACTGTCATGCCTGCACCATCACAGCTTTCTGCCGAGGGCCTCCACTCACCCTGCGACCTCCCCTTAAGGGCACAAGCCAGGTAGCAGTGGTGAAGTCCCTGATGAAATGTGGCACCCTGAAGGGCAGGCAGAGCTGACAGCAGGGCCAGTGATCAGGGGAATAGATGTGTGCTTCTTAAACCAGCCTGGGGCAGAGTTTGGAAGGTTTATTTTGGATGCAGAACTTGGTCTGGAGCCCCATGCTATTAAAATCCCCTGTTCTGTCCCTGAGGGTGCCCACACTGCTGCTGGCTGTGGTGGCAGGAGTTTCTGATGGACACACAGTGAAAGGGGATAGAAAGCAGATTTAGGGTTCGCTACCATATGGTTAATTTGCATTACTAGCTGTGCTGTCCCATACATGTGCCAGTACAAAGCAGTCACCACCTGTCAAGGGGACTCTACTTGCCCTGACTGGAGGTGTTGGGTGGAGGGGAATGACCTTGTCTTGAGCTGCACAATTAAGTGGGACTGTGTGTCTCCAGGAGGGGCTCTGTGAGGGCCAAGAGCTCAGCAGGAAATTCAGCTTATTGCTCTTGCTCTTTGCACCTGTGAGCACCTTACTAGGGGAAAACATCTCTACTCATGAAGGAACCTGCGCTGGTCCAAGCACAAATTCCTGTCTTCAGGTTGCTCAGGGCATGCACAACACATAACAGCCTTTTGACTGAAACGTTTTCCATTATCTACTGATGCTGCTTCTCACTGTTCACCCCCAATTGTATCAGTGCCATGCTGCTCTGAGCCATGGGACACTCAGTTGTTAACCCTGGCTGTAAGGGGAGCTGACCACTTACTCCTGCTCTTTGCTTTCCCCCCTTATATAAATGTTACATCTACAATACCAAACCTTGTCCTGCAGTCCGTTTGTTCTTTTTCACTGATTGCTTTCTGCAGCTGGAGTTTTTCAAAGACATTCTGATCATTCAAACAAATCACATTGAGTAGTTTTACTTTAGCAGCTCTTTTTGTTGGTGTGCTTCAATAATTCAAAGAGATGAGAACAGAGCTCTGATGGGTATCTTGCCAGCCCAGTCTGTGATGAAGACCAATACTGACTCAGTGGTGGCATATCAGATGCAAAGAGCACTAGCAAAGATGGTGCTTGCTGCAAGCTTGTTATATCGAAGTGAATGAGTAAAAAGATATCAAAGAGAGACTCACATTCTTTGCCTGGCAAAGATTGTAAATGTTGCTTTTCTCTATCCTCCTGGACATTTCCCAGGTTTTCTGATTTTTTTGTCGTCTCCATTTCTAAGAAATTACTCTCTGAACCCTTCTTGTCTCGCCTTTCCTCTCTATGTGCAGTCACATAAACTGAATCCCAGCTGCAGGGCTCTGAAAGCTCTTGGCAACGTCAGTCACCTTTCTGGGCATCCTTTTTTCAGCACCTTTTAAAAGTGTTCCTGCAGTGAAATGAGTCTTTTTGTTTATGACAAGATGCTGTCTGTTGGTGTGACTCTTGCTCTCATGGCAGCTCTGGTATCATCTCGGACCAAGGATTTTGCTACTGTTGGCCCAGCAGGACTTTGGAGAAATGCTTTCTTCACACATCAGCTTTCACACTTTGTCCACAGTCCTTGATTACAGGATAAAAACTTGCTTTGCTTTCCTTGGAAAAAGTTGGATTCTATGCTTAAATTGTGGTTGGTCTTAGTGCTGATGGAGCCCAAATGGCAAGTGAGGCTACTTTGGTATTTCGCTTGATAGCAGATAATGGTGAAAACAGCATTTGGAAAATCATGTTTCATGAGGGTGATTGGGCATCTGCTCATGAAAAGTCAGCTCATGGCACTATGGTGGAAGGTTCATCCTCAGGGCTGGTGCATGAAGACTGCATCTTGAGAGTTAAGCTTTGTAGAAGGGACCAACATCCTTTATGCCAAATTTTGCTTCAGAAAGCATGTCTCCCACAAGATAGACTTCACTGGAAACAGGAGCACAGGTGGCTGGCAAGCACTATTAAACAGCTCACTAGCATGACCTGTCTTGGGAAGATTTTGTCCGAAGCCCTCTCAGCCCTCCCAGGACAGAGTCAGCTGGTATGGACAAATCTCATTACATGTCTCTTTTTAATCAAGTGTCAGCACCCCCGCTGGGAAAGCTTTGTGCCCCAGAGGGAGGATGTGGCTGAGTGTTACAGAGTAAGGATTAAACTGCAAAGGAATAAGGATTCCTAGCTTGGATTGATCCAGCAAGTTATCTCTATCAAAGTATTGACAAAATGAAGTGACTTGGTACAAAGGTTTGTTGCCTGGGTACGATAAGCTGCATTGATATGTGAGCACACGTGCTGAAGTTTCCTGAAGTACAGTCAGATGCTGAGAAACTTCTTCCATCAGCTGCTGATGGGAAGAGCAAAGAAATGTTAGATTGCTGTTACCTCCTTCCCCGAAGGTTTAATAATTTGCTTGCAACTCTGTGATTAAGCTAAACACTGCTGATTCCCCTGAAGGAAAGGAGTCTGCAAGAGCTTTGCTATTGACTTCAATAATAACAGCATTCAGGTTAATGCTGCAAAATCTCTGCCTTGTTTAGCCTATAAAAAAAACATGTTTGTAGCTCTTCACAGTCCATTAGGGAAACAGTCTGCTCACCTCAGTGAGCAAATCTGGAGGCAGAGCCTGTGGACAGTTATATCTGGAAGATGGGGGATGCTTACCTCTTGGGGAGCTGAGCCTGCAGTTTGCACCGTCACTGAGCTCCTTTGGGTGCACACAGGGTGCAGGCTTTTTGTTGCCTGTGACTGCCCTCCTGTGTGACTGAGGGTCTCCTCAAAATCCAGCCTCCTCTCTTTCATTTCAGCTCACTCTGTAAATCCCAGGCCTTTAACAAGGGTCCTCTTATCTACGCAGTGGCTTCATGGAGTCTTTAGGGGTATGGATTAGAAAAGATTTATGTTAATGAAGAATGAGTCCAGAATAAAGCATGCAGAGTGGTCAAATCTCTCTGCAAGGTAAACAGCAGAAAAAGGTGTTTCGCTCTTTAGAAAAAGGTGATGACATGCATTTGGCACATCAAGTTGCTGTAAACTACAGGATTGCCCATCTGCCCATCTGCTCCCATCCCAAACCTGGTTCTTCTTGGTTTAACCTTCTTTGGCTTTAGTAGAATTAAAGCAGGAGGGAATTTCATTCCTGATCTGTAACCCACACCAGCATGCATGTCACAGCAAGACTTGACCCAAAAGTACACTGAAAACATGCAGATGAAATAGTTTATTAGTCCACTAGTGCAAAGTTTGTGCACACAATTTTGACTTTGTCTAGTAAACACCAGGCCTGCAGGGCAGAGAAATCCCAGTAAAGGAGGAACTAGAATCTTTGAGTCTCCTGACACACTCAGTGTCACCTACCTTGTCTATGGGCATGCATGTTTGTCTGCATTCATGCCATGCAAAGGTTGGGTAAGGGATACTTGGGACTGCTATTTTGAATTTTACTGCAGAGCTAATTTTATCACCTCCCTGTAAGAATACACGTCAAGCCTCTGAGACCACCTGAGATGCCAACAGCAATGAGGTGGCTGACTTGGCTCTGTGAGGAGTGTGATGTGCAGAGCAGGAGTGCAGGAGGGGGAGAGGTACCCTGGGGAGGGAGGGATTGAGGGATGCAGTCCAGGCTGGGGGGAGCACAGGGAGCCTTGTGGGGTGGGAACAGCACAGGGGCCATCAGTGGGGCTGGTACAGGTACAGCATCCCCAGATGGGCTGTCAGGAAGCATTACAGGTCAGGGCTAAGGGCACATTAGCAGATGCATGGGCAGGAAGGAAGCTTTAGTCCGTGAAATAATTTTCTTGCTTGCATGCACAGCATTCACTCAGAAATATAAAGATAAAATAATCCATTGGTTTTCTGCATGTTGTATTATTGATGTTTCATTCATAGCTTTATAGGCTTCTTCAAATATTCATGTATCATATCATAAGTGAAAAGGAGAAAATAGTTCTTTTGCAGGCTCAAAAGCAAATGGGGAAAAAAATAAACTCAAATCCCAGAGCACTAGAATAACAGTTTTACAAAACTAGAGGAACTAATGATTTTTTTTTTTAATAACCACAGTAGCTTAGAGGCCCAGTTATATTTCATGATATTAAATTTGAACACCAAATTGACCCATTGTACTAATGCTTGTAATTGCAAAAAGCAAATTAAATTTCCCCACATTGTCTGGAGAACCAGAAGACTGTGGAATAGTGAGGAGGCTACAGTGCTGCATGGAGCTGCAGTAGGATGGAGCTACGAGGAGATTCAAGATTCATGCTACAAGGGACAGTTACAAGCCTGTTGGAGACTTGCAGGCAGAGCTGTGTGGAGGGCAGGAGGTGGAGTGGGCAGAGCAAACGTCTCATTGCTTCTCATGGCTCTGTGACACTGTATGTGCTGCAGAATGTATTCAGGAATGGTTCCCCAAAAGGTTTTTGACTGTCAAAAGGATTTGACCCTGAAACACAAGGGATGCTCAGTAGGGAGCCTCTTCATTGCACCTTCCCCTTTCACTGCATCTCTACCTGCCCACACAGATAAGCGAGATCTCCTGGAGTGCCCACAGTATTCCCAGCTAGGGAGATGGATAGGTGGATGAAGTTCTTGACTGGAACAATGACTCTCTGCAGGCTGCTGGGAAAACTGTGCCCATGGATGCTGCCTGATGGAGTGGGGAAGTGACTGGGAGCTGGAACATGGGGATTACTCTGCCACTGATGTGCTGTGCAACCTTTGACAAATAGCTTAGAAAATCACTTTCTAACCAGCACAGATACAATTAGGTGCATCTGTATAAAAGTGCCTGCTTTTCAGAGGCCTGAACTGTTACGTCCAGGTAAATTAGCCCTTTTGGACTCCAGCCCACTTCCGAGTTTGCAAAATGTTCCCTTTAGCCTCTCTTTGCTTGCTTCACCATCTGTCAAATGGGGCTGTTAATACTGACTCAGTTGTTGTACAGAGTTTCAAGCTTCTGAGACTAAAAGTGCATAAGTATTAGTAATTACAATACTGTCATCGCATGCAACCAAATCTTCAGGGACTGGTTTGCTGTTTGAAGGACAGGTAGAAGTCAAAGCTGAGGCACAGAGCTAGTGCTTGGCCCCTCTCAAAGAGGGTTCTGTATTTTTTGCTATATGGACTCTCCTATAGTTAGTTTGAAACTTGGATGCAGGCTGGGGCTTTTTAGGGGTAGCACCTAAGAGGGATCCTGCCAGATGTTTCTTCGTGACAGCTCTGGGCAGTGGGGAAATCAAGTCAGAGGAGGACCAGGAGGTCACTGCCTATGGCAGCAACAGGACCAGGCTGTGCCTGTGTGGAAAGTCAGGGTACCGTCATCCCTTGCAAGGACCTTCACTCCTCCTGCCTTCCTCCCACCTCTCATCTCACAGGACCATGTGGTCACATTTCCTAGGAGGCAATTGCATCCCACTGCGATGACATTGCACAGCTCGTGCCCGTGCAGCATGGTTGGGCAGACTTGCACATGGGAGCAAAGAGAGCCAGGAGGACTCAAAGCGGTGATGTGCCTGTGCTTCTTCTGGCACCCTGACCCTCTGGGAGCGGTACCTGTGGGATGCAGGATAGGCATGGGTGAGCCAGGGCGTCCCAGGGAAGGATGCACAGCCACATTACCCCCTGCCCCATTTCACACTGGAGGCCAGTACCCATTTTATCAACACCTCGCCCTGATGATGCTCTTCTCAGTGAACTGCCCATCGTCCCTGGCCACCCTGTCTTTTCAGCCACTCACAGGTTTACTGGGCACTCCTCAGTTGTGCCAAGCCCTGCCACAACCACACACTTCTGGCTGAACTGAGGGAACTTTGTGTGCCTTCAGGTCAGCTTGGGTCATGCCAGGCCCCGATGGCAAGTGTAACCAGTCTCCCCCCACTTTTCCCTTCCCCTCCCCTCTACTCTTCACCCACATCCCATCCCTTTGCCTTTGCTTGGGCGGGGGGGGGTGTGACTTTGGGCAGCCAGTGCCCCAGTGCTTACCAGCCTTCTCTCCATCTTGCTGCTGTGGGGTCTGCGTCCCAACCTGTGCCTGGCATGCAGCTCTGGTGAGCTCACGCTGCCTTGCACCATGTCCATTGCTCACTGACAGCCGTCATCTGCAAAACAGCTTTTCCCCCTGGAATATTAACTTTTCCCTCTTTTCTTCTCTCTCCCTGTCTTTCTCACTTTCTTCTCTCCCCACAGCCCTGCTGCTCACCCAAGGTAAGTGCTTTTTCTCCTTTCCTCTGCCTGCTCTGGCTCTGTTTTCATCCTCTTTGGTCTGTTTGTGTTTGTGTGAGCTCGTGGTGCTCATGTCCAGCAGGAACTAGTTAAGAGCAATGCATTAAGAAAATGACAGTGATTGGTTGGTGTCTAAAAGCATTCCCCATACTCCAGATTTTTCCCCAGGGTTTTAGGAAATGACCCAGACAGGGCTTCAAAGCAGAACATGCAGCTCTGGTATGGGGCCACGACTTGACCCTCTCTTCAGGCAGCTCTGGGGCTTGGGTTGTGCTGATGCATTGGGGAGCATGGGGCTTTTCTGCACGGGGGATGGCACTCCTTGGGCAGTGTTTTCTGGGGTGGGTGAGGGTACAGTTCACATGGGTGTCCCCTTCCCATGCAGGATCAGGCCACACATCACCCCTCCTGTCCTGGGGGTCGCAGGGGTGCCCCCAGCACAAGGATGGCACTACCATGGCACAATGAGCATCAGCACCTTTCCCTCTCACCCTCAGCTCTGGCTCTGCACTCTTCATCTCCTCTCCCAGTGGCAGGATTTTATGTGCGTTAATACTGACCCTATCTTACTTGCCCCAAATCCATGTTATACTGGTCTGTCCTGATCCCACTGCAGTGCATTGTATGCCTCCTGTATTTTTCTTATTCTTTCAATTGCAGAAATGATTACAGTTGAATTTGCACTAAAGAAACATTTGTCAAAAGATAAGAGCGGGCATGCAGGGTACAGACAGGACCTCGAGTCTGACAGGTTTGCAAGTAGAGCTGAAAGCCAAAGCGTTCATCACGCCTGAGCTGTGCTGCAAATCAAAGGAGCAGCATCTGCTGCACAAGCTTCAGTCTCTGCTGCTTTTTGGAGGATGCCAAATCTGCTGCGCAGGGGATGGCCTGAGCTCATCACATATTAGGCTAATTAGGAAATTGCTAGTGGCAGGCAGAAGTCCCCAGCTCCCCAAATATCAGCTTAGGGTGTTTACGGAAAGCTCCTCGAAGCAGTTTGGACGTTTTCCTTTGTTACTTCTTCGGGTCCGGGAGGACTGGAAATAGGTTGAGCACAGCCTCCTTCCCAGTAATTTCATTGCTTTAATTCAGTAGCTGCCTAATTTGATCAGAACCCTGGGAACCAAATAATTTCTATTAAAATAACATAACTTTCCTCCCTGTGTTGTGATCCAGCCTGATTGCTTTTGGCAGCTGTTATTGAAGAACTTGGCCACCAGCTGTGGAAAGTTGCTTTCCAGTTAATAAAGAAAAGCCTCCTCTCTGTCTGAGGAGTTGCTGGTCCCTGGGGTGCCCACCTTGTCGAGCTGCCCTGGGGTGCCCTCCATGCATAGGGCACATGCTTGACCCACAGTTCGAGCTGATGGTGCTCGGTCCCTGCAGCCCCGCTTGCCGCAGAGGCACGTGCTGAAGTGTCAGTCAGCGGCAATCACGGCTAATCAGTGGGGAGAGAAGTGACGTCCTCGTTTAGTCTGTGTCATGTTAGATTTGGATTACACGGATGCGCAGGAATCTTTGTAAAAAAAACCTGCATTATTGAACGTTTCAGTGAAATCTGCTGGTCCTGCTCCTCGTCCCCTCCCTCCTGTAACAGCTCGCACAGCTTTTCCCAGGCAGTGTCCCTTTCCCTGGGGCTGCCTTCGCTGCAGAGTCCTGGCTTTCCTTCACAGCCCTGGGGCCTTCATCCTCCTGCATCTTCATAAGCCCTTGCAGGGCCAGCAGCGATACAGCGCCCACTCACTGCAGTGGCCCCATCTCTTTGCAGAAGCCCTGGGGTGCCCCAGTGGAGGAGCCCAAGAGAAAAACACCTCTCTTGTCCCAGGAGCCCTTATCTGGGTGTAAATGGAAGATCCTGGCTCTGCCCCTACACCTTGCAGAGCTCTCCCTGGTAAACAAGTCTGTGAATTTTACACAAGGCAAAGTAAAGCACACAAGGCAGGGTAAAGCCTTTGGCACAGGTTCAGCTCAGCATTTGTTTCCTCCAGATGAGCTCTTCAAGCCAGACTTGCAAGGCTGTGCAAAGCTTTTGAAACACTTGCTTGGCCAAGTGTCCAGTGCCAGCTGTTGGGGCTGCTGAGGACCACAGCAGTATGGGATGGCTGTGGACTGAGTTGAGAGTCAAACCTAGTTTTTTTCTTAACTTCTCTGATGCATAACCTTTTGTTTTAGGCACTGGCAATGATCTCTCCGTACACTATTTATACAGGGAAATATTTGATACCAAAGTGATTAGCTACTCCAGTTGTCTCTGCCGTTGCCAGCAGTGGATGAGCTGCTCTGGTGGTCTTCCCAACCTTTGCAAAAGTCACTGAAAGCCTGAGCAGAGATCTGGCTTGCAAGTTTTGGGGCTTAGCTAGTTCAGATCTTTAAAAGGATGAGGAATTATCTAAGTAGTGGACACTCCTCTACCCTCATTTCCATGTATTTACCCAGATCAAAGAAAATATTTCTAGATATTTTTCTCTATTTATGCATTAAAACTCATGGGTCCACCTTGCAGTGGGAAAGACTGGGGAGCAGAGATGCCAGCTGACTGGCCTGTCGGAGACCGTCATGTCAACAGCAATCTCAAGGCAGAGCCAGCAGTGAAATAATGCTCAGTTCCCAGCCCTGTGCCTTAGCCTCCCTCTCATAAATGTGAAGCATTTCCCAGTTAGTGTTAAGGGTGCTGGGGCATGTATATAGGATGTAGTATGCCTCAAAAATAGCTTTTAGGGCTAAGTAAGCAGATTCCTTTTTAGAAAGCAGCCTAGACTGCCGGTGCTTGTGCATGTGCATGTGCTTCAGTAAAGGGCATAGCCATATCCTAACCTCAAAAGTCAGAGTGTTTTAGCCAGCAGTGTTCCCCAGTTGTGACTGATGGCTTGACAGCACTCTGGAGAGAGGAACTCATTCATCCTCACTGTTTACTTTGTTTGGCCAGGATTATATTTTATTGAGCTGCTACAACAACAACAACAACAACAACAAACCAAACCAAACCAAAAAAATCCCATTTTAATTGTTATTTCAATTTCCTCCTAGCAGCGCAGTCCCCAGAAGGGGTGACCTTCATGCAGTTACATGCCTGCTCTAGAAATGGATGGAGACGAGTTAGCTCGAGGGGTGTGAAATGGCCTTCACAGCAATCTTTCATGAATACATTGCTGATTTAAATCCAATTAATTCAGAAAGTGCCAGGGAATACAAACTGGTCTGTGGCTGTTTGTTAGTCTTGCAGCATTGCCTAGGTGATGGGTAGCTACTCTCTGACAGTGTTATAGGGCCTTCCCATTGCCTGTTTCAGCTCAGAAAGTGTAGTGGCCAGATTACCCCCATGGAAATAGGCTTTAACTTACTTGATTTGTGATGTGTTCAGAGGGCCACAGTCAATGTCCGGTTCCTGTTTGCTCCCACCAGTCTGAAGGAGGCTGAGCTAGCAAGCACTCAGGGAGTACCTACCTTCCAGGAGCAATGCATGGTGTGAGAATACTGCTTGGTGCTCCCCTTTCACCTGGAAAAAGAACCTGCTTATGATGTGTAGGTCGGAAAGCACTTTGCAAATATCTGCATTCTTCTGGTGAGAGAGCAGAGGAGTGAGCGTGGCAGGAACACGTCCCACAGGACTGCAGAGCACAGCAGTGGCAAAGCCATAACTAGGAGCTGCTGCCCCTCTCATCTGACCTACCTTTAAGGGTCTGAAATGACCCTGAATGAGGCAGAATGAGTGAGAACATGGAGTGGTTTAACCAAAAACTTCTCCTTGCTTCCTGCAAGCAAGTATTGAGTCCAGCACCTACTGGGTGTCAGCTGTGGCTATTGCTACAGCCTGGGCAAAAGCAAACTTCATTCTCATTCCTTCTACTTAGCCTTTGATCTGACCAGACCTGTTAGTCTCCCCCGCTTGTAGCATCTCCTCTCAAATGTGTGGGCTCCCTGGCATGAGGAGCAGAGTACTTCTCTCCCCACTTTCGCCTTCCCAGGGAGGAGGTGGAGGCAGCCCAGAAGATCCTGGCAAACTCCTGTTCTTGCTGGGCATAGCCAGACCTTATCAGGCTTAATTGGGGTTGACAGCAGGGAGTCCAGGGTGCAATCCACATTGAAAAGAAGGTACTGATGCTGATACAAACAGAAATCAGGCTAGTTAATAATTAAGCTGCAGCTTGGCAGCATTCACCTTGACAGACTTGACCTTCCAAATTAGAAGTCTGTCTTTCCCCCCTGCCCCTTGTGTTTTATTTATCACAGCCTTTGATAGTCTTCTTTGCAGGCTGGTACATTAGGGTGATGCGTGACAGACCTCACCGATGCTCTGTCCCTGCTTCCTGGAGGAGCCCTCCAAGACTCCCATCCCTACACTCAGTCCCTCAGAAGATCATAGAATCATAGAAAAGTTTGGGTTGGAGGGGACCTTCAAAATTCATCCAGTTCAACCCCCCTGCAATAAGCAACTAGATCAGGTTGCTCAGAGCTCTCGTCAGTCTGGCCAATCTGGCCTTGAATGTCTCCAGGGATGGGGCATCTACCACCTCTACAGGCAACCTGTTCTAGTATTTTATCATCCTCATTGTAAAAAATTTCTTTCTCATTTCTAGTTTGTATCTCTCCTCTTTTAGTTTAAAATAATTTCCCCTTGTCCTTTCATAACATGCCCTTCTAAAAAGTCTGTGATGAGGGCTTGTGGCTACCGCAGCCCATGTGGGAATGTGCCCCACAGACGCTGCAGAAACAGTGGCCTCCTGCAGCTCTGACGGCAGACTGGTGCACAGTGCTGCTGGCTGAAGTGCTTCTCTGAACGGCAGGAGCATCGGGAGTGTGCTATGCCATTGGGGTGTTGCAAGATTCTGTTCCTGCTCAGCTGCTGAATCTCTGTGCACAGGGCTCAGCTCAGTCCTCAGTGTCCCATGGGAACAGATAGACCCAGCAGGCCTGTACCAGGTACAGGTTGGGGTCTGGCATTTTGAAGAGGTTTTGCACTGATTCGTGCTACAGGGTGCTCAAGTGTCCTAAATGGTAAGTAGGGAGAAGTGGCAGATTCATGTAGGTGCTTTGTATTGCTCTTTGGAGGTGCTTAACTCTCTCCTTAATTGTATGGCAAGTACAGACTGAGGCAAGAGATGCGTCAGCTGGGCTCTTAAGCTTGTCCTTCCTGCCACAAATGGTACTGCTCGAAATTCAGAGGACTATCAGTAGCCTGGTGTGTGGCACCTATGGATCACTTGCACAAGTGCATTGAGCAAGATCCAGTGCAATATTGACATGCAATTCAAACTCTGTCCTCTGCATCAGGTCAGAGGCTTAGTAAAAATACAGTGGCAGGTTCAATGTTTTCAGGTGCACCTTTGAAGTTTGTTGAGTTTCTGTGCTTTGCTTTCCTGTCGCACATTCACAAATGTGACTGCTTTTTAATGAAGTGTGAAGGAATTACCTCCTTTTTCGTTGTCTGCAACCTTCATCTATTAACATTTCTGCAAGGTACCCATTTGGGGATGCTGCCTATGCCTGTTCTACAGCTGACGCTGAAAGATTCAGCCTGGGAGTGGTATTCAGTCAGCTGCCCTCATAGGACATCCTTGATGTGCCTTCCTGGGTGACCACATTTCTTCTCTCTGCTTCCTCGTTCACTGTATTCACCGCAGAGGAGCTGGGGACTGACAGCAGGGCGTCCATTATTCATGTCTCACAGAATCACAGAATCACAGAATGTTAGAGATTGGAAGGGACCTTGAAAGATCATCTAGTCCAGTCCCCCTGCCGGAGCAGTAACACCTAGATGAGGCTACACAGGAACGTGTCCAGGCGGGTTTGAATGTCTCCAGAGTAGGACACTCCACAACCTCCCTGGGCAGCCTGTTCCAGTGTTCTGTCACCCTCACTGAGAAGAAGTTTCTTCTCAAATTTAAGTGGAACCTCTTGTGTTCCAGTTTGAACCCATTACCCCTTGTCCTGCTGTTGGTTGTCACTGAGAAGAGCCTGGCTCCATCCTCGTGACACTCACCCTTTATATATTTGTAAACATGAATGAGGTCACCCCTCACTCTCCTCCAAGCTAAAGAGACACAGCTCCCTCAGCCTTTCCTCATAAGGGAGATGCTCCACTCCCTTAATCATATTTGTTGCCCTAAGTGGCTGTGCTGTCAGCAAGCTGGAGGTCTCCATTACTGTTCAGCTTCTCCTTCACTGTGAGGTTACCTAGGGCTTGAGGGTGCCTCTAGTGGCACTTATTCCACTGACAAGGTGCCATTTGAAGTAGCACAAGTCCCACAGCCCTCCAGTGCTGCAGTAAGCACCAGCGACTTCTCTTTGGTGGAGTGTCCGCTCCCATGCTTATGCGGCAGCCAACCCTGGAGTCACCTCTCTGTCCACTCCTGGACATGGACATGTCCCTTGATTTACTCTCTTCTGAGAGTTTCCTGGCAAGTGATTGCCATCTCATCAAATCATTAGGTGAGCCACAAGCAGCTTGCAGAGGCAACAAAGCCACCTGCCAGCAGCTGAAGGTCCTGCTGCTGGCCAGGGACACAGGGGTACCCATGCAGCTTGCCCAGCTTCCTTGGCCACAGTCAGGGTCTTTCTCCTCAGAGGAGAATTTCGGTTCTCACACTGTCCTGCCTGGTGTAGGTACATAAATCAGCATGACCAAGATGCCAAGTTCTGGGGTAAAATCGTGTTCGATATCGCTCCCTACAGGGAGGAGAATGCTTTCTGCACTGCATGTGCCTATGAACCTCTCCACAGCTCAGCCTTGCCTAGGTAGCTAATATTTGCATGAGGCTTTATGTAGTCTTGCCATGCCCAAGGCTTTTTTCAGATCAGTTAAAGTGGGGACGGAGGTTCATTGCATTGTTTCTCCCAGAGTTGATAAGCTAAGGAAATTCTGCCCAGTATTCCCCAGTATTTCAGGGCAGCTCCTCTGATTCCAGACATTCGCTTTCTGTGCTGTGCAACTGCCGCCAGTGGGTGAGAGCCCAAGGGACTGTGCCGCCAGCTGCAACCTGCAGCCTTTCTGGTGTGATCACTTCCCAGCAAAGCTTGCAGTGAGCCAGACTGTCCTCGTGTCCCAGCTTTGCAGCCCTGCTGGGACGGCTGCTGTGCTTCTGCCCAGTTCAGTACTGTCAGCACATGTTAGCACGTGCTCAGCTTGTCTGCCAGGCTGGGCCTTGCAGAGCTGAGAGTGCCTCCTCCCCTGAGCTTCTGGTGATGGTGGAGCTCAGACAGGAGAGAGCTGTGTATATGGTATGACAACTGGCATGTGCCTGCATTTTCAACGATGGATATAGCTTGTCAGCTTCCTACACTTACAGGTAGAGAGAGAGGCAGAGACTCGACTTTCTAGATCTCTCTCTTAGAAAACTCCTTGCTTAAGTGAATATAAGTAACTTGAATCTTGCTCTTCATATTCATCAGTTCATGCCTCCAAGTGTAGCACAAACCAGAACATTTGTCCAGGTTCACTCCCGTCTCTGCACTTCACCAGCTCAGCTGTCTCCTCCCCTCTGTGCTTGCTTGATATTTTCCTGCAGCTGTCCCCCATGTCCCCTGGCATCCTGCCTTGCCCATCTTCTCCAAGTGTTGTGCTCCCCTGTATGTGTAAACTTCTGGGGATTCCCAAATCCAGAGTACACTGTCTTTGAGATAAGCAGTGATGGGTTTGATGTACATCATTGATTTCAGATGATGGATGTAGTTATTTCTGCTTCTGTGATGGGTTATAATAATGTCACCTGCCACAGGAGTTACATATTTTATAAACTCTGTAGGTCTTGCAAGGCTTATGGTCTTTGCAATCAATCTAGGCAGGCTGGTGAAGAGAAAGCATAGTTTATAACTATAATAGATTTCACTGGGATTGTATAATTTCTGTGTGATTTTAGGTAGTGAGTATGAGATCTGCTGGAGCCCACATGGGATTAATCACATCTGAGGCATTACATGGGGTGTTCGTAAACTCTGCAGGAAACCTTGGGTGACATCTGACCCACTGCTCAGCCAGAACAAGATGCTCTACGTTTGTAATCCCCTGACAGGTTCTGCAGAGCTCCAGCTCCTGTGCTGGCTCAGCTGGGCTGTGTCCTGCAGCTCATGAGCCGCTGCTGGTCCAGGCACAGGAAAGCCAGGGGAAACCCAACTTCCTGCTTGAGATGTCAAGGCTTTTCAGAGAGCCCATTGGCATGTGCCTGTGCTTGGGTGTGTGGGTGGGAGACCTGACCTTGTTCAGGGCCAGGGACAGTGGCAGGTCACCCTTCTTGCTGGTTGGGGTGCTCCTTCCCATCCAGGCAACCAGAGCCTTCCCAGGCACCTTGCTGGGTTTGCAGGGGCATCAGCAAAGTGAGCCTGACACAAAGTCATCTCCACATGCTGCACGGGGCACCCCTCTTACCTCATGGTGGCATCTACTGGGGTCCTGGTGTAGTTTCCTCCAGAAGAAACTGAATATCCAGTAACATGAAAGCAAAACACCACTTGGCTTCTGATCTACTTCTTCCTGTTCATTTTTCCAAATGCTAGGAACATGTATGTGTGCATGTGTGGTTGTGACTCTGTGTGTGTATCTGAGTGTTATCATAGAATCATAGAATGCTAGAGATTGGAAGGGACGTCGAAAAATCATCTAGTCCAATCCCCCTGCTGGAGCAGTAACACCTAGATGAGGCTACACAGGAACGTGTCCAGGCGGGTTTCGAATGTCTCCAGAGTAGGAGACTCCACAACCTCCCTGGGCAGCCTGTTCCAGTGCTCTGTTACCCTCACTGTGAAGAAGTTTCTTCTCAAATTTAAGTGGAACCTCTTGTGTTCCAGTTTGAACCCATTACCCCTTGTCCTGCTGTTGGTTGTCACTGAGAAGAGCCTGGCTCCATCCTCGTGACACTCACCCTTTATATATTTGTAAACATTAATAAGGTCTCCTCAGTCTCCTCCCAACTAAAGAGACCCAGCTCCCTCAGTCTTTCCTCATAAGGGAGATGTTCCATTCCCTTAATCATCTTGGTTGCCCTGCGCTGGACTCTCTCCAGCATTTCCCTGTCCTAACAGTGATTTTCTAATCAAAGGGGAATAAAAAGATCCCATCTCTTGTTTATTCAAACCAGGAAGCATGCCAGGGTGTTGAAGCTGTCTTAAAGAATGCCTGTGCCAAATGGCAGAATGAATCGGTACCTGAGTCTCCCCAAAGATGTGGCTGCTGCAGGGGTGATGGGAAAGCATATGTCATCCAAGAGCTCCAATGCAGGCTAGATAAATATTTGTGGGGGGTTTTAAATAAATTAAAAACATGTTGGATATGTTCTTGCTGACTGATATTCAGAAATCTTGGTCCTTTGTTTCTGTGGTCCAACACCCCACCCCTGCCCCCAAAATTGCTGTGTGAGCTTAGGAAACTGTGAAGTGGCTGCAGAAGTCCACGCGCAGGCCCTGCAGACAAGACCTTGCAGTGCCCTGGTGCTCCAGGTCTGCTATCTACAGCTTGGTGTTGACCTTGCTTTCACAGAGGTGGCTGAGAGGAAGCTGACGGTTGAAGAGGAGGAAGCCAAGAGGATTGCAGAGATGGGCAAACCAATACTTGGCGAGCATCCAAAACTAGAAGTCATCATTGAGGAGTCCTATGAGTTCAAGGTCAGTATTTGTCCCAGTGTCCTCTAGGAGGGGAAAGCTGTGTGGCACTGAAGAGCAGCCATGGAAAGCAGAACTGAGGAGGCTGGGGGTGGCTGCATGTGCAGGTAAAGGGCATGGAGTGCAGTAAAGTATGGGAGAAGCCTACAAGTGCCAGGGGACTTAGCTGCTGGTAGACAAAGGTGAAGGAATGAAGACAAGGGAGCCCTGCTGGAAGCAGAAGAAAGCAGTGTGCAGGAGAGGGCAGGAGCAAAGCTGTCTCTGGTGAGGCGGAGGCAAGGAAAGAAGCAGCCTATTCTGGAGTAAGGGGTGACAAAGAAGCAGGCTGTGGTGAGTTTTGGGTCAGCCTGTCCAGGGAGAAGGTGGGCCCAACTCCAGTCATGGCCTCATCTGACTGGTAGGAACGTACTTGTGGCACCTCAACAGTTTGGGAAGGGTCAGTGAGACCACAGTGCACTGCAAGACCAGACTTGCCTGCTAGCAGCCAGTTTAATTGCTGTGCATCTTTATTCCCACAACAGAGCACCGTGGACAAGCTGATTAGGAAGACAAACCTGGCTTTGGTTGTAGGGACACATTCCTGGAGGGACCAGTTCATGGAGGCCATTACCGTCAGTGCAGGTGAGGGGGACATCAGAAAACCCACACAAGCATCTCCTGTGTTCCTGCAGCCTGAGATGAGATCTGCCTGGGCTCAGGAGACAGCATCTGCCTAGTCAGTGATGCTCAGTGGTTGTGTGCATGGTGGTCATCAGCAAAGCCAGTCCAAAGAGCTTCTCTGCTCTATTTGTACTGGACTTCTGCTGATACACTAGGCAGCAGCCTAGGAGATCCATCTTTTGGTGTGGAGCCATCCAGGACTCCAGTTTTCCAAGACATGGCTTCTGCTGGCAATGCTCCTGCAGCTTCAGTGGTCTGATGAGCAGTGTGTATAGGCAGCAAAATCCCATCCTGGCCGGGCTGCTGGCTCCTGGTGTGCCCAGTGCTGTCCTGTTCAGATAGCTCCTGCTGCTGGAAGATGTCCTGTCTGCCATGGCCAGTAGAGTCTCTGGGAGTAGGGAGGGTTACCATGTACAGACAGGACATGTCACCCCATAAGGCAGCAGCTGGTGGAAAGGGCCAGATACTTCCTGGCCCTTCCCCAGGAAGCCTGAAAGGGCTCACCACTTCCAGAACCAGGCAGCTTTGAAACAGATATTTTAGGCATGCCCATGCCATTAATGACACTCAGACACCTTTCTGAACCTTTCTTTGACAGTTTGGCATCTTTCCCGAAGGGCTGTTTTCCCCCCAGCCATAGTGCAGGCAGCAGGCAGACAGGCAGCTGAGTGGGAGATGTCACCAGTGGCCATGGGGGCTTTTTCTGACATGAAAGAAGAGGTGTGGGATATTCACTTTTCTTCTTTCTAGCAATTAAGAGAAACTGCTTCTGTGGAAACAATACTTCCATCCTTGTAGCAAGTAGGCCCGCGTCTCTCCTATATTTCTCTCCTTCTCATGCCATCTGCTCTGTGCTCCCTACCTGCTTTCTCTTTTACCAGATTATTTCCACTGGCCTGTATCCACACAAAGACCTGCCGTGCTTCCAGCCTGGGGGCTGAACAGCCCCACTAGGCTAAGGAGGGGTCCCCTCCAAGCGGCCACAGTGCTGCTGCTGATACCCCCACACAGATGAAATTTCTTGCTGGAGACCAGACTGTGCTCTGGAGCAGGAGGACCAAGAGGTCACTCCTGTTGCCCACTTCTTTCAATTCCTGCTGTTTTACACCCTCAAAGCATCACTTGCCTGTGTGACTTCATGGTGCCCCTCCACAGTGATCTCCATAGGCTGCCCACATCCTATGTGACTGCCTGTGGATGGGAACGGGTACGGCAATGGGGCTGCCCCTCTATGGGTACAACACGCTGCTGTGCCACTCCCCAGCCCTGCAGGCTCTGGGCTGTCCCAGGAGGAGGCACCCCTGTCCCCAGGCCTCACCCATTATTGATGGACCGCGTGTGCCCTGACCCCACTGTTGTGGCTGGCTTCATGATGCCTTGTCCCAGCAGGGTAGCATCCCTGGAGCCCTGGGGAGGGGGGCCAAGCATGGTCTGCAGCCCACCCCTGTAATCTTGACCCATCCCATCATGAGCACTGGACCTCTCCTTTCACATTGTTTGCAGCGGGTGATGAGGATGAGGACGAGTCGGGCGAGGAGCGCCTACCATCCTGCTTTGACTATGTGATGCACTTCCTGACGGTCTTCTGGAAGGTGCTGTTTGCCTGCGTGCCCCCCACCGAGTACTGCAACGGCTGGGCCTGTTTCATCGTCTCCATCCTCATCATTGGCATGCTCACGGCCGTCATCGGTGACCTCGCCTCCCACTTCGGCTGCACCATCGGCCTCAAGGACTCCGTGACCGCTGTCGTCTTCGTCGCCTTCGGCACTTCAGTACCAGGTGGGGTGGGGAAGGAATGGGGTGGGAGGAAGGACCTCCCTGCCCTGAGGGAAGCAGCTCTGTCATGGGGATGGGAAGGAGCTCCATAGCACTCTGTCCCCAGGCAATGTCTGCACCCCACTTTGTGGCAACATGGTGTCCCTGGATCCGGGACGGGGGCCTGCAGCAGGTGAGGTCCATGTCCCGATCTTGCCAGTGCCACACCTGAGCCTCCCTCGTCCCCTAGACATGAAGGGTTGCTTGTTTCTCCTGTCAGACCCTCAGTGATTTCTCCTTCCCTCCTCCCCCAACCCCAGACACATTCGCCAGCAAAGCTGCAGCCATCCAGGACGTGTACGCTGACGCCTCCATCACCAACGTCACGGGCAGCAACGCCGTCAACGTCTTCTTGGGCATCGGGCTGGCATGGTCAGTGGCGGCAATCTACTGGGCGTCACAGGGGCAGGAGTTCCAGGTGTCTGCAGGCACCCTGGCCTTCTCTGTCACCCTCTTCACCATCTTCGCCTTCATCTGCATCAGCGTCCTCCTCTACCGCCGGCGGCCCCACCTCGGGGGGGAGCTGGGAGGCCC